>NW_022196163.1:0-389533 GCF_008641045.1 Pistacia vera
TGGGGATTGTTATTAAAACTTACCCTAGTATTACAATTTTTTCCCATATTGCCCTTAAACAGTTGATCATTTTGTCCAAATTAACCTTATATTTGTTAATATTTACAAAACACCCAATCATTCATGCATACACTTTTGTCCTCGTTTTTTAAATTTTTTGGACGACATTGCCCTTGGTATTATCATTATTTACAAAAATGTCATTTTACCCAGAACTAGCCACCACCAACAACCAGCGCCGACCCCCACTGGAGGCTGCCAAAAGTCGTCATAATGGTGTACGATCGACCATACATGGCCAGCTGTGCAAATCTGGCTGTTTCACCACCAAGGATATGGTTGTGAAACAGCAACTGATCTAGCCGTGAAACGGGAAGCGTTTCATGGCCAGATCAATGGCCGTTTCATAGTCAGATCTCTCGCTGTGAAACGGCCATTGATTTGGCCATGAAACAGCCAAATATGTGGCACGACCAGATTTGTGGCACTGCCAACGATCGCCAACAGTGGTGGCTGACTGTCGATAGTGGCTTGGGGTGGATATGAGTGTTTTTGTTAAGTTTAAAACGTTTTTGGTTGTAAGGATGTTTTTGCTAAATTTGAAAAGTAAGGGGTTAAAAGAATTATTAAAATAATAATAATAAAAATTATTGTTATATTAATATTTAAAAAGGAGTACAATTTAGTAATCTATATAACATATCTACTCATTTATCCTCTCAACCAAACATATTATTCACCAATTTATTCGAACCAACCAACCACATTTTCTAAACATTCCTAGTAATCTTCAAAGTGATCTTTTATTCCGTTAATATAATATCACCCTATAATAAAACATTATATGATTCAAACGCTCCTTAGAAGTTAAAATATATTTGATAATAATATTTATGAATATACACCTAAACTTTCCAAGTCTTGACTCGATAAATTTTAGAATTATAGATCCATGATCTAAAATTGACTCATCTCAGGATTTAGGACAAAAATAATTTAGAGGTGGGCAAGGACCAGTCCCAAGCAGGCCCGTTTGGGACTGGTCCCAAATGGGATCAGTCGCTCATGGACCTAGGATCGGTCCCAGGCCCATGGGCAAAATAAGGACCCGGATCGATCCTAAAGATTGGTCCTATGGGCCTGGACAATTTTTTTTCCCCCTGATCTTTTTTTATATTTTGGGGGCGAAATGAAATTTTATAAGGAGTTTTTAGTATTTTTTAGGGTATATTAGTAAGTTTCTAAAAATTTAATTAATTTTAAAAAATAATAAATTAATTAATAGTTAATTTTAATTTTTAACATAAATTCACGTTTCACACATTCACGCTTCACAAATAAACAATTAAATAATTTTTTTAATTAAATTATTCATTTTCATCGTCAACAATATTTACATCATTCAAATCTGTATTTCAAAAGAGTTCGAGTAGTTTGGGATCTTCAGGGTGCTGTTGTAGTCTTTTTTCTGCATGAGTCCAATCCCGTAAACACGTTATGACTTCAATCATCTCATCGGTTAAAGAACATCTTCTGTCTTCAACAATCCGACCACTCGTTGAAAATATTGACTTAGATGCAATTGTAGAAACCAACACAAATAAAATGTCATGTGCCATTTGGGCTACAATGGAGAATCGATTTTCATGTTGGTTCCACCACTGAAGAATATCCATGTCATGTTGCTCCTTCATCGTCATAAATGACAGGTCTACTTGTAGGTAGCGATTCAGCTCATTTGGTCCATGTATGTATGAGCTGGAGCTGCTACTTCTGCCACGTTCCACATACGTCCACTTGCTCGATCCTTGACGAAGGGCTGCATTAAAGTCTAGATCCTCTCTCCTGAACATTCCACTTCCACTTCCACTTTCATTGTACCTGTTCTCATATAAAGCAAAAAAGCTATCCAATTTTTGTTTAAAGTCAGTCAAATAAGATGTATAATTATATCCTAAATACTGGCCTATCTCAGTAATTATATAGTTTAACTACGTGTAATTTAAACCTAGGATCTAAAACAAGGCCTAATCTATATAAGAATGGAATATCTAACCAATATCTCTTATATTTTTCTTCCATATTTAAAACAATTTCATTTAAAATGTTATTATATCTATATTGAGCAAAAGTTTTAGCAATTTGAAGTAAAATATCTAACACTAAATCAGTAGTTATATAATAAATACCACTTAGTGTATTAGTAGCATCATAAAAAAATTGAAGAAATTAATAAAAAAGTTCCAATCATTATAGCTGACAACTTCCTCTGGACGGTTCTTCCGGTTGACGAAATCTGTAATTTGTTTCGCGGTTGGCAAAGTTTCCCACATCAAGTAGGTAGAGTTCCAACGAATAAGCATGTTTGTACATAACTTCAAAGGTCGAAAACCGATATGTCCTCTTGCTTACAATATTTGACGTACTCCTGCCATCTTTTATTGCTACCACTGACGATAAATCCGATAGTTCTGCGCACCCTCTCCATCTTCGAATGTATAACATCTAAACCTACTTTAACTATCAAATTGATGATATGACAAGCACATCTCTGGTAAAAAAATTTGCCTTCACCATACGGATCCAATCTCTTTTCAAATAAAGAGATTGCTGCGATGTTAGTAGCTGCATTATCAAGCGTTAGCGCTACAACTCTATCAGTTAATAAATATTCTTGCAAAACTTCAAGAATTGTAAAATAAATAGTTTCGACACTATGTTTTTCGTATAATGGTTTAAAACCTATTAATTTTTGTTGTAAACCCCAATTATGATCTAAGAAATATACCGTGACAGTTAAAAAATCAGTTTTTGATCTACAAGCCCATATGTCTGATGTAAGTACAATAGATATATTTCTAAAATTTTGAAATTCGTTTTTAAGTTTATTATTTAGTTTGTTATAAAGTTTTAGTATATATCTTCTACTTGTAGTTCTACTAACAGGGGTATACTGGACAAAATGCAGTTTTAACCATATGAATAAAAAAAGGATTTTCAGATAAACAAATGGAAGAGTCCATAGCAACTATATATCTTGTTATTTCCTCTCGTGCAACATGTACATTGTATTGCTATGTTGAGAGAGTTGAGGATTAAAATTAAGTTGAGTTTGAATTTGTCTACCTGATCCGCTTGAAGATGCATCAGGCAATTGCATAATTTGAGGGTGCTTCTTCTCCATGTGTCGTCGAAATCCCCTTCTCAGCGCCAATAATGGTTCCATAAAAATTATATATCTCAGTGCCATGTGTCGTCTTTGGCTGTTTTGATTTGGTGAAGTATCGTCATACATCGGACACAACCCTCTTTGATGGCCGAGGGGTTTGGGCTATGCCCGTGCCCGTTGACTCGCAGCTCGCATGTGTTTGGCTACATCTCGTCCCGATCGAATATGGTTGTGGAATTGCAGTTGCTTCCTCTCGAGTAAATGATGAAAATGGATTGAAGCCTTCTATTTCTTCGATGGATGGAACATAAAACTCATTTGGAGAAGCCATTATAAATTTATAACAAAATAATAATTAATTAAAATGAAAAGAAATTAAATAATAATATGAAATTATGATGATATTGAAAAATACAAAAAAAATTGAATAATATAAATAAATAATATGAATAAATTATAAATATAAATATAAATAAATTGAATGAGAAATTGATTGGAGATTTGGAGTAGAGAGATTGAGAGAATGAGAGATTGATTGGTGTGAAAAAAATGAAAGATTTTAAGGTTATTCATAGTGTAGTGAAGGGGGGGGGGGTTACAATATATATTATAACCGTTGGCTGACATGTGACCGTTGCCAACATGCCAGTCAATGGTTAAAAAATAAAATATTTAGTAAAAGTGTAAAACATTTTTTTTTTTTTTTTTTTGGTATAAATTTTGTAAAAAAATTTTTAGCCCTCATGATTTATGTTCATTTTAAAATTGACAGGGAGTTTTATGTAATTTGACAAGGACTACATTTAAAAAAAAAACCCAAAAATTTTGGGCCCAGACCTTGGAGGAGGGCTCGGGCCCTCATCCTTAGGCCTGGTCCCATTTTGAGACTAGGCCACTTAGGACTGGGTTTTGGGACTGGGCTTTTGGGCCCAGTCCCAAATGCCCACCTCTAAGAAATATTATAAAGAATCAAATAATTGTGGTTAGAATTTAATTAGAACATGTCATATAAAGACCTCTAAGAAATATTATAAAGAATCAAATAATGGTGGTTAGAATTTAATTAGAACGTGTCATATAGAGGTGGGCATTTGGGACTGTGCCCAAAAGCCCAACCCTAAAGCAGCCCTAGGAGGCCTGGTCCCAAAACAGGACCAGACCTAAGGAGGAGGGCATGGGCCCTCCTCCAAGGCCCAGTCCTGGGACTGGTCTCAAAATTTTTGGGGTTTTTTAAATGTAGTCTCATCCAAATTATATAAAACCCCCTACTAATTTTAAAATAAATATAAATTATGAGGACTAAAAAAAATTTTACAAAATTTATAAAAAAAAAAAAAAGTTTTATACTTTTACGAACTGGTTATATTTTATTTTTTAACCGTTGGCTGGCATGCTGGCAACGATCACATGCCAGCCAACGGTTATAATATAAATTGTAACTTTTTTTTTTTTTTTTCATTCCCCCCCAACAACTACACTATAAATAACCTTAAAATGTTTCATTTTTTTTACATCAATCAATCTCTCATTCTCTCAATCTCTCTACTCCAAATCTCTAATCAATTTCTCATTCAATTTATTTATATTTATATTTATAATTTATTTATATTATTCAATTTTTTTCTATTTTTCAATATCATCATAATTTCATATTATTATTTAATTTATTTTCATTTTAATTATTTATTATTTTATTATAAATTTATAATAGCTTTCCCAAATGAGTTTTATGTTCCATCCACTGAAGAAATGGAAGGCTTCAATCCATTTTCATCATTTTCTCCAAAGGAAGCAGCTGCAATTCCACAACCACATTTGATCAGGACAAGGTGTAGCCAAACACATGTGAGCTGCGAGTCAACGGGCACGAGCATAGCCCAAACCCCCCGACCGTCAAAGAGGGTCGTGTCCGATGTATGGCGATACTTCACCAAATCAAAACGGCCAAAGACAAATGGAGAGGGGGAAGAATTGTATGGGATATGTAATTTCTGTAGAACCATTATTGGCACTGAGAAGGGCACTTCAACGATGCAACGACACGTGGAGAAGAAACACCCCTAAATAATGCAATTGCCCGATGCATCTTCAAGCAGATCAGGTAGACAAATTCAAACTCAACTTAATTTTAATCCACAATCCTCAACTCTCTCAACATGGCAACAATTGCACATGTTGCACGAGAGGAAATAGCAAGATATATAGTTGCTACGGACTCTTCCATTTGTTTATCTGAAAATCCTTTTTTTATTCATATGGTTAAAACTGCATTTTGTCCAGCATATACCCTTGTTAATAGAACTACAAGTAAAAGAGATATACTAAAAACTTTATAACAAAATAAATAATAAACTTAAAAACGTATTTCAAAATTTTAGGAATATATCTATTACACTTACATCAGACATATGGGCTTGTGGATCAAAAACTGATTTTTTAACTGTCATAGTACATTTTTTAGATTATAATTGGGGTTTACAACAAAAATTGATAGGTTTTAAACCATTATATGAAAAACATAGTGCTGAAACTATTTATTTTACAATTCTTGAAGTTTTGCAAGAATATTTATTAACTGATAGCGTTGTAGCGTTAACGCTTGATAATGTAACTGCTAACATCGCAACAATCTCTTTATTTGAAAAGAGATTGGATTCGCGTGATGAAGACAAATTTTTTCACCAAAGATGTGTTTGCCACATCATCAATTTGATAGTTAAAGCAGATTTAGATGTTATACATTCAAAGATGGAGAGGGTGCTTAGAACTATCGGATTTATCGTCAGTGGTAACAATAAAAGATAGCAAGAGTACATCAAATATTGTAAGCAAGAAGACCCACCGGTTCGACATTTGAAGTTATGTACAGACATGCCTATTCATTAGAACTCTATCTACTTGATGTTGGAAAAAGTTTTGCCAACCGCGAAACAAATTACAGATTTCGTCAACCGAAAGAACCGTTTAGAGGAAATTGTCAGTTATGATGATTGGACAATTTGTGAACTTTTTTATTCATTTCTTCAAATTTTTTATGATGCTACTAATACACTAAGTGATATTTATTATCTAACTACTAATTTAGTGTTAAATATTTTATTTCAAATTGTTAAAACTTTTGCTCAATATAGATATAATACCATTTTAAGTGAAATTGTTTTAAATATGAAAGAAAAATATAAGAGATATTGATTAGATATTTCATTTTTACATGGATTAGGCCTTGTTCTAGATTCTAGGTTTAAATTACACGTAGTTAACTGTATAGTTACTGAGATTGGCCAGCATTTAGGATATGATTATACGTCTTATTTGACTGAATTTAAACAAAAATTGGATAGCTTTTTTTCTTTATATGAGAACAGGTACAATGAAAGTGGAAGTGGAAGTGGAACGTTCAGGAGAGAGGATCTGGACCTTAATGCAGCCCTCCGTCAAGGATTGAGCAAGTAGACGTATGTGGAACGTGGTGGAAGTAGCAGCTCCAACTCATACATACATGGACCAAATGAGCTAAATCGCTACCTACAAGTGGAACTGTCCTTTATGACGATGAAGGAGCAATATGATATGGATATTCTTCAGTGGTGGAACCAACATGAAAGTCGATTCCCCATCGTAGCCCAAATAGCACGTGGCATTTTATCTGTGTCGGTTTCTACAATTGCATCTGAGTCAACATTTTCAAAGAGTGGTCGAATTGTTGAAGACAAAAGATGTTCTTTAACCAATGAGATGATTGAAGTCATAACGTGTTTACGGGATTGGACTCATGTAGAAAGAAGACTACAACAACACCCTGAAGATCCCGAACTACTCAACCTTTTTAGGAATACAGATTTGAATGATCTAAATATTGTTGACGATGAAAATGAATAATTTAATCAAAAAAATTATTTAATTGTTTATTTGTGAAGCGTGAATGTGTGAAACGTGAATTTATGTTAAAAATTAAAATTAACTATTAATTAATTTATTATTTTTTAAAATTAATTAAATTTTTAGAAACTTACTAATCTACCCTTGAAAGATACTAAAAACCCCCTACAAAATTTCATTTCACCCTCAAAATATAAAAAAAGATCAGGGGGGAAAAAATTGTCCAGGCCCATAGGACTGGTCCGGGTCCTCATTTTACTCATGGGCCTGGGATCTGTCCTAGGCCCATAAGTAAAATGAGGACCCGGACCAGTCCTATGGGCCTGGACAATTTTTTCCGAATATAAAAAAAGATCAGGGGGGAAAAAATTGTCCAGGCCCATAAGACTGGTCCGGGTCCTCATTTTACTCATGGGCTTGGGATCTGTCCCAGGCCCATAAGTCCCAAACGGGCCCAGGCCCGAGCCTGCTTAGGACTGGTCCCTGCCCACCTCTAGTGTCATAAACCATGGACTAGTAGAATGACTCACGTGTCCAAAACCCAGAGGCCCAATGGTACTGTAAAGGGTGAATGATGTCATTCCACTTTGTTACTTTGTAGTCTGCTGAAAGACTTCAGCAAATATGACATAATTATCTTCTTGTTAAACCATACAGCCATTCGTCGAGCCCTTGAAGTGTAGAACAAAGAGATCCAAGAGCTAATCAGATAATCAAAAACCTCGAAAGTGAAAGAGTTCTACTATGAATAAAGACCAATGAAGAAATGCTACATTCGCTCACGGGCATGGTAGATTCTTCCAAATCAATTACTTATATAGAAAACGTGTTTACTTTAAAGGACGCTTCTGCAATAACATTCCAAAAAAAAAAAAAAAAAATCAATCTTCAAAATCTCACTAAATGTCTAAACCGAACACACGGAAACATTCTTCCAAAAGGACATCTAGATGACGATTGCAGTTAGACGTTTCACTAATAATGTCATTTTCATTCCAGTATATACTATATACGCCTAAAATAAGAAAAAAGCTTTAGAGTAAACCACATATTCCCACCCAAGGTTTAGTGAAATGGTAAGTTCTTACGCCTAGTTTCACAAATTCGAGATTCTCACTGTTAAAGTAACATTGTTAATAACGGTTGAGTTCTGACACAGATACAGAGGGTGCTATTATCAAATATCCTCCCATCTTCTTCTTCTTCATCTCCCCTCTTTCGCCATTACCAACCCCCGGCTAACCCCGACTCTTCGCCTCCAGCCAACGTGCGACCACTTGGCCAACCCCCGACGCTCATCGCCCCATTTGACACCACCAATTACTTCCCCTCGCCATCCCTACCAAAACCTTAACACCATCTAGCCACCCGTCACCCAACAGTCTTCTCTCTATCATGTCGCGCAACCCTGCGCTGCACTACCCCATGCCACGCAACCTTGTGTCGTGCAACCCCAGGTTGCGTGTCGTGCAACCCCATGCCGCAACCTGATAGCCCTTGAGCTATCGCACACCGCCACCATCAAGCCTATCAGTTGAACCTCGCCACCTAGCTGCCTATTGCGCACCAATCATGCGCCGCTCATAGTTGTATTGCTTTGATTTTTGAATGAATCGGAGTTTGATTGAGTTGGTTGTGTGATTGAATCAGAGTTTGGTTGAATTTGATTTCTGTTTGGGAGTTTGATTGTTTGCCCAACTTCCCTCACCACCGGCAACCCCACTGGTCTCCCTTTCACCCACCACCCAAGCTTGCACAACACCCCCCACCTGCTCGATAAATTGCCCCAACCAAGTGTTCATGTTGGCCCCCCGCTTATAGATCTAGTCTATTATTAACATGTATTTTGAGTTTTATTAATTTGGATTGATTTGAGTTGTGTTGTTGGATTCTCGAATTATTTTAGTTTTTGGATTTGTGTGTTTTGATTTCAAGGTATGAAGTTTGGTGGGCGGCGATAGTCACTAGGTGGTGATGCTGCTGTTGGCTCGCCATTAACAAGAGGGAGCGGTGGCGTCGGTTAGACGGTGGGTGAGAGAGATGTTTTTACAGAAATGAAAATATTAAAAATTTAGTAAATGATCATTTTAACCTTTAACGGTTAAAAGAAACGAAACGAAGTTAATTTAATGATGAAAATCTAGAATTTATGAACCAGTGATGGGAACTTGCCATTTCGCTATATGTTGGGTGGGAACATCTCGTTTACTCAATGCTTTAACATGTCGCAGGTTAAGATGACAGTGTTTCTAGCTAAGGACAAAGTTAACAATAGAAATCACAAGCAACTAGCTCCTCATGATGTGAACGACCATTAACTGGCGAACCTTTTCCACTAGTATTAACCAAACAAGTTCCTAATAACAAGTGGTGAAGATAAGATGCATTTGTAGAAGGCTAGAAGTGCTTATTGTTATTACCAAATAGTATACTGTCATACAGATTGTTATTAACAGTTATTTGCTAATCCCATTAAAGGTAATATAGAAGTAAAGCAAAATATCATCTCTAAATCCCTATACGGAAGGTCTCTACGGATTATTTATTACTGTTTTATATAACCCCAGTGAACTATGAGAAAGCTGAATTCTAATGCCAGTGAAAATCTTTGATTCCTTCAGGCAACCACTAAATCTCATGACTGAAGTAGTGTTCATCCGGTTGTAAGAATAGATGGAGTTTAAGTGCTATTAGGAATTAACATGCTCTAATTAATCATTTAAAACTGCATTCTAACATCGTCCATCAGAGATTAAGTAAACATGAACAAATAAAATTAAGATACAAACCTGGAATTCCTCAAGAAATCATTGAAGTACAGCCGTGCAAAACTTTTCTGCAGAAGCTGCAGTTCCAGTTCATGAACAAGATGTGAATAAAAATTTTAAAATTTATAATACTAAGATACCCCAAATAACTCTAAAAGCATGACCAAAAGTCAAAAAATTGCAATACCTTGTTGTATGGAGAATGAAAAACAAAATAATCAGACTGAGTATCAGACCGACCTGCTCCTCCAGTAGGCCAAGCTAGCCCTTCTGCATAGACCTGCAACAAAGGAGCCATTCATTCAAAATAAAGCATTCCCATGTGAAACGATCAAATTGCCAAATCTAGAAATTACTTTAAAATCACATACTAAATTACTAACAGCCAATGCACTTAGGCTCCAATGTCAGTTCAACGAAAATTGTGTGAAATATAAATGTTCCCTGTGAAATAGCAAGAATCCAGAGAAAAAATTTTACTCTTCTTCTATAGAAGTAATACACTATTAAATAAAGAGAATTATCATCTCAAACCAGTTTTTACTTCTCTATCTAGCACCAGGTGACCTCATGGACACTATGGGCAAAATAACCACAATTGAAGCAGAAGATCCTTCTTGCCCGTGCCAGGTACTCTTATTGGGTCATTGTACAAGATTTTTGTCTAGCTTTAGGGAAATTTACGTACAAAATATGCAGATGGTCATGAAGCAGCCACTAGATTTCCATCAAATATAACTATAAATTTATTCTTCCGCAGTTATTTACACATGAAATTGCTCAAATCTTGACAAGGGTCAGGAACTGAGAATTGTTTGAATTTGCTTCATGACTCTCAGATCATTTTCAATGTTAAGGTCTATAGCTCACATAAACTTGGTCTTTATGAGATAGTGGAATACCAGCAAAGTTTTATGAGTGACAATTTAAAATCAGCTGACACAAAAATTGAAATTTTCTTTCTTTTCTAAATCAAACAAATGGAAAGAAGGGAGTCTGTCTTATTAGCAAAGAGACCGTACGCAGTGTCTGTGCATACAACGTCCATAGCGTCCCCCCAAGAACTACACTCTCCACCCAGTTTACCAATTGAATCGCTGCAGTTCCTCCTATCATGCATTGTTGAGTCAACCCTTCAATATCAGTATTACCAGATTCCTGACTTTTACAAGTTTGAATAATAGCATAACCAAAAACAACTAATAGATATTAAAAAGACAAGAAAATAGAAGTGGATTTATACATACATGAGATCCACCTCACAAAAGAATGGTGTTGCCTGTTTATCTATCTTGACAGAATCTTATGATACATTCTAAAATCCACGATAGATTGGAAAATTTTGATGCATATTTATTGTTAAAGAATAACCAACTTTTTTTAAATTAGTTTGTATCTTATCGTCACAGAATCTGAAAAGGCTGTTTTACTCTAGTTTCACACATACAGAAAGCATTTACAAGGCATATTGATGCTCAACCTCAGTCAGCTTACATAGATAAGATCTTGTATCTCATATTGCTAAAATGCTTGCAGCCACATCACATGAAAACACAGTTTATGGGCAGTATTAAAACACTACCACCTTGAGTCTGATGTCAAGATCTTACATCCAGGTGTTCTCCAAATTCATGGCTTGAGTTTAAGCCAGTAGCTCATGACATTTGGAGACAATCTTCAATGTCTACACAAGTATAGAAGTTTCTTCTTGACCAGAATGATAACCTAAACAACAAGAAAAATGAGGGCCTACCCCAAATTTTGCTTTAGGAAGGTCTTAATAAACTTGCTCTTGTCAATAACAGTCTCGCTGCCAACTTCAAGGTGTCCAATTTGAGTTGGATTAATTTTATATTCTCAAGGAGAAATAACAGCTGTCAAGCTGAAAGACAAAGATAAAGAAAAAAAACATAAAAATCAACACCATGAAGATCAACTACTAAAGTCTCTTTGGGCATGGTAATTGGTAGTAAGAGGGTTATATCACCAAGCTCCTCCCCGCAACTCCAAGAGAAGGTGAAAAAAAGGATAATCTGGTTGAACTTAATACCATGGACAGACTGTATACCATATATGATCAGTATCAAAAGTTACACTGATAGATGCAATTCAGGTGCTGGAATGATTGAAACCATCTAGATGGCATATTTGAACAGCATGCTTATAAAGAAAGTCTCACAACACCCATTAGTGTATAATTTTTGAATTCATGATTATCCCGGTTACTGACTTTTTTCCTTCTATTTTTTCCTCTCTTTATATTCTTAAAAGTACCTACAAAGGTAGATCGTCACACCCAAATTAAAAGAAGTACTGCTTCAAAAAGGATGATTTCACCATTAGTCAGAGGAATGCACCAACCAGAGATAGCTAGAGTGAAGTCTTTCAGGATAATGATTAATGGTAGCCAACTAAAGCATAGAGGAAATTTAAGTGAATATCAATAACCTCATTGAGATGACTTCCACCTCAGTACAAAATGTCATCCAATCCTGTCCAAGCCCAATAGTATATTTCCCTTTGCTCACCCCATCATGAGCCTCTAAAGCTTCCTACAAATTCCATTCAGAAAAATGCTTAGAAAAAACAATAATGCACAGATAAGTCATCTGGAAAACATATTATCGTACATAATAGTTGAGAAAAGGTCAAACAAAAAGTAGAGTATTCAGAAAAAACCAGAAAAATAGCTAATCAAATGAAAGTACTAATAAACAATGTTCTCAGAAAAAGAAATACATTTACTAACCTTCAATAGTACTGAATACACTTTGATCTATTTTTGATACCATCAAATGACCTTATAAATAACTGAAAGCATATTCAAATTGATTCATATTATTTGGCTGAGACAAACAGAAGTACTTTTAAGGTAGAAACAAACTAGAAAGGTGCTTTTATGGAGAAATACTTAGTAAGTGTTTTTTTCTAGAAAGCAATTTAAAGTGCAACTACATAAAATATTTTAAGAGCTCTTAAAATTGGTTTCTACTTTAACAACCTCCAAACACAGCCTTAGAGAATCATTCCAGTGAAGGTCCCACGGTTTTTCAGGCGCAAATACCACTCCCTTTCAGAAACTGTACAAATATGACGGGCTCCCATGGCTCAAAAAAATCATAAACTCCTCCCAGGAAGGTTTTAAAAATTTCAAAAGAGGTTTTGGAAGCACAATTCATTAATACAGAGAAGTTTCTAAGAATTTTCAGCAGTTACGGAAAATGTTTCTAATGAATTGTAAAACCGTAGGAGCCTAGCTGTATTTTAGTCATACTGCCGGGGAGATTGATGATATCTGTCATTTGTTACGTCTCCTCAATTAAATTCTTAAATCCTCCATTTATGATCATGATTAACCACCAGGCACAGATTTAATTCTTTTATAATCTAAGCAAACTTCAGTTGAATATGAAAGTGCAAGCAAATAACAAAAATTAACATCAACGAATCATGAACTATTTGATACATGTGAACCTTAAACCACTACTTAAATGGAGTTCAACAAAAATTAAGACTAATAGGTTTCGCAGAGTCGAAGCACATGACAGATTACTAAACGCATGAAATTCTTTTTGTTCCTCCATTTTATTTTCTCGGAAAATTGAACAGAAAGGAAATTTTAATATCACATTATCAGAAATAGTTCAAATTACTAAAAGAATGAAATCTAGTTTAGATTAATTAAACTACAATTCACAGAAACTAACCTGCTGAACACAAGTAGGAGGAAAGTAAACATCAATAGCGGGAATGCCAACATTTTTGGGATGCGAAGAGATTTTTCCAAAGTTTTGACGTTGATTCTTGGTTGGACGCCGAGAAAAAGTGAAGGAAAATGAAGAGAAAATTAAAGAAAAAATAAAGTTCAGGAGCTAAGAGTGTGTGACAGATTGAGTGAGCTATATATATATATATATATATATAGATGAGTGAGAGACTGAGAGGACTGTTAAGAATGTAATACGAGTGGCTTCAACTTGAAATGCGAAGACAAAGTGCTAGTGTGGTACGATTTAAGGGTCTGTTTGGATTAATATTTTTCGAGTAAACGACATATTCTCACCCAAGGTTTGACAAAATCCTAAGTTGATACCCTAAGTTTCAATTATTCCAGATTCTCACCCTTAATGTAACGGAAAATAGTTAGATATAACGGCTTAGGGGTAAATTGGTTATTTCGTAGAGGAGGCACACATTAGCAGATCGCCGCCCCTAACAAAGCTACGGTGCAAGTTAGCCAACGTCACCGTCGATGTTTTTCACCCTTTTCTGGTGATTCTTCCACCCAAAATCACCATTATCACCACCATTCGAACCCTCATCCTCCCCTTTAAAAAACCTTACCCTTCACAACCTCTCATCACTCGCCGATCGCTAGCCACGACAGCAGCCACATGTGACTGGTTTTCGTCGGTCTCCACCGACGAATGGCCACTAAACGGTTGTTGGGGACTTAAGGGTTTTGTAGATTTGGAGACACTGGTTGCAGTGGTGATGTCCAATTGGATTTTCATCGCTGGAATCAACAGGAATCCAGCGAAGAACTATGAAAACCTAAGTCTGACGACGCCAGCTATTAGAAGGGCCAATGAGTTGGGAACTAGAGGGGTTTTGGACGACGGATGATGGGGAAGGTGATGGAGGTGACTGGAGGGGCCACGATACTCATAAGTTGAGTACAAAAACAATTCAATACATAAAAAAGAAAAAACAATAAACAATAAAAAAAAATTACGGCGATTGGATGGGCCACAGTGGATCTGGTTAGAAAGGTCATCTCAGCGCACGACCGGCTAGATTCAACCAGTCATGCACCGATATGGTGACTTCGGCCACCCTCCGACGGTGGTGGTTGGCTGCCGGTATTTAATGGGTGGATGGGGGTGTTTTTATAATTTTTAATGTTTTTATTACATGGGTGATTAGCAAATTTACAAACCTAGGGGGTGTTTTGTTAATTTTTAAATCCTACCTCGTTATTCCCACCCAACTCTAAAAATATCCAAAATACTAAAACAAACTGACCTTAAAAGGCTGGTGACTGGTGAGGGAAATGTGGGACCATAAGTTTTTCATTTTCCACACAGTTTCTCAAATATCTATGGATCGATACAAGTGTTTTGATTACGTGACACTTTATCTTGTGCATTATTATCTTATACTAATATCAATTATACCACAAATATATAGTTGTAAACATATGATTGAATTTTAATATTTATATAGAGATAATGAATAAAAGAAATGAAGGGCGATTAACATTCATTATTTAGCTAATTGACAGTTTATTGTTAATAAGAAAGGGTAAGATTAGGGCGTGGAGGTCAGTAGTATCAAGTGCCAACACTAACAATTGTATGATTTGGATGTTGGTATGCCTAAAATAAGGGTTGACGTATGCCGACGTCATTAAGCACCAATCAGAATCTAGGAAATTATTCTACCGTCTAGGATATGACACATCTTCAAAGGCAAAAAGAATATAATTGTCACAGCCCAAACTGACTTAAGAATTTGTGTCTAAGTGAATTTGGTTTGCACAATTGTCAAAGCCCCATTTAATTTAAGGATATATTTTGAGTTCTCAATGAATAGGAAGGCGGGAGGGATTTACATGACACCAAGCCACTTGCAAAAATGTAATTATTACCGTAAACTAAACGAGTATAAATAGGCAGCTCCTCCTCATAATATGCAGGTTAAACATTCATACATTCAACAAAGAAAATAATAAAGACACACTACAAGAAAGAGATTGACTTGATATTCTCTTTGAACACTTAGAACACCAAATACAAACTCTTGCAATCCCAGATCGCAGCTCACAATCTCTAGTGATCAGAAAGTAATCTTTATATAAACAAACACAATAGATGTAAAATTCGTTTTAAATATCTGAACTATTATAAAAATCATCTTGTCAACTTTTTTTTTATGTTTTTGTATACTACTGTATTCGCAGTATCTCATACACTCACTATAATCAGTTCACGTGTGATTTCTTATATTTTTATACGTACAAAGCCTTTGGTGTCAAATCAAGCATTAATAGATGTAATGGTCCAGTGATGGACCATCAATTGGGAGATCCAATGGATCGTAATATAGTAACAGATCCTCAAGAAAAATTTCATAGGAGTGAAATACATTGGATCGTAAAATAGTAACAGATCCTCGAGAAAAAATTCATAGGAGTAAAATACATTTGCATCCCTCGGTTTCAGTTTAGTATAGTCAAGGACAGAAAGATTTTTCACTCACAAAATCGTCCCTCAACTTAACTGATGTTAGTGTAAAATGAATGAACAAAGGGCATATTTGATTTTTAATTAATGCTTGAAATATTTAAGATATAAAAACAAGCTATTTTATTTTAAAATAAAATAAATTAATTTTTTATAATTAAAAAATTTTCCTAAATCTTTTTTAAGCTCTCTTCTTCGCTGTTCTACAAAACCATCTTTCATATCCACAACCACGCTAGATGCTACCCACCCTATATGTAACATGATTTCTTCTTTCAAGTATTTTCTTGATCCTCTTCCTATAGAGGTTTCACCATGAGTACAAAGCCTTCAAAGCTTGTTCCTCGGTTGGACTAGTTGTCATGTTCTGATACAATGGCAGATCCAAGAATTTCACTCAATGAGGGCAAATAAAAATAAAAAATCAAAATCAAAAATCAAAAATCAAAACCAAAACCAATCATATCTATATTTTTTTTTTTTCATTACGATGAACTTCAACAAAAAGTTATAAAATATAAATAAATATCTTTAAAAAATATAATTTTTGTAAAAATAAAACAATTTTTCTACAATTGTCCTCGATGAGTTTTCATATTCTGAAAACGTTAGATAATCATTTCACCGTCAATTGTATCAAATACAATTTTCTCACTATCAGTAACCAAGCAATCATTCATTCATTGATCTCCCATTCGATTGCGTAACCGGCTTTTGACTAGATTTATTGTAGAAAAAACCCTTTCAACAATCGCAGTCGTAACTGATAAAACCAATGCAAGTTTCACAAGCTTATACACCAACGGATACAAAATGTCTTTTTCAAACCGAACTAAATTTTTAACCAAATCATCAATTCCTTGTAACTAAGTAAATTGATCACAAGAACGCATGCCAATAACATAAGTCTTCGCCTGGTTCTTAAGTACGATTAACTCAAGTGCAGAAAAATTAGATGAATAAACCTGGCCAAATTCATTCTTCCATCTCTTCTCTTTTTCCTTTTCCCTTCTTCTTTGAGTTTTTCTCTCCTCTTCTTCATTTTGGGTGAACAATCTAATTTATATATAAAATAGCTTCTTTGAATTATGAAACTACCCCAAAATTCTCTTATTTTCACCACGACCCGGCTACTTCAGCTTTCTGTTGTAAAAATGCCTATATTTCTTCCCTCAATTATATGCAAACTCATCAGCTCTTATTTCTTTCATTTTCACTCCTAATAAAACTTTTAAAAACTAACAATCCCCTTGCATAAAAATAAAAATCGACAAAAATATGGAATACATATATTAAGATTAAAAACTGGGTTTTACAAAAATAAAATCCAAATTTACTGTAGGGGCGTTCCGTGCCCAAAATCTTAAAGTTCTATAAGTGTAAAATTTAAATAAATATAAAATCTGAAATCTTTTAAAAATTGAGTGAGGCCATGGTCCCCACTGTCATTCATTGGATCCGCCACTGTTCTGTTAATGCACCATAATGAATTTTGCAATTCATCTATTGAAAGCTCATGAAGGTTTTTTTGACTCCTCAATAGAACATACCACATAGGCAAATTTTGGAGTCATTGAACAAAGAATTTTCTCCACCATAGCCACATTTTCAAATTTTTTCACCATGAATACGCATCTCGTTAACTATTGCTAGTGTTCTTGAAAAAATACTCATCAACACTCTCCTTGCTTCATGTGAATAATCTCAAATTCTTTGCAAAAGGTTTGAAGTAACCTTCGTTTCACCTGCCTTGATAATTTTTCTTCATGGAATTCCAAATCTGTTTGCAAGCATCATTTTGGAGAATCGTCTCCGAAATGGCACGATCAATTGCTTGAAACAGATAATTTTTTTGCCTTGAGATCCTTCAGCTTCTGTTCTTCCAGTCTCTTCTGTTGAGCTTCTGCAACACCACTCCACTGGCTAGTTCAATCACTCTAGTTTCCACTATACTCCAATATTCTTTTGATAGGAGAAAGTTTTCCATCAACATGCTCCAATGATCACAATGACCATCAAAGCCAGGGATTGCTAATTGCACATACTTATTGTCTGACGCCATTTATGCCTACTGGCTGCTGCTACAAATAAAGACTACTGCCTTTTTAAAATTTTTCTGGCTCTGATACCCGATGTTGGAAACTGAGTTTAACAGAAATAACATAATTAATTTCGTTTTATTTTGATTTTGTTTACGTGTAGAATTTGATGATTGAAAAATGGCTTACCAATTTTTCTTGAAATTGGATTGGTGGTGGATTGATTTTAGTTTTATCAAGAAGATTGGCTTAGTGTGGTTGAGATTTGCAGGGAAAGGAGTAGAGATGATATTCTTTTATGTATTATTAATTAAGTTTGATTGTTTGGTTGAGAAAAGTGGATGTGATGAGGGTGACGCGCAATGCTCAGGGCTCCAGTTTCCTTTCTTTCTTTATCATTTACTTTTAATTTGCGTCATGATGATCAAGATCAGTACCTGATATGGCTAGTTTTCTAAATCACATGAAAGAAAATATTACAATAGTCTATCATCGGGAGAATAAAATCCATCATGAAACATTTTTTAATGTTTGACAAATCTTTTATGATTTTAAAATCACTTTATACATAATACTATAGAAGGATGTTGTTATCCCTAAAAAGTCAGACTATCATAAGTTTACATCAGTAAGCACTAATTAAAATTTAGAAAGATTTTGTACCATCTAAGAGTTATCATGTTGCCTCAAGATAGAAAGAATATGATTGTCATCAATTTGATAGATTCAGGTTTTGTCTATGAGTGAATGAGAGCCATACACTTGTCCAAATCCTAGGTAATTTGATGATATTTTCTAAGTTATCAGTCAATGAGACGCAAGGAAGAACTTGCACGGCACCTACCCATTTGTAGATTTGTAATCATTATTTTAAATTCTTCTACTATAAATAGAGGACTCCCCCTTTCATTTTTGGGATTCTGATAAAAAAAATGCTTTCTGATTGTAATCTTTAACTTTCAGAGCAAAGGTAACCTACGAGAAAGAGACTGACTTGAGATTCTATCTGAATACTCAGTTATTGTACCTCTGCTCCCTATTCACTATATGCGATCTCTTATAATCTCTCAAATATAAAAGAACAGTGGACGTAAGATTCGCTTTAAGCGTCTGAACCACTTTAAAAACTATCTATCATTTATTATTTAGTCCTTACATTCGATTATCATAATATTCACATGTAATTTCTAAGAACAACTTTATATTTTGCACATGCAAGTCGTTGGTGTCAAAATCAAACATCAACAAATGTAAAATTATTTTCATTCGGTTTCTGATCTCTAATTTTACATTGGCCATGTGTCTCATCTCTAACGTCAATATATATATATATATATATATGTATATTATATATATGTAATATATAATATATATGTATATATAATATATTAATGTATATATATATATAATATATATATATATATATATTATTAAAAGAGACTAATTAAAAGTATAAATATATTTGTACATTCATTCTTTATAGAAGTACATTTCCTGGAGATTTCTATAAAGGGCGTTTGGTTGGGAGTTATTGGAGATTATTTGGGTTAAGTCATCTGATATTACTGTTACCTATTTGATTGTCAAGTAATATATTATCGGTAATCTTCAAATGCCAATAGTGGTTACCATTGGTAATATTGGAGGTAATCTGATTACCTCCATTTTCTTAGGTATTCTAAGATTACCAAGGTTATATTTTTTGTTACAATTCTATCCCTTATTAATAAAATTTTAGGACAATAATCCCCTTATTTTTTAATTTGTTTACATGAATATGGCTTTTACTATTTTACCCCAATTAATTAACTTTTTGGACAAAATTACTCTTGAATTCAAAACAAATTACAGCCCACCCAAGCCATCACCCCCACCCACCTGTCGTCGGCAACCACAGCCGCGGCTAGCAGCCGTCATCATTGGAACGATGCACGGAAGGCCAAAAATGGCCGCTGTGCGCCGATATGGCCATTTTCGGCTAGATCTATCACGTCTGGCTATTTCCGGTCAGATCTCTGGCCGTAAATGACCATACGACGTATGAAGGCCATTTCCTACCTTTCGTGCGTTGTTAGGTTGCCGGCGGCCAGCGGTGGTTGCCAGCAGTCAGTAGTGGCTGGATCGGTGGGGGTGGTTTATTGATTTTTCAAACTTTTATTATGGGATAATTTTTGCCAAGTTTTTAAAAGCAGGGGGTTAAAATAATCCAAATAATAATTAATATTAAAAAAATATAATAATAATATTTAATTAGAGGATAATTCAATCATTTAAATAATATACTCACTAATTTATTCTTTCTAACCAAATATATTAATATAACATACCCACCAATTAATCAAACATATTTTCGTAAAAATTTTCAGTAATCTTCAAGATAATTTAATTTTTTAGTAATTTAATATTCTTAGTAATCCAGATGCCCTCATAGAGAAACTCAATTCTTGAAAATATATTTTATCAAATTGTTAAAATTTCAAACGGACCAAGATTTACAAAACTCTTACACACGGACAAATAATATAACTAGGAGCACATGCGATTGAAATCTGAAAATAAAGTGGATATAATTTAACAGCTAACACGATGAGGTGTTAGCTAATAAATATAGAGTGGTGTAGTGGTGCCATCAGATTGGCCAGCCGCCCGTGACACTGTAAGTGTTGTAAACTCCGAAATGATAAGTTGTAATCAAAAGAAGAGCAGGTGGCGTGTGTAATTATGGACATAAAAAAGCTGTGTAGATTAGCCCAAAGATGAAGCCATGGAGGCCCTATCATGAAAGTTACATGTGATTCGACAATTATTTTAGACAATAGGGGATTCAAAAACTTTTTTTTAGGTCAATCAAAATAAAAATTATTAATATTTTTATTAGGGTAGATTAAAATATATAAATTATACATATTAATATTAAAAAAAATTTGAAAGTAATCTTATATAAATTATACATATTAATATTTCTCTGACCGGTTCGAGTATTATCATATTATAGATGCATCATTTATTTGTTTGCTGGTTACAAGTCTGAGTCCACTGTCCAGTAAAAAGAGTAAACGACTTTTTCCCACCGAAAGTTTGCCTTACTGACACTTTCCCACTTAAAAAGTTTTAAAATATTAATTTATTATCCAAAATTTATATTCCGTTTATTATCCAAAATATATTTTTTGATTTGACAATAAACAAAAAGAAAACTCAGTCTAAGTTATTAGAGATTTTAAAAAAAGGATGTCGGTGAGTCTTTTGATGGTGATAGGTTAGATTTTGATAGTCGAGATTGGTCAGAATCTGACTTGAAAAGGGTTACTACGCGTTTCATAAATCACTTAATTTTTGGCGATTGACGAGGTTAGTGGGAGTAAGGTTTAAGGGGTTTTACTAAGTGATGATTAGAGAAGAGAATTGTGATAGTGTACGATCGTAACGATGTTGAAATCAGTTGGCAATTGATCATAATATAAACTTTGGATAGTAAATCGGTATTTTGAAACTTTTTGGGAGGAAAAAAGTCGTTTACTATGTGAAACTCTTTTGTCTCGTGGGTTTATGTGCTGTATTATGCTCAAACTGCAATTTGTGAAGATGGGCTCTGAAAAGGCCCTTGCGTCAAATGAGTCAAATGTTTAAGGGGTAAAATATCGGCCTCATGAATGTCTAGTTGATGATACACTACTCACCCTTGGAAGAAAAGGGAAATTTCCTGCTGTTTTACCTGTTAGATAGTTGAAGGTATTTAACACATTTCATCAAACATCTGGGGAACACTGGAGATTAAATTAAGCATAGATCCAACATACCTGAAAGCTAAGTCCATCAAATTTAAAATTGAAGTATTGGATCCTAAGATGTGTGCAAGGCCAAGCATAAGGAACCACATCGAATAGGATTTTATTAAATATTCAGTTTATATATAATATATATTTGACCTTGACTTCTGAAATTTAAACTATGAGGTCCTGTATTCTGATTTATAAAATTTCCAGTTTCCACCAAATGCATTAAAGAAATCAATATACTATTAGTTTGATTATTTTTTTTTAACATAAGAGTTATTGAATCAAATACTCCAAGAAAGCCGTAAACTTACAAAGAAAAACAGGGCTAACGTGCAATTAAATGGGTCGTTCTTATAAAATATTCAGGAGTGTCTTGCTCAAAAGTAAACTTTTGTTGTATGCTTTCTGGCAGTTTGGCCGTGATGGTAAGTTGGTGTGATCAAAGCAAAAAAAAATGTGCAAACACGTATTTTCAATTATCAAACTTGCTTGAATTAAATGTACAATTTCTCACATTGAAATGGACATGAAACTTGAAACCACAAAATATTGAAAAACTAAAGCTTTGAACACACACAATGTGGAAGACCATCTGGACTGGCTCCCTCTCTGCTCTTCTGGAAATTTACAATTTGTCGCATGGCTTTCAATATTTGCATATTCTCTTCAGACTTCAACCGTCTTCTGATTAAGAGCTGTGTATCTCCATCTGGCCTTCTCAACAAAGTCTGCATCTAGAAATTGAGCAACAAAAGCCCAAAGCCTGTAAATGTCTTCGAAATTGGCTAGAAATCCTAGTGAAGCGGTAACTACAGTTATTCCGGGGTCTTTTTTATCTTTCTTCTTGCTTTCCGCCATGCCATTTTTATCAAGAACTTTGTCCTTCTCTCTTTGATACTTGTCCGAGAAACATATGTGATGCAATGATCCATAGCTAAGAGATATATTTTTTCGATCGGCAAGCTTTTGAACAAGAACAGGTTCAACCTTTTCCCCTTTCCAATCAAATACATTGAATGCCAATGCAGGTCCCCGATCAAATTTTATCTTTGGCCCATATATTTTAACCAGGGCAACCCCATCTGTGTTAGGATGTAGGAGCTTTGACATTGCATTCGCCAGCCAATTGATCAGACACCTTGCTCTTCTACTAATCCTTGTCAGCCCCAATGAGTCCACCTGATCCAAACCCCTGCATTCAATTTCTATGATCTCATCTCCTTTAGTTTCAGAAGCTTCACTTCCTTTTGGTTTTGCCACAATTTCGGACTTTTGAATCTTGGGAATTTCTTCTGGCTCCACTTTTATAATCCCCAGTGTTTGAATGGATATTGGACCTGAGAATGAGTTTGATGCTGATAGTTCATCCACTTGTTGCTTAAACTTTGATGTCTGTTCAAGTTCTGTTTTGGCACTCAAAGATTCTTCCATTAAACAAAACTGTTTTGCCGGTAGAAGACTGACCATTCCGGAACTCGTTTCACCTTCCAGAATTGGAACAGTTGATTTTTTAACAAATAGGCATCCAAAACCAGATGGGTTTTCCCCAAAAATCTTGTAGAAGGAACAAATGAGGAAGTCCGGGCGAAGGAGGGAGAGGCCAAAACTGTCCATATCTTTTGGCCCCAAAGCGCAAGCATCGATCAAGATGTGCCAACCATTCTCCTGAGCGATCCTCATCCACAGATACGGATATCTTGCCCCTGTCACTCTAGAATGAAGAGGGAACACAAATAGTCCCCTCTTCTTTTTCTTCTTGCTCTTACTCACTAACATTTTTTTCAATTTTGCAGTGTGAATCCTCAGTCTTGGCCATGAGAACTCAGCTGACATGACTGTTGCTCCCTTCTTCTCAGAAGTATTTATCATGGCTTCCACCGCCTCGCTCTCGTAGTCATAAACTGTTAGAAGTTTCTGACTAGACTGGAACGGATAAGATTCCGCTAAAAGTTTGAAAGCTGATGTTCTGTTTGCAGTGAAAACCATGCTGTAATCATTCTCAGAAATATTCAGAAAATTCATGATCTTTTTCTTCATTGCAGATTCCAGTTCTGATTCAGCCCCCCCATGAAGTAATTGCGTCTTCAGATTCCCCGTCTTGTAGGACACACTAAAGAAAGGAATATCCGAAATTTGAGCGGGTGAAGCTTGCGGTAAAGGGGAAGGGGAAGGGGAAGAAGAAGATGCAGTTTGATACTTAGAAGACTCTTGGTTCTGCAACTGATAATAAGAGAAGAGGCCTATGCCAATGTAATCAAGACAAATATGGTTGGAGAGTGAGAGATGATAGTACTCTGTGGCTCTTATTTGATCAATTTGATATGTGTCAGCATACTGCGGATAAGCTTTGGAAAAATCAGAGAAAGATTTTTGCAGAGATGGGAGAGATTCATGATTGGTGAATTGGGTGTTGGGGAAAATAGAAGAAGTAGTTGTTGCAACAAAGTCTCGACGACAATCGGCAGAAATACTTCTAGGCTTGGAGACTTTGTTCAGAGGCTCCGGCGAGTTAAAGAAAGGAGATGGACAACAGCTATGTGGGCATACTTGAGTGACTTCATTCAGGCAAGGTGACTGCATGTTCTGTTTACCTTGAACTTCTCCCATTACCCTTTTAACTGTTTTCTAATTGGATGTTCCTCCTTCCTCTTCGTGTTGTTTCTGTCAATTTATTTCCATGACTTTGTCTTGAATGGTTTCAAGACTGAGTAGCTGATGGATGCGTTGTGTAAACACATCGAATAAGTCAAGCCATTAAGTTGACCTTGTCTTTCATGATTGATGAACCTCACCCTCGTGTTACACGTTTCCCAGCGATGAAGAATCAATGGCACAGATTTCTGCTGATATGGTGATCAAGCACGTACTGTATAAAATCTCTTGAAGCTATAATTGTAGAAAGGTGGTTGTAATAGTCTTTCTTTGATAGTAATATCTCACTTGTTTTTAAACACAGAAGGCGGAGAGAGGAAATCAACAAACACTAGTGGACAACAAAAGCGCTTTTGTATTGGCGGAGTCAGAGCATTATGATTATGAATTTTGGCGAAAAAAAAAAAAAAAGCTTCTTTAGAATGCTTTCATATTTGCTTCATGTTGAAGCTTTCCAAATTGGTCTTAAAATTCCAAAACCCATTGTTTACACTTCACAAAGTCAATTGATTAGCTGCCAAATGACAAATGTCCTCACCTATAATTACTCTAAATTTGCAAAAGGGTGAATTTAATAATTATTTTATAATATGATTCTTTAGGAACAATTTTCTTCTTTGAGTGTCGTGCCTTAAACTTTGAGAAGTGCATTTGGCAAAAAAATTGAACATGGGACCAAGCGTGTTCTAAATTATGATGACTAGATATCCAACTTTAATTTACTTTAGAAAAAGTGAATTTAATTGCTGACCCTCTTTCTCTTTCTTAAAAGGCCAAATAAAAGCCTTTTAACAAGGACTTTCTCCGTAAATTAAATTTTCATACCTGTCGCTCCTTCATTTCAATTTCATGGGATTCTTTTTTTTTTTTTTGACCGAGTAAACCTCCAGACTCTAATGGCCACCTATATTATCAATTAAGATGAATTGAACTTATAACCTAGTAATATTCAATAGTCTTTATTTAATCACTTGATCATGTAAAGTAGTTTAATCATTTCTTTTTGTTTGAGGTAATAGTTGTAGAGGAGTTTTTCTTTTAATTTCTTTTTTGGAAGTAATATTAATGGTTCTCATTAATGTTACTTTGAATTTTTATGTCTTTTTTACTATCAAAAGTCTAAGACAGCTCAGTATTGTATGCAAATTTAACCAAATCTCAACAAAGTCGTAGCATTGTGAAAACTACTTTCGTATCCATAATCATAAATTAGCGTGACTAATTAGTATGGTTGTGATTTTTAAAATAATCCCTAATCGATCGTGCTGAATAATCAACGTTAAAACAAAAAGTATTTAATAAATTGTGCTTTTAAAATGGAGAACACCTAAAATACTTATAATTAAAAGTGGTCGGTTCTGGATACTCGATATTTTTTTAAGGAACCGAAACCAGGTTAATTCTAATTACTCCCTACTTTTTACAAATGACAAATCCACCCCCAAAAAATTCAATACACCCCTAATAGTTTACACAAATTACAATTCAGTCCCAATTTCTATTAGGCACCTAGACCTCAATTCTTGTTCCTAGTTCCAACACTATAGGAACAGCAACCGAACCCAAAAATTTTCTATTCCAATTTTCCAAAACTAGAACCGGACCCTAATGGGGCCGATTTTAGTTCTACCCTTTACCCATGCTCACCAATCACCCCTACTTATAAACTTATTTTAAAAATATTTATTTAATATCCAAGTGTTAATAAATATTTTTCATTCAATTAATAAAGATAAAATCGGTAATTTAAATTGTTTATTAATTATTTTCATTACCTCAATAAAGGTTCTAATTGATTAAAAAGTAATCTCTCACTTTTTAAATAGGCGAGGTTTTGTAATAATCACTTTTGAGAAATTTTATCAAGCACAATTTTTTTTTTAAGTAAAAAATTATAAAATAAATAGAAATCANCTTTGAGTGTCGTGCCTTAAACTTTGAGAAGTGCATTTGGCAAAAAATTGAACATGGGACCAAGCGTGTACTAAATTATGATGACCAGATATTCAACTTTAATTTACTTTAGAAAAAGTGAATTTAATTGCTGACCCTCTTTCTCTTTCTTAAAAGGCGAAATAAAAGCCTTTTAACAAGGACTTTCTCCGTAAGTTAAATTTTCATACCTGTCGCTCCTTCATTTCAATTTCATGGGAACTTTTTTTTTTTTTTTTTTTTTATGACCGAGTAAACCGTTAGACTCTAATGACTACTCATATTAGCAATTAAAATGAATTAAACTCATAATCTCTTACGATAATATTTAATAGTCTCTACTCAACTACTCGATCAGTCAATGGTGGGTTAATCATTTCTTTTTGTTTAAGGTAATAGTTGTAGAGGAATTTTTCATTTAATTTCTTTTTTGGAAGTAATATTAATGGTTCTCATTACTGTCACTTTGAATTTTTATGTCTTTTTTGCTATCAAAAGTCTAAGACAGCTCAGTCTTGTATGCAAATTTAACCAAATCTCAACAAATTCTTAGCATTGTGAAAACTACCGTCGTATCCATAATCATAAATTAGCTTGACTAATTCGTATTGTTGTGATTTTTAAAATAATCACAAATTGATCGTGCTGAATAATCAACGGTTAAAACAAAAAGTGATCAGTTCTGGGTACCCGGTATTTTTTGAAGGAACTGAAACCCGGTTAATTCCAATTACTCCCTACTTTTTACAAATAACAAATACACCCTCAAAAAATTACAAGACACCCCTAATAGTTTACATAAATTACAATTCAATCCTAATTTCTATTAAGCACCCAGACCTTGATTCTGGTTTCCAGTTCCAACATTATAGAAACCGCAACCGGACCCAAAAATTTTCTATTCCAATTTTCCAGAACTAGAACCGGACCCTAAAGGGGCCAATTTCGGTTCTACCTTTTACCCATGCTCTCACGAATCACCCCTACTTGTAAACTTATTTTAAAAATATTTATTTAATATCTGAGTGTTAATAAATATTTTTCATTCAATTAATAAAGATAAAATTGGTAATTTAAATTGTTTATTAATTATTTTCATTACCTCAATAAAGGTTCTAATTGATTAAAAAGTAATCTCTCACTTTTTAAATAGGCGAGGTTTTGTAATAATCACTTTTGAGAAATTTTATCAAGCACAATTTTTTTTTTAAGTAAAAAATTATAAAATAAATAGAAATCATCCCAAACACACCCTAAAACAACGCATACCGATACCTAAAATAACAATCAACCAAAAAAAAAAAAAAATCATATCATCTTCTACTTCTTCCCAGCCGGCAGTCTTTTTCTCTCCTGCAAAATCCTTAATCCCACGTACCTGCACCGCAAGATTCATTAAAAAAGATCCATCTTCTACACACAAAATTAACAATCTTTACATTAATTACTTTACCTTCCAAGCATCATAACGGTGGCTTGAGGATTAGTTCCAGGAGAGTTTAAAAAAGTAGATCCATCAACGACCCTCAAAGCGTCCACGCCAACAACTTTATAATCATTATCAACGACTCTTCCAACTTGGCACCCTCCATGATAATGCCATATTGTCATCACAGTGTCTGTGCAAAATTGTTCCAGGGAAATTGAAGCGCTGACGTGCCTTGGTCTCAGGTTCGTGGGGACGTTCACCATCAAGTTTATGAGTCCTTGAACCGGCATGTCACTGTAACGAAACTTGGACAGGGCTTTGGAATTTACAACTTCGATAATGGTTTGCATGCCTTGGACGCATCTCTTTAAGTCTTGAGGATCCTGGAAATAGTTGAAAGTGACAGAAGGGTTATCGTTTGCATTGGTGGTCAGGAGATCAAGATGGCCTGTGGAGATTGGACCCATAATTTTCTCAAGAATAACTCCAGCTCTTACTGTTCCATTGGAATTTATGTATGATTGCACGGTTTCAAGAGCACTAACCATTGCTTCTGGGGTCACCATGGACGGCTGTCGTCCACTCTGCATATATGTAAATTTAAAAAAAAAAAAAAAAAATCATGTATTAGGCTTGATATGTATTATTTTCAAATACTTTTCCTAAAACAAGTTTTATTTATCAATTTCTTAATAAATATAAAATAAAATCCTTTTTTTTTTTAACTTTTAATTATTCTTATTCTCATACAATTATTTTCAAAAAGAATTTTAAGTCTTAAAAAAAAAAGAATATAATTTCTTATGGTATTATATGGGCCATGGGCCCATGATTTAATTTGCATTTGATAGGTTTCAATGGGCCAAGGCCCAAGAGCAGACCAAATTCCTGAGACCAAAATATGGTCCGAGCCTTTTAGACTAAAAATTAGAGATTGTGAGGAAGAACAAAAACCTGATTCGTGAACCATCCATAGTATGCAGAAAGCCTTTGGGCCCAAGAATACGCAAAGCTCAGTCCACTGGCTGATTCAATGTAGCTATCAAACCTTGTAATGCCCACAACTTGAATGAGCGAGACCTCAACTGGCTGAGGAGAAGGGATGAAGAGTGCGTTCATTGGATTATCAGACATCCCTTGGCCCACCAAAGGTTGCTCCACCACCACGTCGATGCCATGTGTCTGTAGTTGATTGGCAGGTCCAATACCACTCAGCATCAACAACTGTGGACTTCCAATTGCACCAGCCGATAAAATTATCTCACTCTTAACGGAACTTTTGATTAAGCAGGCTCTGTGAGTCCCTCCTGACGCATCTTCAAATATCACACAATGAGCTTTTGGCCTCGGCCTCTCTTCATCAATCAAAACGGAAGAACATAAGCAACATTTCACAGCTGATTAATTATATAGTGCAAGCATGATTACAAGAACGAAATATAATTTACCATTTGTTGTAAACAAAATTTTCTGCACGGTGGCATGCAAATAAACAGTAATTTTCTGAGGATCAGCGTACTCTAGCAAATCGGCAGCCGTGTGTCTATGGCCGTCGCTATCAAAAATAGTCCCGCCGACCTTCGTCCCATATATATGATCATACGTAAATCCATTATATGGCAACACTCCAACTTCAATCAATCCATCTCTCACTGCGGATTGCCATTGCAACATTGGTGGTTCAAACGCCACCTTCTTCTCCACCCATTCATAAGAATGTTTCACCAAATCTTCACTCCAACAAGCTTCTTTGGTGTAATTTTCACCAGCTCGAGTGTAAAATCCTGCGTTGAGGACGCTCCCGCCGCCGAGAACACGGGCACGGGCATTGAACACTCCGTCTTCGGAGATAAACTGTTGGGAAGGTGACGTGGGAGAAGTGTCCGAGAGAGTGGTGGCGAAGTTGCCTAGGTCGTTAGGGTTTGTATATGGTGAGCCTCCTCTTTCCAGTACTAAAACGACTGCGTCTTCTGACAGAGTTGCAGCTAAGGGACAGCCTGCGGTTCCTCCACCGACTATTATGTAGTCGTAATATGAAATTGGCGGAGCTGAAGTTGCTTCTTTGACAAATGTGTTGTATGGAGCTGTAAATTAGAGAGAGATTAAACCTGATTATATACGTAAAGCTTTAAATATGAACAAATAAGAAGTAAAAACAAATTGTTTGTAGACCTTTCTCTGAGTAACAGAAGCCATGGAAAATGAAAAAGGCTAGAAGAGCAAAAGGAAAAAATCTCCGCCATTGCAAACCCATAACTTGACTTGTAAAAACTTAAGCAATTCTGCTATCTTGGTGTGCTTTACAGAAGAAACTACTAGTCTTTAAATATTGGCCAACTCTCAGCGGTGTATACGGTGTAAAATTCTTTTGGTGCAAAGATCCCCACTTTGTTTTATGAGAAAGATAATTTAAATCTAGTTCAACGCCATTAATTTGAACCCCCACTTCATATAAAGATTCAATAGTAATTCTTAAACCTTGTTAATTAAATACATAATGTGTGGCTTTAATTACCAGAACTTCTTCCCCTTTAATCTTTCACCTATATACTTACCAAAACTAATCAACGTGCAAATAATGCTAGACAGGCGCTCCATTTTTTATGAACATGAAGAGTTTATTTATAGGCAAAAACATTGATGACATTATGCAAAAATTCCCTGATTAATATAGCTTTATTTGGCTGCAATTTACGTGATCTTACTCTTAAATTGTCTTCTTGATTAAGAGCTAGTCAAAACCAACTCACCCACTCTGCCACTATCTCTTTCTTTCTTTCTTTTTTGATTTTCTTGTATATTGTGAAAACCTAAGGTCAAGCTTGACCAATCTTTTTGCACTTATTAGCAAAGCTGCAAAGGCTGTGTAAAATTGTTAGAGCGGGCCATGATATCTTTAGTGGGCTGGGCCTCAGGAATGTTATAAACATTTTTTAACTAAACTAAACATGTATTATATATTTTGAGCCTTTTTTTTTTTTTTTTTTTAGACCAAGAGTGTTCAAACCAGCTTACACGCACTTCAACTAATTCTCAGGACCCTAAAACTATCGACTAAATAAGAGTTCTAGTGACTACCCCTATTAACAATCGAGGAGAGACTCGAACTCAAGACCTTTAGAAGTAGTTTATTTCAAGCTTTTGATTTTACTCAGATTCTCATATTGTATCATGTAAAATAAATCATCAAATGTATAGATTAATTACTATTTTCATTGGTAAAAAAGGTACTTTCTTATGAATGAAACTAATAACATGATTTTTTTAATAAGATGAAAAATTATTTGAAGTTTTAATCTCTCAAAAATTACAGTTATTTCTACAAAAAGTGATCAAAAGTATATGCAATAGACCCGAAAGGTTTGGTCGGGCGGTCAAGGAGGTTTGATCCCTTCCTTAAGTTCATGAGTTTTAATCTATCACAATAACATTGTAGTTTACCTGATCTTTTAGGTTTGTAGGATATTCATTGGACCTAGAAGATTAATTAAGGTATGCGCACGTTGGTTGGCCTAAACACTTCGCCACTTCGGTTACAAATAAAAAAATAAAAAAAAGGTATATGCGAATAGTTGTTTTCATTAGAAACATTAATATATATGTATCTTGTATTTTTCGACTTCTAGGAGACCAAAGAGATAAGAATGACCAACCACTTTGAGATTGATTCATTGAATGCGAAGAGAAGTTTATATTATATTTTCATGAAGTAGATGAACTACCTTGGGAATCTTAGTTGAATAACATTAGTTCAAATACACTTTAAATGGGTTTACTTCTGATATCTTATTTTAACTTCTCATACTATAAACACAAGTATTTAATTAACTTGGAAGGCATCTAAATTAAGATTAGTCCACTTGTTACTTATCATTCATTTGCAAGTGAACTCCAAATTCTAAAGCCATGCTAAGGGATTTTAATGATAAATCAAACCTTTTTTATTTATTTATTTTAATCATCGGGGTGTTTAAACAGTTTACACGTACCTTAATTAATCTTCGGGATTTTGAAACTATTAGTCGATTAAGAGATCCAACGAATATCTCTAAGTGAGAAAGGATTCGAACTCAGTATTCAAGAGGTAGTTGATGAATCAAATCTTCGAAAACTCACCTTTATTGTATACGTAATCTATATGTAAAGATCAGGTCATGAGTCATTACTTTTTGACTTTTTTTTATCTTAATTATCTTCCAATAAAACGAAGAAATTTCTTGGTCGGAAGATTCTTCAGAACCCCTTGAGGCCTTAAACAAGTTTTTTAAGTTTTCCAGTGGACACTTGGTGGGATATGTGAGGAGTCTTAACAAGATTTTTTTTTTTCTAGATACTGTAATTAATTAATGATAATATTTTTTAAATTAGTGGAGATGTTAAATTCTTTTCTTATGTAAAACGTATTTAACTTGACTGATTGGACTCTATACACGTTATTGCTGCTTTAATGACGGAAATTTAATATGAGAAAAAAAGTACATAATAGTAATAAAGTCACAGGTGGTGTTAGGAACCCGCCCGGAAATTATTCAACGATTTTTATTTTTAGAATTTGTTTAATTTTCATGCAACTCTATTTTCTGTTTAGATATATAAAAACATTTTCTCTACGCACATAATTTGATGGTTCATATATAATGGATCAAGTTTAATTAGAGACTCTTGAAGGAAGAAAAATTAAGAATCATTCATCATTTTCACTCCAATATTTATATTTACATAACTGTTGAATTAATAATAATAAATGTTATCTCTTAACCTTAATTAACTCTATTCTTACACAATATAATAGAATAAATGTATATTTAATAGGAGTAATTACAGAAAAACGCATGTTGATGGCCTAATAACAGAAACCCCCCTGACATATGGGATATGCACCCCTAGCTCCCATTCCGTTACTCTTATCCGTTAAAATTAACTGAGATAAAATTATTTTGGATATTTTTAATTGAGCAATAGTACACTTATAATCCAATCTCTAAACTTTCTCTTGCAATCTCGACATGACAGTTTACAATTGGTTTGTGATAAATTTTCCCATCTGACAAATTGCAAGCTGTCAAGTCGGGATTGTGAAAGAGAGTTTGTGAGATTGGGTTGTGAACTAATCTTTATTGTTTTTTCATTTATAAAGTAGGCAATTTTGATGTTTAACTTCTTAATAAAAAAAACCCTAAGTGAATCTTCTCTTTTCCCCTCATNGACACTGTAATTAATTAATGATAATATTTTTTAAATTAGTGGAGATGTTAAATTCTTTTCTTATGTAAAACGTATTTAACTTGACTGATTGGACTCTATACACGTTATTGCTGCTTTAATGACGGAAATTTAATATGAGAAAAAAGGTACATAATAGTAATAAAGTCACAGGTGGTGTTAGGAAACCGTCCGGAAATTATTCCGCGATTTTTATTTTTAGAATTTGTTTAATTTTCATGTAACTCTATTTTCTATTTAGATATATAAAAACATTTTCTCTACGCACATAATTTGATGATTCATATATAATGGATCAAGTTTAAGTACAGACTCTTGAAGGAAGAAAAATTAAGAATCATTCATCATTTTCACTCCAATTTTTATATTTACGTAACTGTTGAATTGATAATAATAAATGTTATCTCTTAACCTTAATTAACTCTGTTCTTACACAATATAATAGAATAAATGTATATTTAATAGGAGCAATGACAGAAAAACGCATGTTGATGGCCTAATAACAGAAACCCCCCTGACATATGGGATATGCACCCCTAGCTCCCATTCCGTTACTCTTATCCGTTAAAATTAACTGAGATAAAATTATTTTGGATATTTTTAATTGAGCAATAGTACACTTACAATCCAATCTCTAAACTTTCTCTTGCAATCTCGACATGACAGTTTACAATTGGTTTGTGATAAATTTTTCCATCTGACAAATTGCAAGCTGTCAAGTCGGGATTGTGAAAGAGAGTTTGTGAGATTGGGTTGTGAACTAATCTTTATTGTTTTTTCATTTATAAAGTAGGCAATTTTGATGTTTAACTTCTTAATAAAAAAAACCCTAAGTGAATCTTCTCTTTTCCCCTCATATTTTTTTTTCTTAATAAGAGCCCTAGTAGTTACCCCTATTAGTGTTTGGAGGACTCGAACTTAAGAGCTCATGAAATTTCATTTTACTCTTTTATCATCAGGTCACCTAATGGTGGTTTTGTTTTGGAATTTTCTTTTTGGGGGTGTTTGAAATTTGAAATTTTAACAGAATGGGATTAGAGTCACATTTTCCATATGTGTGGAGGCTTGCTGTGATTAGGCGATCAACAAGGGGGTTTTAATAATTATCCCTTTTGAAATTTACGATAGTTTGAATAATAAGTAATGTCAGGTCCTCAACTCAATCTTACAATCTTCTCTTACAATCCCCGACGTGATAGCTCATTGTTAGTCAATTTATAAAATAAGTCCCGTCTACTTATATAGGTCCCGCTTGTTCATTTGATAGTAACTAATGACGAGCTGTCACATTAAGAATTGTGAGATAAAATTATGAGATTGAGTTATAGATTTAACATTACTCTCGAATAAATGTGAGGTTGTCATTTCGCATTCTACGGTTTTTCTTTTATTCGGGGGCCTGCCCTGGAGTGTGAGCTTGATGTCATTAGGTGATCCACACGAGGTTTTCTATAATTATCCCTATGTAATACTTAACCTTTAATTATAAAAACTTGTCGCTTATGAATTATACCAGATCCATTAATAAAACAATATTCTACACATAAGATCAGTCCAATAATTCTGATTGGTTTATGGATATATAGGGTCTCCAACCTCCATAGTTGTTTATTTTGATTATCTTCCCCAATCAAACACAATTTCGCTGTACTCTCTTTAATTAGTTATAAATCTCATCATATTGTTGATTTTCTCTAGCCAAGACTCAAAACAACATAATTACATATTACTTGTGCAACTTGCCCAAGTCCCATCCCAAGTGAGAGATCACAACGATACTGCAATTCCTTGTTCAAATCAATAATTTCTTAAACCAAATAAAAACTGATTGATTTAATTTTGCAGACAATAGTGGGGTGTGGTGCCAACCCAAAAATGTCACATTCGACTTTATCGCAAGTGTGAAATACTAAGCATGTGTTGATGTTGATGATGATGATGATATGCTCCATTCAAATTATTTGGACTGCTACCTAATTACACATTGGAGACAAAGATCTGCCGATAATACCAATGCCACTATATATATATATATGATATGATGCTTCATCCAATACACTCACGGGAACGTAATACTCTTTATATTATAATTTTATTTTTGAGTTTATTGAATGGTACAAATATTATTGAAAATTCTTAGGAAAATAAAAAAATAAAAAGACATCCATGATACAAAGGTAGTTAGATGGTCGAATTGACATTTGATAAGAGGCAGAAGAGTCCAGATACTAGAGTTCAAATATTATTGTTAGGTCTTACCTGTTTATCAAATTAACTCTTGATAAACAGTTAATTAGGAGACAATAAACTGTTTTAAAACCCATTGCTTTTCACACTCCATGTAATGTATTAAACTTGTCGAAAGAAAACAAACATGTCACATATACGAACAGACAAAAAATATAAGATTGAGTAATCATTTTACATGAGTTTTATAAAAAAATTGTTTGGTTATATACCTGATTGTATGATTCAATTGTAAGCATAACATTATTCCTTGATCTTCAAGTATATCAAAAATTTTTTTTTTACTGGTAGTGTTCGGGTCAACTTTCATCCACCTCAACTAATTCCCTCGGATCTTAGAATTACCGGTCGGATAAAAACTCCAATGACTACCTCTATTAGCAATTGAGAATTGACTCAAATTTAGGACATTTGTTGAACTACCTAACCACCCAAAAGTAGTTAGGCCACAACAATTACCTAGAATTAATTTTATATGGGTTAGTGCTAACTAGTATGTATACAACATCCCATTAATCAGTTTATAATAATTGATCCTAATTTTCAAAATTCCGTTTTAAATTCGATTTTCTGTGCAATTAATTATAAGAAACTTTTTTATTTTTCTTTGAGTCGCTATTTTTCTCTGAGTCATCATCAATTATTGTTAATCAGATTCCATTATCTCTTTTAATCTACATCATCTTATGGGAATTACTTTTTATTTTGTGAATTATTCCATTCCATAAATCAATTTTTAATACTCACTTCAAGGCTCAACTCACGAGTTCATATATTTTATTATATCTCTCTTAATCAAAATTATAATTTATAAAGGGGTTATTAAATCATTTATTATTATTTATTTTGTAACTTAAAAACCATAGAAACCTCGAGGATTTCGATCCTTTTGAATAAATAAAAAAGAAAAAAGTTAGATTTTTTTAAATCGGAGTTGTTAAACGTGTCAAAATGAGTCCAGTGAAAAGAAGACACGTTTGGAAAATTAAGAGTCAAAAATCTAATGGCTCCTTTTCTCTCCCACCAGCAACCCAAACTCTAATTTATTTGTCAATTCGGCGCATAACTTACTTTTTAACTCTTAAAAAAATTCATCTTTCGGCTCTGTATAACTCGTAAGCACAACCCATCGTCATCTTGTTTATGTTTAGCCAAAACCAAGCAAAGCTTGATCAATGGCTTGAATCAAGCTTTGCTTGATTTTGGCTAACAGTTTAAAAGATAAAAACATTAAACAGCCAAAATACAAAACATTTGAGATTTTTCAAACTGCAGAAATTTGACATAAAGTTTAGCAATATCTGGAAAAAGAAAATGATCTGCATACCTTAAAGAATCTCTGGGATTGTTTAAGAACTGAAGAAGATTGATTAATTATGTAGAAATATATACAAAGACTTAATTATGTAGAAATATATACAAAGACTTTTATTGAGAAATTTTATTCTCTCTGTGATACCAAGCCGAATCAAAACTAAACCTCTCCCTAGACCAGCTTTTACATCCCTGTATTAATTCTTCTCCTATTACACAGACAAATTCGCAGAACAAAACTACAAGAAAGGATGATAAAAAAGCAAAACATAAAAAAAAGTATTAATTCTATCAGGAATCATATACTCGTATAAGAATATATACGATACAAGCTGGAAAGAAGATTAACCGAGCTTTGCTTTCTCCTCAACCAGCTAACTCAACTTTCTCGGTTTTGAAGGAGTAATTTTGATGACAAGACCTGGAAAGACATCATCCGGGTCATGGATATGCGGGTTACGCTCAACTATATACGGGTCGCCACACTTGTCGCTGATGGTATGGAGCGTCTCGCCTTCACCCACCACGTAGATTTCATCACACGGTCTGTCAAAAAACTGGTTGCCTCTCACTTGAGACTCATCTGAGAGAGAATTGTTCTCCCTAATTGAGCCCAGTAATATTAAAGCCAACAACACAATGGCACAGTACCAAGAGGCGGCATCAGTAATGGTTACTGACGCTCTGTTGAAGGCAGAAGCCATGAACAAAAGAGAAATTCGAGTTGATGAGATGAAACAGAAGAAAAAATATGGAGCCGTATAAGAAAAGAAAGGAGAGATGGATGTGTGTATATATACTGTATGAATATTAAAAAGAGAGTTGAGAGGAGGAAATTGAGGTTGGGTTCAACCGTTCAACGCTTGGCGACGTGTATTTTGGCTAACGCTAAACTAAACATTAATCAACTTTGACCTTCTACCATTACCAAATTACACAAAACTACTTTTATTCTTCCTTATTTAATTAATAAATAATATTCAATTTTTTAATGAAAGATTACGTTTTAAATTATTAATTTTCTCATTAGCTCAAATATTATGACACGCGTGGCTATTTTATAGTTGTGGTGGACTGTTAACGTTTCGTCATACTATATAACTGATAATTTTTTTATATTTTTTTCATAGTATCAAGGGAATAATTTTCAAAAGAATTAAATTATAGTGGCTATTATAAGTGTTGTTGCGTTTTGGTTAAGAGATATCTATCAAGGATGAGAAAACATCTGACTTTGATCTTCAATTAATAAAAAGGGTTAGTTGGAATATGGTTGTTACATTACAAGTCTTTAAAGTTTTTATTTTTTATTTTTTTATTTTGGTGACAGTAGGTGTTTGGGTCAGTTTATACACACATTCAAAGCTCTAACTAATCTCTCGGTGCTCTGAAGTTGATAGTCGAGTAAATCCCCTCAGTAGTCATCTCTATTAATAATTTAGGTGGGTAGAACTCACGACCTATTTGAGTAATACACCTTAGAGTCTTAATTAACTGTTAAACCACCTAGTGGCGGTTATTTTAAATTAAAAAACTATCTAGTTTATTGTCAGGTCTTTAAAGTTGGTTTAGAAAAATAATTACCTAACCATACTTTTGTTGTATTCAGCTTTCAAGTGATGTTATTTGAGTATTATCGTCAAAACGTTTATTATTTTATGTGCTAATAAAATCATAAAAAAATCAGCAAGTAGTTATGCAATCTCCTTAGAATTATTTTTCTTGTTTGCTATTGTTTTTGGGGGAACTTAAATCACATTTTTAGTGATAATTGATTAAGAGTAAAGTCGTAATTAAGGTGGAAAAATGGAAAGAGTGAGAGAGATGATGGTGGTGGTGGGGTAATGGGGTGGTGGGAGATTGCGTAAACAAATTGTGTAAGGGCAACTTCTAAGAAAAAAAAAAAAAAAGAAGAAATGATAAACTTTGTGTTGGAAAAAACTTTTAACCAACAAATCCCCAACTAATTAACTAACAACTCCCTGCCTAAATCCAAACCTATACCTGAAACTCCTTCTCCTTGCTTTTTTATTTGAATTGTGATTTGTGTGTGTTGAAGTTGATGATCCAGTCTTAAGTCTTCCGTCCAATTTCTTAATTGGGAACCAAAATTGATCTCACCCTTGGACTTTACTTCAGGCGTGCACAAATGGGAAAACAGGGACCTCGCCTATCTGACCAAGTCTATATTATTTTCTGCTTTTTAACCGTCTTTGTAGGTTAATAATTATAAAAGGTCCCTAAAAATAAAAAGCCCTATTGTGATATATATAACCTTTAAATATAGGATTTTTAATATTACTTGAGAATCGTTGAGGTGTTCGAGATTNAGTTTATTGTCAGGTCTTTAAAGTTGGTTTAGAAAAATAATTACCTAACCATACTTTTGTTGTCTTCAGCTTTCAAGTGATGTTATTTGAGTATTATCGTCAAAACGTTTATTATTTTATGTGCTAATAAAATCATAAAAAAATCAGCAAGTAGTTATGCAATCTCCTTAGAATTATTTTTCTTGTTTGCTATTGTTTTTGGGGGAACTTAAATCACATTTTTAGTGATAATTGATTAAGAGTAAAGTCGTAATTAAGGTGGAAAAATGGAAAGAGTGAGAGAGATGATGGTGGTGGTGGGGTAATGGGGTGGTGGGAGATTGCGTAAACAAATTGTGTAAGGGCAACTTCTAAGAAAAAAAAAAAAAAAGAAGAAATGATAAACTTTGTGTTGGAAAAAACTTTTAACCAACAAATCCCCAACTAATTAACTAACAACTCCCTGCCTAAATCCAAACCTATACCTGAAACTCCTTCTCCTTGCTTTTTTATTTGAATTGTGATTTGTGTGTGTTGAAGTTGATGATCCAGTCTTAAGTCTTCCGTCCAATTTCTTAATTGGGAACCAAAATTGATCTCACCCTTGGACTTTACTTCAGGCGTGCACAAATGGGAAAACAGGGACCTCGCCTATCTGACCAAGTCTATATTATTTTCTGCTTTTTAACCGTCTTTGTAGGTTAATAATTATAAAAGGTCCCTAAAAATAAAAAGCCCTATTGTGATATATATAACCTTTAAATATAGGATTTTTAATATTACTTGAGAATCGTTGAGGTGTTCGAGATTTAATTATCTATCTATCAGGGTGAGAAAATTTATACTTTAATGGTGTTTGTATAATCGAGTAGACGATTTTTTTTCTATCAAAATAATAGTTTAATAACACTTTTTTATCCACGGGTTTTTAAAATATTATTTTGTTATCCAAGTTTATATTTTATTTTTTTATTCCAGCATCGTTGTAACCCCACACCATCACCATTCTGTTCGCCGATCATCACTCACCAAAGCACCTAAAATACTATTCTCGCCGACCCTGTTAATCACCGACAATCAAGCGATTAGGGTTTGCATAACCACCCCTCCTAAGTCAAATTCATATCAATTTCAACCACCAAATCTAACATTCAATTACCAAAAGACTTATCGACCTTCTATCTTCAAAAGTCCCAATAGTCTGGACCTAATTTACTCTCTGTTTGTAGTTATAATATAAATTTAGATAATAAAGTGATATTTTAAAAATTTATAGGTGGAAAAGTATCGCTAAACTATTATTTGGGTGGAAAAAGTCGTTAACTCTTGTAAAATCAGATATCCTGAAAAGTATTTGGTGTTAACTCTTTTAAAATCAGATATCTTGAAAAGTATTCGGAGTGTTTTTATGGGAGAACCATTAAATAAATACTCTTTTTTAAATGAAAGTAACTTTTGAAAAGGCCTGTTAAAATTATATACGTTGATAGTTTTTCTTAAATAGAATAAACAGAAAAATAAAACACTTGGGATTTTATTAATGGCTGAGATTAAGGATGAAAATTTTGGTGGATCTTGTTGTTGGGTAGTAATTGGTTGGCCGAAAATTTATTATAAACATTTACGTATTGAGGTCAACTCAGAATTGACCAATGAAGACAGATGTAAATTATGTATTTGATTTTCAATTTTTTTTGAGTGATCAACATGATATTTTTGTTCTATTTTATAACATTATAATAAAATCAATCAAAACGTGTTATCAATTTGAAAAGCATTTATAAAAATCAACCTGGTAAGTATTTCTCCAAAGAAATGATTAGATACTTTTGAAAATGAACTATACAAAAAAAAAAAAAAAAAAACATACAATGTTTACCAAAATGTACGCTAAAATCTAAGTAACCATGGGAGGGTTATGTAGTATAGTATATACACACAAAATATATATAAAAAGAAAAATACCTACATATTAAATTGAATTTATATCATTATAAGTTGTTTAATTTGTATTGAGAAAAACAAAATAAGAAATAGATAGAAACAATAGAAGAAATCATCAAAACATATTTGACAATTTGAAAATTAAAATTATGTTAAAAAATATTTGATAAATTATTAATTTCGAAAAAATAAAAGGCACTAAGGAATTAATATTTTTAACTACCTTTAAGTGATCGAGTGATTCGATAGAGACTTTTAAATGTATTACTCAAGAGGTTTTGAGTTTGAGTCCTTTTTCAGTTGTTAATAAGGATAGTCACTGGAGCTCTTATCCGACTGGTAGTTTTAGGATCCTGAAGAGATTAGTTTAGGTACGTGTAAGTTAGCCTGAACACTCCGTTTAAAAATGTGGTGTACAAAATGAATTTAACCCATGTGTTAAGTGACATCTAAAACTCTATATAAACAATACATTTGAGAATATTTTTTTTCACAAAAAAGATCTGTTTAATGTTTTGTTTTTTAAAGGTCCTTTTATTTTAAAAATAATTTAATTATTTTAATTAAACATATAAATACAAAAATAACTTTAATATTTAAAAAAATTTCAACAATCTCAACCATTAATTACAATTAAAACATTGATAACATGGACGGGCCTAAGGAGGCATTGATTTCCACATAAATCTCATTATACAATTTGTTCTCCCTCTTCTCGTATACTATTGCAATAATAAAACACAAACAATATGTTACTACCAAGTATTTCCAACACAATAACTCAAATTTCAATATTTTTCTTTAAGAAAAATAAATAAATAATTGAATATTCTATTAAATATTAATTTAATGGGATAACAATGATATGTAGAACATCTATGTATAACTCATCTTAATTCTTTTTCATTTTTTGTTGTATAAAAATTTAACGTTGTTGTTATTATTAAAGTTAAATGACAAAAAATTCTCTAAGGTACAATAAAATAACAAAATTCACCCTAAGGTATCTAAAATAATAGAAATCCCCCTATTGTTAAGTTTTAGGTGTTAGAATAAATGATAGTAAAATAATTTAGTAATTTTTACTAATAACTCATAAGAGTATAAATTTTAATGATTCACTATTATTTCAAAAACCTAATTTTGTTACATCATGTCGCAGAGGGTTTATGTCTTTGACTCTTTATTATTATTATTATTATTGGTAATCGGGATGTTCAAGCTAATTTGCGTGCACCCTAACTAATCTCCGAGATCTATTGAACACCATATAAGTTCAAAAGACCAGATAAACTACAATATTATAGTGATAAATGATCCAAATATTTAAACCTAAAAACTCAAAGAAAAAAGTAAACTTTTTTGACCACCAGACCAACCTCTTAAGGTTTAACTCTTATATTACTAATTGTAAATAAGTGTTATTATAATTGTTTTTAGCATCACGTGACAATCGTATATAAACTTTTTAGAGGTTGTCTAATTAAGTCATTTAATTTAATTTAATTTAAATAATTGATATTTTCATCATTCACGTAGCATCTTAATTTTGTTTTTTTTTTAGATTTGTTGTTTGGCAATCTCTTTCAAAATTTAATCATTAACCACTGTTATAAATATTGTTAGTATTATGGTGTTTCTAGAAAAGTCCGCGACCTACCTTACAAGTAAGGCAATTTATTGGAATAGGAAGGATGTCTTTGATGGAGATTGGCCATGGTTGCCACTTGTCCTCAAGCTAATACATTTCTTAATTTCAATTATCAACCTAACCGATCACGATTGCTAGCTCCACTAATTTCAACCATCCTATCGTTAATTACAATCTTAATTTCAATAATATTTTTATTAATACATTGTAATTCCTAAGCTTATATATTTATTGATCATAATTCATAATATTTAAAGTGACATGTGATACAAAGAAATTATCATCATGTAATTTAAAATAAAAATTTATTTTCAATCTATTATAATTTTTTAAATGATAAAGATAAACCCCATCTATTATTTATCATTAAAAAAAAAAAAAAAACTATACCTTATAGACAAATATTAAGGAAGAACTTTTATCATTATAAAAAAATATTATAGGAACAAATATATATGTTAGATGTTTGATTTTGACATCAATGACTCTGTAGGTATAAAATGCTAAGAAGATCTTAAAACTTACACGTAGATTGATTATGAGAATTGAATTAGATACTGTTCTCATAGTAGTATGTAAAGACGTAAAAATAAAGAAGATAATAAAGATTTTTATAGTGGTTCAGATGTTTAAAGCGAATATTTCATCCATTATTTTCTATTATATTAGTGTGTTTCTGGTCATTAACCAAGATTATAATAGATCGCGAACTGCGATATGGGGTTCTAAGGATTCTTAGAGAACGTCAAGCCAAATTCTTTCCCGTAGTGTGTCTTTACGATTTTCTTTGTTGTAAATGATAATTATTAATAAAAGTGTTGTATTTGGTGTTAAATGTATAGTTAATTTCTTCATCATTTAAAAATAGATTTTTTTTTTTTTTAATAATTGAGGGTGGTTAGATCAGTTACACGTACTTTAACTAATCTCTTTAAACACTAGGGAACTATCGACTAGTAAGAATTTTAATGGCTACCTCTATTAGCAAACAATGAAAGATTCAAACTCAAAACCTTTTGAGTAATATATCCAAAATTCTTATCAAACTACTTAACCATCCAATGGTAATTCATTTAAAAATAGGATTATCATTTAATTCATCCTATTATCATCAAACCAGTTCATTGGGACCTACAAATTAAAAACAGAAAATAGATTAATGCTCAAAATTAATTTGGTCAAATTGAAGATAATTAATTCATGGCCTTAATTGCATTTTATTCTATTGGAGTATCAGAACGAAGTGATTGACAAGATTGAATTCAATTAATCATCACCAATAAAATTAGTGGCTACTGTTTTAACTTTTATCAATCATGATAAATGATAATGAAGCTTTTCCACCATATTTTCAATGGCGGAAACAATTAGAAAGTGACATTCAAATAAATTCATTCCCCATAATTCATGGTCATGGACGAACATTCTTCCTCAAACAAAGTGACCAATAACTACCACATTCAAATGCCCATACGTAATAGTCAATTAGTCTTATTGATACAAAAAATCTGTACCAATTAGAGTGATTCGATCGACTTTGACGGGATCAGAACTCGTGTGTGCATGATTACAAGTAACCAGCAATGAATGAATAATGAATATAGTAAAGAAAATGGCAAAGATATTTTATAAGTGGTTCAGCGAGATGAACTTTGAGCCTACGTCCACTATTTTTTGTATTTGCTGTGAGAGCTTACAATAGTAATTCTAGAAATATTTTCCAACCCCTTTCTCATTGTTTGAGAGAGTTTATATATAGAGCTTGTACAAAGGAAAGAGCGAAAATAAAGGGATTACAATTGAATTGAAATGCAACTCCGATATTCTCGCGATTGGGCGCTGTGATTGTGCAAATATTGCTCTCAATCTCGTTCCTTCCGAAATATATAGGATCTGAAGTTATCTGGGAATTGGTTGAACGACCACGCAGATTGTTCGCGACTAGCTTGTGTTGGGTCGAGTTGTAGCTCAACGAGCTTATGTTGGGTTGAACAATCGACAAAGTCCAGCTGGTTCTGGATCGGGCTATAACCTTGCGATACTCCGAGCTTGATGGAAAAATCACACACAACATCTGCCCGTAGTGTTCGATGCTCATTTCGAGCTTCGAAGACTATTGTTCGATTTGATATCAAGCTCTGCATCGTTAGCAGGTCATCGAACGCAGGTTTAGTCGAGCTTTGAGGGTCGAACTCATGCTTGGACGATGTATTCCACACTTGGATCTTCTCTCTTTTATGACACCTATCAAACTTTGAATATGAATAGTCAAGACACTTATGTAAATTCCACACGGTCATGTCACATTAAATGCAGCAACCTTTGGCAGTCACACTTTGTCGCACATGGGCGATTATAACTGTCCACGCATGGAGTTGAGGTGACGTACGACGACTGTTATGATCACAGCAGTCTGAGGAATCGTTGACCCTTGCGGATGGCTGACACGTGGTCACGTCCAAAGGCTAGGATTGCTCGATGAATGGAGGGTCGAGGTTCAATGTAGATCAATGGTTACGATCAAACCCCGTCTTTTCGTCTCCCATGCAAGCCCCTATAAAGACGAGCGAAGTCGTTAGAAACTTACTCAACTTGCGAAAATTCTCTAACGTCTTTTGCTTATTCATTTACTGATTCAACATCGTTACGGTGCTCTTTTCGGCGAGTTCTTCCTATTCCCTCGTTCCGATAAGGCTTCTTTCCCCCTCTTTAGTTGCTTTCTTGATTTTCATGGCTAAGGGTGGCCATTATTGTGGCCACATTGACTCTTCTAAGGCTTTACTAGGGTTTTTGAGTGTGTCTCTGGTGGGCTTGGGTTTAAGAAGGGTTTATCGCAGTCGCCATGGAAATCTTGGATAAGTCGTGTGCATTTGTTGTCTGGCGTGAGCTATCTCGGGTGCCTGAACTAAAAGCAAAGTGTGCATAGGTTGCCAAGTTTTTCGAGCTTTGACACATGTTCACTTCTATTTCAAGTACCTAGAAGCGAGCTTTAATTATGTCTTTGTCCAGTAGCCATACGATTGATTGCATGTTTGATTCACCCACGGGCTCGGAAGTCCTCGGGGGTATAGTCCCTGAGGTTTCCGAGGGGATCGTCACGAGGAGCTCGGACCCTGACACGACGAGCTCGTCTAATCGCGCCTTTGTAGAGTTGGCTCAAACCAAGCGGTCTCCAGCTTATAGGCTGCAGAGAGAACTGCAATTCTCGATTGACGTTGAGGATCTGAGGTGCATAAGGGAGATTTATGCGCCGTAGCTTAATTTGAGGGTCTAGGGAAACTTTTCTCGAAAGGATCCCCTAGCTGGATGGGTGGCGACCTCTGAGATCCTCTTGAGGTGCGAGGTTTCCATTCCCCCTCACCATTTTATTAATAGCATTTTGAGACGGTTCAACATCATCCCTCTCTAGCTATCCGCGATCTCTTACGTCATAATTATAGGTCTATATATAACATACATGATCGCCGAGTTGGGCGAGCCATCCGTTGAGGAGCTCATCTATTTGTATAGATTAAAGAAAAGGCAAGACTAGACGTATTACCTCTCCAAGGCAAGGAAGGTACGTTTCAACAGGCTAGTCGACGTCTCTAAGAAGGTCCCGCATTGGGATTCCCAATTTTTCTTTTATGAGGCTTGGGAGACTGGTGTTTTTGCTTCGGAGGCAAGTAAGACTTCGAATCCCTATGCTTGCGAAGATAGCTTTCAAACTTCATGTTTGAGCTAACTGAGCTTCTTTGCTTTGCAGTTAACGTCAAGTAGAATTATCTCCCTACTGCGAGCTTACAGAGGCTCCAGTGCTTCAGCAACCTCTTTGACAGACAGCGCAGCATCCATGAGATCATCTCGCTTCCTCACTTGAAGGCGTACAACTTCTGTGAGGATAACGCCAATTTCTTTACAATTCTCGAGGAAGGTAACTTATTGCTTGTTCATGCTTATTCCTGTTGTGTAGGTAGGTCGCTTACTGCTTTCTTCTCTTTTTGCATAAATGTGAGTTGAGAAACCAAAGGGTCTTAAGAAGAAGGCAACAACTTCTATGGCTACCAAGAAAGCGCCAACTGCTTTGGTGACAAAGCAGTCCACTGATATTGCTGGTGCAAAGTGCAGCAGGGGTGAACTTGGGAAAGGCTTAGGTACGAAGAATCTCGCAACTGTCTCGAATGCAATTGGCGAGAAATGTGCCCTTTAGCCCTAAAAGGGGCTACAAAAAGAACATCAGAGCTAATTAGAGGCTCAGGGAAGCAAAAGGCGCTCGAGCAGTATGATGGTTCGGGCAAGAAAAAGGACGACTGAGCCTCAGGAGGGCTAAAAAAAATAGAAGGTGGTCAAGCCTCAAGAGGGCTTGGGCAAGGAGGTCGTCGTGCCGACTAGCGGCCCAAAGAAATCTATGGCCAAAGACTTGGCCTAGAAGAAGTTGGCTCCCATGGGCGAGGTTGCCACTACTGGGGAAAGTAAGTCCAGGTCGTCTTGGCAGGGAGGCAAGAAAATGGACAAAGCAGCTCGAGCTACGGTTGACGCTTTAATTGACCAACTCCCCGACGATATAAGTGTTGGGGCTACAACGACTAGAGATGGCATCACCCCGCGAACATTTGCGAGCGTTAGGGACTCGTCTCCTACCTAGATGTTGGCTTGGGTGTGTAGCTATACGGTGAAGGTACTAGTAGTTCACCCCCCCTCCCCCCTTCTCTTTTTGCATGCTATCATTACTTCTTGCTAACTTTCCATCCTTTCTTTTTTAGGCTACCATGGCGAGCAGACTTCTCTACAATGAGTGTTATCCCACGTTAGAGGGCACTTATCGAGCATGACAACTGGCCGAGATAGTGAAAAAGGACGCTCTGGCTAGGGCCGAGGTTGCGGAGAAGGAAAATGAAGCAAAACAGGCTGAGCTCGAGTGGCTTAGGGAGATGACTGCCTTCGGGGTGAAGGAAAGGGAGTTCCTTGACAAAATCAAGGTTTGTGAGGCTGCACGAGCTAAGGCTGAGGTGGAAGCAATCGAGACAGAGAAAAGTTCGGCATAGCAGCAGGGTGCCAACAATAAGCTGAATTCTGAGCTCTACTCGGCTAAAAAAACTGCTTCGGACTAGGAGGTCAAGTTCAAGCAGGTCTCGGTCGATCGTACCTAGTAAGCAGAAGGTCGACGAAGGGCCTAAGCTCAGGTTGAGCAACTCAGGCTTCAGATCGGGGAACTGAATGAGGCCATCACCACTCGAGTTTGAGAGACATCGGTCTTCCTAATGCAGAAATTGTGGGAAACGCCCCTTGATCGACTTCTTCTTCCTTCTGCGAGCTTATCAGAGAGAGGTTGACAGGATGAACACCAAAGCTCAGGGAATGGCCTACGTCTACTCAGATGATTTCGAGGCCGATGGCAAGGGCCAACAAGTCGAGGAAGGCAAAGAGGAGACCGGCCTCAAGCAATAAGTCGATGATCCAGCTCCCCTAGCTACACTCCCCCCAAGCGTTGCCAATCTTCCTCGATGAGAGGCTCCCAACCTTGAAGAGGCCGTTGCCATTCTTTTCGTCGAGGAACCATCTCTCCCAGTCTGCGACGAGCTCCCTGCACTGGCCGAAGATGATGTCCTTGCTCCTCCACCTGCTTGAAAGATCATTATGTCTTTTTTTTTTTTTGCCTCTTTTGTTAAATTTGTATTCGAACTCCTCAATTAATATAACATATTAAATTTGTATTCGAACTCCTCAATTAATATAACATATTTTAGTATATCCTCATCGAGCAATTTTCTTTGTTTACATTTCAATACTCCTAATCGGACTTGTCATAAAAAATCCAAATTTGCTCCAAGTTATGCATAGCTCGCTTCTTAAGGAGCTTTTCGAATATATGCAGGAAATCTTATACGACAACTCTGACTTGGGATCTGCTGTCCACTGTCCGTCTCAAGTTTTGGTCACTAGCTTAGGGCTGATTTCCTTTGACATGTTTTTCTTGAATTTTTCCAAGTATAACTTCGTCGATTTGGGATATATCATTCTTATAGAGTTAGATTTTAGCGTGACTTATTGAGATAAGCTGTCTTTTTTCAGACTCTTGACATCGAGTTTTTTTTTAGATGTTATCGCGTGGGTCGCGATTTTAAAAGCAATGACTTATAAACGCTAAACAAATAAATAAAAATGGTGAACAAAGTAAAATTATGAATAATACCTCTTTTATTGATAGAATATTTTGGTCATAATCAGCCTTACAATGAATGATCAAATAAGACATAGGCTGGAACCTGAGCTACTCATTGGTAATAATTTCGGAAATGCTCGGCATTCCAAGTTCACATTATTGTTTTGCCATTGAGGCGTTCCAAGTGGAAAGTTCCTGGTGTGAGCTTTGTAGAGATCCTGAATGGACCTTCCCATTTGGGCCCAAGTACCCCCAAGTTCGGGTTTTAAGTACCTTAGACGATCTTTCTAAGAATTAGATCGCCTACTTTAAAGTCTCTGTTTTTGACTTTAGTGTTGAAGTATCATCTGACTCATTGCTGATACGAGGTGAGCCTTAACTGAGACTTGTTCTAATGTTCTTTGATTAGATCCAGCCTTAGGTGAAGAAGGTCTTCATTTGCTTCTTCATTGAAAACTTCCCTTTAGAACGAACTGATCCCTACTTCAATCGGAGCCATTGCTTCACACCTGTATGAGGGAGAGAATGGGATTTCTTTTGTCGAGCTCTTGGCTATTGTTCTATAAGACCACAAGGCTTTTAGCAATTCTTTGGCCCATCTTCCCTTTAGGGCATCGAGCTTTTTTTAATGGTGTGCTTGATGACTCTGTTTACAACCTCTACCTGACTATTGGCTTGAGGTCGATAAACAAAGATGAAGCTCTTCTTGAGTTCAAGATGTTCGCAGAAAGATCTAAAATCCTTATCGTTGAACTGTTTCCCATTGTTAGTTATTATAGTGTGGGGGTTTCTGAACCTACAAATCATGTTTTTGTAGATGAAATCATTCAGCTTGTTCGACGTGATGGTGGCTAAAGGCTCAGCTTCTACCCACTTGGTGAAGTAGTCAACGGTAACCACTGCGAACTTAACACCCCATTTTCCTTAAGGCAAAGGACCAATCAGGTTGATACCCCAGATTGCAAATGGCCAGGGGCTTGTCAGTGTAGTTAATTCTTGAGGTGGAGCTTGTGGAGCATCTGAAAATCTTTGGCATCTGAGTCTGCTACATCGTCGAAAACTGTTGGCTAGTAATTGCCTTGATGAAGCACTTTGTATGCTAGAGATCTGCCTCCTACATGGTTTCTGCAAATGCTATCACAGATTTCTCTCAAGACATAGTCTCCATCCTCATGGTCGATACATCGCAGTAGCGATACATTGAACCCGCGCTCGTTCAACTTATCATTGATAAGCGTGTACCGAGCTAACTTTGCACGAAGTGTTCTGGCTTCATTTCTTCCTACTTGCAATGTACCATCCTTTAGGTAGGTAATGATTGCATCCCTCCAATTGTATCTCTGACTTGTCGTTAAGACTAAGTCTTATAGAGCAGTGATGCTTGGTCTTGGGAGGAACCTAACTGGTATGGAATCAGTTTTCTCTTGGTTCATTGCAGAGGCTAAGCGGGCTAAAGCATCAACATTCGAGTTATGTCCCTTGGAATTTGAAGAACTGTGAAGGATCTAAACTGCTCAAGCCGGGATTTCACCAACTGGAGGTAAGATGTCATTCTATCTTCCTTCACTTAGTACTCCTCGGTAATCTAGTAGACTACAAGCTGGGAATCACTGTAAAATTTGATAGACTTTGCCCTATTTTCTTATTGAGGTGGATCCCTGCGAGCAACGCCTCACACTCAACCTCGTTGTTGGAGGCGGCGAACTTGAATCTTACTATGGCTCTGATCAGGTTTCCTTTGGGACTTTCAAGTAAGAGCCTTGCTCTTGCCCCCTTCTCGTTTGAGGAGCCATCCACATACAGAGTCCACTGCCATAGGTCATCGAGCTTTGACCTCTGCTACATGATTTCTTCCAAGGTATTTGCCCCTGGCGGGCTTAGTTCCTCTTCTGACTGATAGGGGAATTCAAATATGAAATTTGCCAAAGTTTGACCTTTGATTGTTGTTCTCGGGATGTACTTGATATCATGCTGACTCATTTCCATTGTCTATTAAATCTATCTATTCGATGCTTCAGGCTTTTGCATTATTTTCCTCAACGGAAAGTTGGTCCGCACATGGATAAAGTGTGCATGGAAATAAGGCTACAACTTCTTGGCGACAATAACAAGGGCATAGGCAAGTTTCTCCATTTCAAGATATCTCATCTCCACGTCGAGCAGCCTCTTGCTCACATAGTATAGCTGACACGACCGGTCTCGAATTTCCTTATCTTGTAGGATCCGGACACTGCCATGTAAAAAACTGTGAAACCTGTTAAAAGACTTACTTTTCTGAATAACATCATAGTATTTCCATTTCCAATATCTAAAAAACATACACCATCTTTTGTTTTGCAGAAAAAGATTTAGGGAAACTTGTGGTATCAAGTTTTCCGCTTATATTACACATTTCACACATACACAAAAGGAAATACATGATGGGAAACATGAGTTCCTGAAGCGGAAGTCCAAAATACAATACGACATAAAATATAAAACACACATAAGAAGATGTTGACGCATGACACAACTCTGAGCGGAGACTCACTACTCGACATGATCTCCAAGAGGTCCTAGTGAGGGGGGAAAACATTTAAAAATGGGTGAGCTGAAATACTCAGTGAGTGGGGGAAAAGGGAGGTTTGTAAAAGTTTTTTAAAAAGAAAAAAAATGATCACACACAACAATTCTTAAGCAAATCCTTGAGACAATATAATTGTATGAATATGCAATGGAAGCAACCACCCCATTCATGTATGCAATATGTGATTTATTTCTAACCATTCTACACTCAATAAACTATACTTTGACTTACTTCCTTTAACTGTATCTGATTCTGAATAAAACCTCAACATTTGGTATTAAAAACTCTTACCACAACTAGTATCCTAGGGAAAATCTATCATACTTGATGAGCATCTCACATGTAGGGAGAGCAAGGGACGTACCTGTCATACTCGGAAAGATCTATCATCCTGCGAGTAGAGCCTCTGAAACTGTCATACCTGGCGGACCACTCAACACCTAGGCAGAGCACTGATAAGTGTCATACGCATGCGTAGAGCCAAAATCTGAAACTGTCATACCCGACGGAATCCTGCATCGCTCGGACAGTGCCAAAAATCTGTATCACTGGAGGATGGGTGCTTCGTAGGGTGGCTATAGAACTACAAAAATCTCACGCATATTCTTAACTGACATATCACTCATGAACATATCACATATTGGCTTATAAATTCTGCATGTTGACATAATAATTAAAAATCACATCTAGGGGTGAAACTACAAATTTTCAAATATGTTGCAGAACTAACAGTTTAACTTAGATTAAAAATTACTTCAACATCACATTACCATAGCATATGTCTGACACCAATGACAAGAAATTATCACTTGAAAAGCCAAAAACTCAAATAACACATTATAATTATAATTAAAACAAAGAGCTAATAACTAATACATAAGGACATCTCATATTGAAATAAAATAAACATGTCCCTCCAAGACTAATAGCCAATACCCTCATTTTTCCATTATCAAAGACTGCACTTTTAAAATTCTCTTCCTCCACTCTTCAACTAATCTGAAACCACATGCATAGCCATAATACATCTATACAATTCAACAATCAATTACTTCATTAATCTTATGAAAAGACAGATTTATAAATGTAAAATTGACAAGCAATAATGCATCACGATCCGCACTTTTGAAACCAAGCTTAAGAGCATTTCCTGTAAATCTCAGACCAGCTAAGACATGCAAGGCAGGACTACCCAATTATCACCCAAAAACAAGTCAGATTTTTTTTGCATAAAAAAACACCAAATTTTCTAGTTTTCCACCAATGTTTTTGGCTAAGATCAACCAACATGCAAGCTTCTTTTTTTGTTTAGCGGACACATGCAATTCAAATTGGCATAAAGTTTCACCAAAATTCCAGTTTTTCATCAAGTATTCAGTTAAAACTGAACTGAACATGCAAAACATAAACTCAAACCAACCGAACAATTGAAGCAAAATTTTGTATCATACACACCAAGATTTATGCAGAGACACCACAATAACTTCAACACATTACATGTAACAAGGAATCAAGCTTTTAGAAAATAAGTTTTCGTTGATCCACTCACAATTCTAACTCAGTTGAAAATCAAATCAGGTGTCAAGCACTCTTCTCTTCCGTACCTACACCCAAAAGCTCAAGATTAAACACTCACCCCTAAGGCGAAGGAGAATTGATTAAAGAAATTGTTTCCTAGGCCCAACGCATGCGTTACCCAAACCCAATTTGGATTGACCTGCTTCAAATTCTCTCCTCCTCCATTTTCCCCCCTTTCCTTCCTCTTCTTCTTCATTTGGGCAAACAACTCAGATTTTTTTTTTATATAAAACAATTTTTTCTGAAATTATAAAACTGCCCCCAAATTCTCTTAATTCTATCTAACCCCACCACATAAGCTTCTCCTTACAAAAGTGTCCAGATTTTTCCCTCTTGATACATGCAAACCCATCAGAATTTATTTCTTTTGTTTTCAACCCTTAACGCAAACTTTAAAAACTGACAAAAATGCCCTTTCTTACAACAATACCGTAAAATCAAATAGAAAGAGAAGTAAATAAATAAATAAAATTCATGATATAACTAAATTAGAAATGGGATTTTACAACAGCGGTCACTGCACTCCTCCTTCTTTGCATACCAATGTCGTATTGATAGCAGACTTTGATACTGGCATATACAATAGCAGTGGCTCGCCCTAGATGGGCTTGACAACAAATGAGGTTGTCCTAGATGTTTCTTTTGCTCCTGGAAGGCTCTCTCGCACCCATCTGTCCACTTGAGACCTTTCTTCTCCTTTAAGGTCTCAAAGAATGGTAAGTATTTATCTGTGGCTCCAGAAACAAACCTGTTGAGTGCGGCCACATGCCTTGTCAAGCTTTGTACCTGCCTTATGCTGGTCAAGCTTTTCATATCTAGCAGAGCTTGAATCTTCTCTCGACCAACTTTACCACCCTATTGATTTACAAGGAAACCCAAGAATTTTCCTGAGCTTACTCCTAAAGCACATTTTAGGGGGTCGAGCTTCATTCTGTATTTTCTAGGGATGTCAAACATTTCTTCCAAATGCTCAATGTAGCTTTCAATGACCTTTGATTTGACGAGCATGTCGTCGATGTATACCTCTATAGTTTTGCCGATCTGGTTAGCGAACATCTTGTTCATCAAGCGCTGGTAGGTCACCCCAGCATTCTTCAGGCTAAACGGCATAACCCTGTAGCAATAAATCCCATGGTCAGTAATAAAGGAGGTATGCTCTTCATTGGACTGATACATCGGGATTTGGTTATATCCCAAGTATGCATCCATAAAGCTAAGTAGTGCGTTTCCACCTGTCGCATCTACTAGTTGAGCAATCTATGGTAGCGAAAATTTGTCTTTGGGACAGGCTTTATTCAAGTTTGTGAAGTCAACACAAGTCCGTCATTTTTCGTTCAACTTCTTAACCAGGACTGGGTTGGCAAGCCAATCTAGGTACTTCACTTCTTTGATGAAGTTGATGTTCAAGAGTTTGTCAACTTCATCTTTGAGCGTTTTAGAACGCTCTGCATCCATAGACCTTCCTTTTTGTTTTAATGGCTGAGCTTTTGGGTCGATGTTCAACCTATGGCATATTACCTCGGGGTTGATCCGTACCATATTTGCATGCACCATGCAAACCATCGATGTTTTTCTTCAAAAACCCCACCAGATTATTGGCCATTTCTTTGCTCAGACTACTGTCAGTTTTTAGTACGTGAGTTGGATCTTCCTCACTAACACATATTTCTTGCAGCTCTTCCGTCGGCCCTGCTGCGGGCTTTTCTCTATAAATGTAAGGATCTATGATATCCTCGAGAGGTCCAAGGTGTGATTTAGACTCTATAATAACCATTGTCATTGGGAGTGGCCATTTTATTGTAGCATTTATGGTCCGATTGTAACATTCCTGAGATTCTTTTCTACAGCTTCTGATCGTCGCGATTCCTCTAAGACTCAAGAACCTCATTGCTTGGCACCGCACTAATGTGATTGCGCTCAAATCATCCAAGATAGGTCTTCTGAGAATGACATTGTATGTGGTTAGACAGTCTACCACTAAGAATTCAGGCATTACTATCCTGATTTTGGGTTCTGCCCCCAAAGTCACAAGAAGGTTGATCGTTCTCTTGGGGCCCAAACTGTCCCTAGTGAATCCAAGGAATGGCGAATGACACACCTTTAAGTCCCTCTCTGTGAACCTCATCTCTCGGTAGGCTCCCAAGAAGATGATGTTCGTTGCACTTCCATTATCGACCATCACCCTCAGCACTCTAGCATTGCAGATCCTAGTTACAATTATAATCGAATCATGATTATGGAGAAGAGATTCTTTGCATTCTTCAACAGTGAATCCTACCACCTCACTCTCATATCTGGGCCACTTTGGCGACTTCTGTTCGCAACTCGTTACCCGATGGACCGAATTTGTTCTGGCCTCACGAGCATATTGCTCGCAGGCATACCTTGAGCTTCTTGCTATGTTGGGCCCCCCGTAGATCATACCCACTAGGACCTCATTATTGGTGTTGGCTGGGGCCTGCTAGACCTTGTTATTTTGCTTGCCAGTATTTTTGCGAACTGGTGCCTCGTTGACAAATTCCTTTAGATAGACCCTTTGTATCAGGTCTTCGATGGCATCTTTCAAAGCTCGAAACTCGTTGGCATTATACCCAATGTCTCGGTGGTATCAGCAATATTTTTGTCGATCTCTTCTGCCTAGAACACCCCCTCATTCTTTCTAGAACGGGCAGTCTCTTTATACAACGGGAGACTTCGTAGATGTGAGCTATGTCTTCCGTGAGTGAGGTATATTCTACATACTGCGGAAAGGGTTGCTTCTCCCCACGATTATCTGTTTTCTGTCTTTTTTGGGACCTGTTCTGGTTCTTATCCTTACGGTCTTGGCCCATCCGTTTATCTGATGGGCGATCTTGTCATCTATCCAAAGCTCTTCGTGGCGAGCTTCTGGCTAGGATTGCTAAAGAGCTTTTTACTCGCTGGTGCTTTTTAGCCATCTAATAAAACTTCGTCAGGCTCACATGATCTTCGCTTTAGAGCTCTTTCCACAACTATTTGTTTGGCCAAATGCCTGCAATTAGTAATGTCTGGATTGACTCTTCAGGTGCATCCGCGACCTTTACCTACTCGTTCTAGAACCTTTTTAAATACGATGTCAAGGTTTCATGTCTCTCCTAATGAATATTGCTCAAGTAGTTGAGCGACATTACGAATTGTCTCCTCACCTATAATTGCTGCAAGTACAGTGAGGAGAAATGTTGCCAAGAACTGATGGAGTTTGCCTTGAGTCTTTTGTACCACCTCTTGGCATCCCCTACCAATGTGATGGCAAAGCAGCGACACTTCGCTAGGTCATAGACCTGGTGCAGCTCCATTAGGTCATTGAAATTGTCGAGATGGTCTCTGGGGTCTCTTCTCCCGTCGAACTTACTCTCTGGGGCCCTGAATCCTTGTGGAAGCGAGGCCTAACGAAGCTCCTCTGTGAAGGGAGAACTCACTATTTCTTCCATTGCATCGTTCTGGCGGGCCCTTAGATTGTCGAGCATTTTCTCTGTACACGATCCAAGTCTTCATTGTGATTGCCCTGGCTAGCTCTATTCAGCCTTACCTCGAGCAAGTGAGTTCGCAAATCCGTGGCTTGTGAACCCCCTCCATTACGCGCATTGATGTGCAAGGTTAAGTCATGATGACTCGGTTGATAAGTGTTATCATGCTCGTCAGTGGGTTGCTTACGATGTCGGTTATAACTGGAACATTGGTCATTGCCAAATTGGCACACATTACTCGTTTCGCGAGCTTGCCTTAGGCGTGGGTTAAGACCGACATGCTAACGTTGTGGATTCTGTCGGGTAGGTCGAACGTCTCGTGGGTAACCATTACCTTCGCTTTCACCCATTGGTTGTTTCCCCGGCCGCCTTCTAGGGTTAGTTTGCCCGCGTGACTCACACTTGTGAGCCGAGTGCAACCTTTGATGTAAGGGGTATCGGTTGCCACTTGGCACCGATGAACCAAACTAGTCTCCGGCTGAATTCCGACCCATCGGGGTGGTATCAGTGAAGCGCGACTAGTCAAGGTTCTAGGTGGTTGGTTGCTAATTTCTCAGCTTAGCCACGTTCTGTTGCACCACTTGTGCAATTATAGTTCTGATCATCTCTACTAGCTGGCCATTTTTGGGGTTTGACGTTCCTGCCCCTTTGTTGTTTGTGGTATGCTGAGAAGGCGGCAATGGTGGTCGACGCCCAACGGTGTCCTGTTGCACCTCTTAATGGGTGGTATCCACATCATCGAGGTTTTCGGTGGTGGTTTTTTATCTTGTATGCACCATCGTGGGCCTGAAGTGGTTAGATCGTTGTGGTTGTTTTCCGGAATTTCTGCGATGTTGGCGGAGGCCCTCCTTCTAGCGCCAAAATATTGATGCAGAAATCGGCACCAATTAGAGTGATCCGATCAACCTTGGCGAGATTAGAACTGGTGTGTGCGTGATTACAGGTAACTAGCAATGAATGATTAATGAATGCAGCAGAGAAAATGGCAAAGAGATTTTTAAAGTGGTTCGGCCAGATAAACTCTTGATCCTACGTCCACTGTTTTTTGTATTTGCTGTGAGAGCTTACAATAGTAATTTTAGGAATATTTTCCAATCCCTTTCTCATTGTTTGAGGAGGTTTATGTACATAATTTATACAAATGAAGGAACGAAAATAAAGAGATTACAATTAAATTGAAATATAACTCCAATATTCTCACAATTGAGCATTGTGATTGCACAAAGATTACTGTTAATCTCATCCCTTTCGAGATATCTAGGATTTGAAGTTATCTGGGAATTGGTTGAACGACCACACGAATTGTTTGCGACTAGCTTGTGCTAGGTCGAGCTGTAGCTATAGTATTTCTCTGTAATTAATTAACCAAACCCATTGAATTTTCTCTTATTTAGACTTTATTTGTTTATTTTTTTTAAATTAATTATTAAACAGCGTGCATATTTGATCTAAATTAGAATAATATAATCCAAATTTTGATTGAATTGGGCGTGGAATTCGTCAACTAAACAACACGTGTAGTTTTTACTGAATAGATTCGGTTCAATCCATCATAATCAAAATGAATTAATTTGAATTGAATAGGTCAAATTTAATCGAAAATTGAATGAAAACACAAAAGAGAAAAAGTGAAGCCCACTTTGGCCCATGATTTGATGGGTATGATGTGTAGCTCATGGTCATGGTTGACTTGAACAGCTAAGTGCGTAAACTGTGCGCTGCTTCAATAATACGGCAATTTACTATCTATTTGTCTTACTATTTTCGTAAGAAAACTGAAGATTTGTGTAATGCTTCACATTCTCGACCTCCTACTTTGACTTTCCTTTCCAAATCAACCACAAAAAGAAATGACAAAATACAATACATGATTGTTCTTCAATGGTAATCAATTTTACTCTTTGACCACGAGTTGGGCCAGAGAAGCCCATTGCACAATATTGCTTTTTATCGGCAACTTTAATGGCCCAAATTTTGGAAAGCCCATATTCACACTCCACTTATGTGCAAACTGCAGACTGTAAAGTTTTCAGAATTTTACTAACAATAATAATAATAATATACGTAAAAATTAATCTTATACAACTACGTCATTTCAAATTAAAATATAAATGAAATAAATTAAAATAAGTTTGCATATTTTTAAAAAATTAATCTTATTGACAAATATATACATCAATTTGCATGAATTAATTTGTTTAATAAGTTTGCATATTTAACATTCATTTACTAAATAAAAACTAAGGGTATGTTTGTTTCCAAGTTTTAAGTATGAATAAGTCTAATTTTACTTTGATTAAGATATTTTAGGTTTGTTTGTTGTTTAACTTTTATTTGATAACAAGATTAAACGAAGGTTTTGAAAACCGGATCAAGCCTTAACCGGGTCAAGGGCTCGGTTCTTGGGTTGACCGATGATATCAGCAACAAAAATATTTTTAAAAAATTAAAATTAGTTCTTAAAATTTTAATATATTGCAAAAATATCCCTAAAACTATGAATTAATCCATAGAATTTTAAAATACTGAAAACACCCCTAGAAAATTACGATTTGTCCTTATAGGTTTGAAATCTAGCATAAACACCACTGGAACCTAAACCTGAATCGGACCGGAGAGGCTATTGGTTCCCGGTTAGACCGATCCGGGTTTCAGAACACTGGATAAAACCAAAAAACTTGACTTTTATCTTAATATTAGAACATCTAAATTGATAACATTTTTATTTGTCAATTATATCCTTATCAAATTTATATAATTTCATTTTTATCAAAACCTTTACATTATATAATTTTGTCTTCTTTATTTATCATAGCCCAAAAATCAAAACCAATCATCAAATGTAATCAACTTGTTTAGAACAATTGATCAAATGTTCATATAACAATTGCGAGACCAAACTCAACTGGAACTCCCTTCAAGTATTACCAAATTTTTAAGTGTCCAAGTTCTCAGTTTTATTATTCAAGTATCACAAATAGACATTTGACAAACACTCCCTCAATAAAATAAATGACATAAAAATATTTTTATTATATCATCAAATTTGCCAGTCTAATATTTGCTAGCTTTCCTCTTAACAGATTAATATAATTAAAGTATCCGCCTGTCGTATTTTGTTTTGATTTCGTGAGTATGGGGTGGCTTTTGTTGTTTTCCCAGAGTTGTTCATGAACCATCCCATCGTTAATTATAATCTTAATCCTTTATTATTTTAAACAAATATTCTAGAAATAAATATATGAAAGCAATTTGGTTAAGAATTTTACAGATAAAAATGATAATTATTAATAAAAGTGTTGTATTTGGTGTTCAAAGTACCAGTTAATTTCTTCATCATTTAAAAATAGATTTTTTTTTTTTTTTAATAATTGTGGATGGTCAAATCAGCTTACATGTACTTTAACTAATCTCTTTAAACACTGAAGAACTATCGACTAATAAAAATTTTAGTGTCCATCTTTATTAACAGTCGAAGAGGGATTTGAACTTAAAATCTTTTGAATAAAACATCTAAGAATTCCTATCGAACTACTCGACCATCCGAGTTAGTTAATTTAGAAATAGAATTAGCACTTAATTCATCCTAGTATCATCAAACGGGTTCTTTGGGACCTAAAAATTAAAAACAGAAAATAGATTAATGCTCAAAATTAATTTGGTCAAATTGAAGATAATTAATTAATGACCTTAATTGCATTTTATTCTATTGGAGTATCAGACCGAAGTGATTGACAGCATTGAATTCGATTAACCATCACTAATAAAATTAGTGGCTATTGTTTTAAGTTTTAAGTTTTATCAATCTCGATCATGAAGGTTTTCCACCATATTTTCAATGGCGGAAACAATTAGAAAGTGACTTTCAAATAAATTAAATTAATTAATTCATGGTCATGGATGAATATTTTTCCTCAAACAAAGTGACCAAAAACTACCACATTCAAATGCCCATACGTAATAGTCAATCAGTCTATAGTATTTCTCTGTAAAAAATCAACCAAACCCATCAAATTTTCTCTTATTAAACTTTATTTGTTTATTTTTTCAAAATTAATTATTAAACAACGTGCATATTTGATCTAAATCAGAATAATATAATCCAAATTTTGATTGAATTGGGCGTGGAATTTGTCAACTAAATAATACGGTGTAGTTTTTACTGAATAGATTCGATTCAATCCATCGTAATCAAAATGAATGAATTTGAATTGAATTGGTCAAATTTAATCGAAAATTGAATGAAAACCTAAAAGATAAAAGTAAAGCCCACTTTGGCCCGTGATTTGATGGGTATGACGCAGCTCATGGTTGACCCTTGAACAGCTGAGTGCTTAAACTGTGAGCTGCTTCACTAATACGGCAATTGTCTTACTGCAGACTGCAAAGTTTTCAGAATTTTACTAACAATAATAATAATAATATACGTAAAAATTAAAATAAGTTTGCATATTTTTAAAAAATTAATCTTATGACAAATATGTACATCAATTTGCATGAATTAATTTGTTTAATAAGTTTGCATATTTAACATTCATTTACTAAATATAAACCAAGGGTTTGATTGTTTCCTAGTTTTAAGTCTGAATAAATCTAATTTTACTTGATTAAGATATTTTAGGTTTGTTTGTTGTTTAACTTTTATTTGATAACAAGTTAAAACCAAGGTTCTTAAAACCAGACCGAGCCTTGACCTGTTCAAGGGCCTGGTTTTTGGGTTGATCTATCCGACCAATTAGATTGGTTGGACGAACCAGTGACGTCAAGAACAAAAATATTTTAAAAAATTGAAATTAGTTCTTAAAATTTTAATATATTGCAAAATACCCCTAAAAATTATGAATTAATCCATAAAAATTTAAAAATATTGGAAAACATCCCTAGAAAACTATCATTTTTCCTTACAAGTTTGAAATCTAGCATAAACACCCCTGAAACCTAAATTGGACTAGAGAGGCTGCTGGTTCCCGATCAGATTGATCTGGGTTTCAGAACATTAGATAAAGCCAAAAAAACCAAAAAACTTGACTTTTATCTTAATACTAGAACATCTAAATTGATAACATTTTTATTTGTCAATTATATCCTTATCAAATTTATATAATTCCATTTTTATCAAAACCTTTGCATATATTTTTTTCTTCTTTATTTATCATAGCCCAAAAATCAAAACCAATTATGTAATCAACTTGTTTAGAACAATTGATCACATGTTCATATAACAATTGCGAGATTCAAGGATCTAATTAATTTAATTGTTTTTAAATTTTTTTTTTTTTTTTGGTTATAATAAATTTTTACTTACTATATAAACACAATGTAATAACATAGTTACCATTAATATAATTGTCTGTATTTTATTTTGATTTTCATAATTTATAATAATATAATTATCATGCAAGTAAAAATATAAAATTAACTTCATAAGAATATATGTGTCAAAATATTGATAAAAATAAATAATACAACAATTATAATTAGACAATAAAAATAAATAAATACATTCAGTCTCTTCAACTTTCAGATTAAAAATGTGATCGGTTGTTTAATAAAAAAGTAAACGTAAAACTGTCAAAATTGTGACGAAAGATCAAAAGAGTTAACAGACGCAGATTCTAATAGTAATTATTATGGCTTTTGAAATGTTGCTCCCATCCACTCTCTTGACTTATTGTTCTTAGCAATTTTTCCCGTGAACCTGTGGGCGGTTCTCGGTGGAAGTTGGAACCACCCTAATCCTGTCGCCCTTCAAAATTAATCCACTGTACAACCCTTGCTGTTAAATACACTCTTTTTATATTACATTTGTTTCTATACTGGCCTAATATCAAGGCCAAACTGAACTGTAACTCCCATCCAGTATTACCAAATTGTCAAGTGTCCAACAGTCCAAGTTCACAGTTTTATTCAAGTATTATAAATAGACATTTGACAAACACTTCCTCATTAAAATAAATAAAATAAAATATTTTATTATATCATCAAATTAGATTAATATAATTAAAATATCCTTTAGTTTTGATTTCGTGAGTATGGGGTGGCTTTTGTTGTCTTCCCAGAGTTGTTTCATGAAGTGATGGAGATGTTTCAATCAGCAAGAAAAAAATTTCACATGCAATTTGCTACTATTCAATGCATGCTCCGGAAAACCTACTCTGACGACTTTCAAGTTTTCTAGGCAAAACAGTTAATGTTATCTTCATTCCACTATCCACATCGCTGCATACATAAAAGACTGAAAACCAAAGCAGGAAAAACAAACTTAATTTTCTAGCTATGGGGAGCCAAAGAGAGTTTCATCTGCAACAAAGAAAGGGACGAAGAGTTATACTCTTTCCCTTGCCTTTACAAGGCCACATCAATCCTATGCTTCAGCTTGCAAGCATTCTCTATAACAAAGGCTTTTCTATATCTATAATTCATACAAACTTCAACTCTCTAAACTCTTCTAACTACCCTCACTTTTCTTTCCATTCAATCCCCGATGGCTTGTCGCAAAGTGAAGCCTCCTTTGCGGATATAGTATCTCTTCTTTCACTCCTCAATGTTAAGTGTGCGGCGCCATTTCAGGATTGTTTGGCTAAGTTGCTGTCAAATATTGTTGAGGGGGAAAGTATTGCTTGCTTAATCACGGATGCCGGCTGGTACTTCACCCAAGCTGTTGCTCAAAGCCTTAAGATCCCAAGACTAGTGTTACGGACAAATAGCGTCTCTTTCTTTCTTGTTTTTGCTGCCTTTCCACTTCTACGGGAAAAGGGTTATATGCCCGCAGAAGGTGAAAACTTTTGTTTCTATCCCTATTTGTTCTCTTTTTGTTACTATTTCTTCCAGGGTAAGCTGTAGCTTGATTGATATATACTTGAAACTACATGCAGTACAGTAGAAATGATGGTTGTGTCGTTCTTCTTTCTAGTATGCAATCAAGAATTAATATTCCATTGAAGCTCGAAAGAGATTTAGGTACAATCTTTGAAGTGATTTATTTCTTATTTCTGCTTTTCTGCATCTTTTTATCCCTCAGGTTGTGAACCGGATGCACCAGTGCCAGAGCTCCCACCCCTAAGAGTCAAAGATATTCCAGTGTTCGAAACACGTATTCCCGAGACTCTTCACCAAGTGGTATTAGGCATGACTAATCAGACCAAGGTCTCTTCAGGATGCATATGGAACTCTTTTCAGGACCTTGAACAAATTTCTCTGGCAACATTACACAAGGAATTTCCAATCCCAATGTTCCCAGTAGGTCCATTGCACAAGTACTTTCCTGCTTCCTCAAGCAGCTTGCTATCACAGGACCAAAGCTCCATTCCCTGGTTAGACAAGCAACCGCCTAAATCCGTAATTTACGTGAGCTTTGGAAGCATTGCTGCTATTAACGAGACTGAACTGTTGGAGATAGCCTGGGGATTAGCCAATTGCAGGTTGCCCTTCTTGTGGGTGGTTCGACCAGGATTAGTCCGCGGAGCTGAATGGATTGAACCATTGCCAAAAGGGTTCCTAGAAATGCTGGATGGAAGGGGGCATATTGTGAAATGGGCTCCCCAACAAGAAGTTCTAGCTCATCCTGCGACAGGAGTTTTTTGGACTCATAATGGCTGGAACTCCACATTGGAGAGTATATGTGAAGCTGTCCCCATGATTTGCCAACCTTGTTTTGGTGACCAAATGGTGAATGCAAGATATGTTAGTCACGTTTGGAAAGTTGGGTTGCACCTGGAGAGGAAGCTGGAGAGAGGGGAGATAGAAAAGGCAATTAGAACAGTAATGCTGGAAGCAGAGGGCCAGGAAATGAGAGAAAGAATTGTGTATTTGAAGGAGAAAGTTGATCTTTGTCTAAAGCAAGGAGGGTCTTCATATCAATCTCTAGAAAACTTGATCAATTACATATTGTCATTCTAGGCATTCCAAACTTATTTAGATAACATACTCCAGATTCAATTTAGTGAACTCTTGTTCTTATATACTTTAAAGGACTTAGCATGTTCTGGAGTTCAACATTAGGTGATATCTATATGTAATTGCCATATCATTGTTTCTGGCTTAAGTAAAAACTGGTTTCTGAAATGATGAACTTTTAGAACTGAATTTTCACTTACTAGATAAGATAAAGACATTTGGTTTTCATATATAATTGAACCCGGGAAACTATAGGCTAAAGCATGATAATGATGTGCTTGTATTATCACAAGACAAAGAACCATTCTTCTTCCAGCTCCACTGAATGAATGTCGATTTCATTATCAAGAAATTGGTACTTTCAAATCTCCTATTGGGTAAGAGTTGCGTCTCTTACTATTAAGTTAATTTAGGAAAAAGACTATATACATAGAGAGCAAGTTGTGCATGTACTTGATGCAAACTGAAATTATATGAAAATAGATAAAATATCTTGCCTTGGGAATTGGCAAAGATATTATCTCCAACTACCATTCCATTATTGTGACAAGTTAGTTGCATTGCTGCACATAATTCAAAGAGAAACAACGTTTTCCCACCCAAGGTTTGCCTTAATAACACTTTTCTACAAAAAAATTTTTGAAATACCACTTTTCAACCCAAAGTTTATATCCCGTTAATACCTAAAATACATTTTACTTTTTTAACTGGCGTTCGACGAGTTACCAAGAGCCAGGGTAAGAGGGGATTTGTAGAGTGGAAGCCGGTGAATTGAATGGTGGTGACCGATTGAATATTCACTATCGAAATCAACTGAAAATCGACTAAGAATAAGAAACCCTAGCTTTGCAATGATTGATAATAGGCAAGAAATCAGGTACTAGAGTAAGAGGGGTTTTGTAAAGAGGAGATTAGATGTTCAAATGATGGTGATGGAGAGAATTTTAGCCGTCAGAATTGACTGGAATCAGCTTTGGGTAGTAGCGAAATATGAACCTTGAGTGCGAAAATGGTATATTGAAACTTTTTGTGTGGAAGAGGTCATTAAGGCAAACCTTGGGTGGGAAAAAGTCCTTTACTCTAATCCAAATGGTACAAGATCTAGTCACCTACATTATTTATAATTCATAAGGTGTCAAACCTGTGATCTCCAAACCCTAAAATGAGATGTAACTCTTATTCAATTGTATGATATATATATTTTTTTTTAATTTTCAATGGTTAATCTCAATCTCAATCCTAATTTATATATATTTTTTTTTATAAAAATCCAGATAATCAATATCCGTAGGTTTTCAACTCTGTGGGAAAATAATAAGAGTGGTGTTATTTAAGCCTCTTGAATCTCTTTATAAGCCCCAATAATATTTANCAAAATAACTCTAGTTCTTTATAATATTTTGATGATCTTAGAGGATCCAGAGCTAATCTACCAGAATACTAAATTGTTATTTTAGTTTATGATGTATTTTATTTTAATTTTAGTGTTTTTAAATTAGTGTTAATTTTTATTTTGAGTTATTGTAGTTTAATATTTGTATTGAATAAAGTTTTGTTTTTAATTTTTCATCATTTTTTGAATTATATAATTATTATAAATATTTATATAAATAATAATCAAATTAACTTAAATACAAATAACAAAAAATAAAAAAATATTTTTGTTACTATTTGAACAGTGCCACTCCAAAATTGGTGTGCATAAACAGTATTACACCAAATTTGGCATGACACTGTAGATGGGCACCAAATTGGTGCAAAAATTGGCGCTGGTTTGGAGGTAAGATTCATGCTATTTTGGTGTTTTTACACTAAAATAGCGCTGGGTTGGAGATGCCTTATTGTGACAAGTTAGTTGCATTGCTGCACATAATTCAAAGAGAAACGACTTTTTCCCACCCAAGGTTTGCCTTAATGATGACACTTTTCTACTAAATTTTTTCAAAATACCACTTTTCTACCCAAAGTTTATATCCCATTAATACTTAAAATATACTTTACTTTCTTAACTGGCGTTTGGTGATTTAGTAAGAGCCAGGGTAAGAGGGGATTTGTAAAGTGGAAGCTAGTGAATCGAATGGTGGTGACCTATTGAAAAATTGCCACCGAAAATCAACTAAGAATAAAAAATCCTAGCTTTGCAGTGACTGATAATATGCGAGAAATCAGGTACTAAAGTAAGAGAGGTTTTGTAGAAAAGAGGTAAGATGTTCAAATGGTGGTGATGGAGAGAGTTTTAACCATCAAAATTGACCGGAATTGGCTTTGGGTAGTAGCGAAATATAAACTTTGGGTGCGAAAGTCGTATTTTAAAACTTTTTGGGGGGAAGAGGTTATTCAGGCAAACCTTGGGTGGGAAACAGTTCTTTACTCTAATTCAAATGGTACAAGATCTAGTCACCTACATTATTTATAATTCAAAAGGTGTCAAACCTTTGATCACCAAACCCTAAAATGAGATGTAACTCTTATTCAATTGTATGATAATTTTTTTTTTTTTTTTAAATTTTCAATGGTTAATCTCAATCTCAATCTCAATCCTAATTTATATTTTTTTTTAATAAAAATTCAGATAATCAATATCCTTAGGTTTTCAACTCTGTGGGAAAAGAATAAGAGTGGTGTTATTTAAGCCTCTTGAATCTCTTTATAAGCCCCAATAATATTTAAAATCATTTTAAAAATTGAATTTATAAATATCTTAAATTTCATTTCATAATTGCCCTCCTCTAATATTTTTCCCATCATCCCTATTTTTTTTAATTTCAGTCACCATTTCCATTTTTTTAATAAAACCTCAAGTTCTTTTTTTCTTAGACAACTTATTTCCTATTCAAATTCTTATAAACTTCAATGAGAAATAAGAAAATATCTTTTTACTTGGCATATCAATTTAGCGTGAGATGAATGTTAAAATATTTTTTCTTCTTTATCGTTGTCTTGTATATCTAAAACTTAAAGTAGTTTAAATAGGGTTACTTAAACTAAATTTCCTAAATCACACCATAAGCAAGAACGATTAATGAGAATATTCAATATTATTATATTTTCATTGTTCGAATCCATCTTCCACCTCTTCAAAAATATTTTCCTAAATCACACCCTAAGTCACCAGTCTTGTGGCTGTAATATAAGACTTTAACAATTTGGGTGGGTTACCTATATGTTTTTTTTTTTAGTCCTATAAAGTGATCACCTTTCATATTTTTGACTTATTTGATTTATCGGACTTTTAGGGTGTTTAATAAATTTAGTGTTATTTATATTTATATTTATTAAATAACATTTACTCAAGAATAATGCTATGTTAGATAGCCCAGCCCAGCTTAGCTCATCCTACTAACCCACTCCTAGCAAAAACTTGGGCTTCGTGGGCCACCCGATCCGTGTTGAAGATAAAGCTACGCAAAACAATTAACGAACTTTGGTCTTCGTCCGAAAACTTCAAAATTTCTTCTCTAGCCATTGCCAATCTTCATGAAACTCGCGAGACACATAAAGCGTCAATTCACCACCTCTTCAACGAACCCGAAATTAGAGCGAATAAGCAAGAAAATAGTCTCCATCAACTCCGTTAAAGAGCTTCACGCACAGCTCATCAGAACCCGACTCCACAAAGACCCATTTTCTGTATCTCATGTTATCAAATCATACGCTTTATCAGAATCTCCCTCTTATTTACACAAAGCACATTTAGTTTTCAATCAACTTGAACGACCCACATTGTTGGTTTTTAATCATATGATCCGTGGTTTCTCTCAAAGTGACCAGCCGAATAAAGCAATAGATATGTACAATAATATGTATCACCAAGGTTTGGCTGGTGATAATTTGACCTTTATATTTGTATTCAAGGCTTGCGCTCGTGTTAAGGATGTTTTTCATGGTCAGAAGTTCCATGCCCATGCTACGAAACTTGGGGTTGAATCCTATCTCTTTGTTTCGAATGCTTTGATTCACACGTATGCATTATGTGCTGATTTAGGTTTTGCACATAAACTGTTCGATCAGATGTGTAACAGAGATTTGGTTTCGTGGAATTCTTTAATTTGTGGTTATAGTCAGTGCAATAAGTTTGAAGAGGTATTGGGTTTATTTAATTCAATGCAAGAAGCTAATATAAAGGCTGATGCAGTGACAATGGTGAAAGTAATTTTAGCTTGTATTTATTTAGGCAGCTGGTGTACTGCAGATTCTATGGTTAAGTATATTGAGGAAAACAATATAGAGATTGATGTTTACTTGGGAAATACTTTGATAGATATGTACGGACGGCGTGGTCTGGTGGATTTGGCTCGGGAGACTTTTAATCAAATGCGTTATAAAAATGTAGTTTCTTGGAATGCTGTGATCAAGGGTTATGTGAAAGTAATGCGTTTAGTTGAAGCGCAGAAACTTTTTGATATGATGCCTAGAAGGGATGTGATATCTTGGACTTCTATGATCACAGGATACTCTCAAGCTAACCAATTTGCTGAGGCAATTAAGCTTTTCAGGGAAATGATGTTCGCCAAGGTGAAGCCTGATGAAATCACAGTGGCAAGCGTTCTTTCTGCTTGTGCTCATTTGGGCTCACTGGATGTGGGAGAGGCAATTCATGAATATATACAAAGGCATGGTATAAAATCAGATATATATGTGGGGAATTCACTTATTGATATGTATTGCAAATGCGGGGTGGTTGAGAAGGCATTAGTGGTGTTCCATGAAATGAAAAAGAAGGATTCTGTTTCATGGACTTCAGTTATCTCAGGCCTTGCTGTGAATGGTTTTGCTGATTATGCAATTGAGCTTTTCACACAAATGTTGAGAGAAGGTGTGCGGCCAACTCATGGAACTTTTGTTGGGATTTTGCTAGCTTGCTCTCATGCTGGAATGGTCGATGAGGGATTGAAATTTTTTGGAAGTATGAAAACTGTTTATGGACTAACACCAGAAATGAAACACTATGGGTGTGTTGTGGACCTTTTGAGCCGCTCTGGCAATCTAGAGAGAGCTTATGAGTTTATGAAGGCAATGCCAATAGATCCAGATGTTGTAGTATGGAGAATATTGCTGAGTGCTTGTAAGCTTCACGGAAATTTGGTCCTTGCTGAGATTGCTACAAACAAGCTTCTTGAATTGGATCCTTCCAACAGTGGGAATTATATTCTCTTGTCAAATACTTATGCAGGTTCAGATAGATGGGATGATGCTCAAAACATTAGAGAGTTGATGAAGGAGATTGATGTGCTGAAGCCATCTGGTTGGAGTTCCATTGAAGTAAATGGCATCACAACATAATATTAAGGAACTGTGTCTATCTAAACTGAAGAGGAGTTGTTCGACAACTGTAACTGATAATTTAGTGAATGGGCAACAGTCCTGAAAATACTGAAATGAGCTTTACCTTCACATCAACCGGATAGGTATTGGCCCATGGATGATTTGTTTATGGTTTTGTTCCAAAAGTTCAGGAAGTTGGAGGTCAGAAGTCATGTTATTGAAGAACACTTGGGAGTTTTATATTGGAATCCTTGAGAGAATAAATTTTGATAGAGCTGCTCATCCAGCTTGAAAGTAGGATGGTTTTACAATAGATTACTGCTCAAGTGTTGTGATGAATCAGCTCAAGAGTTATATGAGGGGACAGTTCTATTACTTGAAAAGCTGTGACAAAAAAAAGTCTCTTACAATTTCTTCGAGGATTTCTTGGATGGTGAGGGTAACACACCAAAAGCAAGGCACAATGTACATGGTCATGGAATACTAGCAGTTCTTGGGCCAGGGGGCCACATCATATTTTGTCTAGATGCTAAGATATAAATTTTGTGCGTGGATGCCCAAAAAAAGGGTCAGTGATAAGTTCAAGGCCCTTGTCCATTTGAGGTCCTGTTGTTGTGGAGAATAATTTTCTTAATGAGGTCTTCGTTTGGATCATGTGAATGCATTTTAAGCTGAAGAATAACATTTGCAACTACCATAGAAATGCTTTTTACATATGGTAGTGATACCACAACTTTTATAATGAATATCAAATGCCATTTGTAGATTCCTTTTTATAAATTTATGGTTTCATATGAATTGGTGAAGAGTGAAACCATTAATTTTGTGAAGACACCTGGATATTTGTTCCATTTGGTTGGTATGGAGACTATGAAAAAGAAAATAAAACCTGAAATGCTGACAGAAAACTTATCATTTCTTTTTTCAGCTGGCTGGAGAGTGAAAGATGGATTCTTCCTTCAGAGGTTTGAATGCTCCGATTGTTCTCCATGTGCTTGGATGTGAAGATCTTTTTGTGTCTATCAATACTGTTTTCTAGATCTTAGGGAGGCTCGTGAAAATGCAATATTTGCATGGAATGAGGTTATTTGATAGGAAGTAGGCAGCAGTCTTCATTGCGACATGCGATTCTTGCTAATTTGAGAAGAGTATTACTAATGAGATAACTATTGACAAGATTTGAGATGTAAAATTGGGAGCAAAACCATTTCTTCTTTATTGGATTGATGATTTATTGATAAGCAAGCTGCTGTTAGCCTGTTGACAGTCATCATTTATTAATTACTTGGTACATAATATCATTAGTTTCTCTCCCGCTTGAGCTACTTATTTTTACAGATTAAACATGACCTTGATGGCATTGCCACCTTGAGCACTAGTTTCGAAGGCATCTTCTACCTCTTTCTGTGAGAAGCCAAACCGGTGGGTTATCAATGGCTTAACGTCAATCTTGCCCGTTCTCAGAAATTCAAGGCAGAGCGGCCATGTATTCCTATACCGGAATATACCAATTACATCCACCTCCCTATCAACCAATAAAAACCCATAATTACAACTATGCAAATTTCAAATTCTTTTGAAATATATTTCCCACATTCAATCTCTAACAGTTGCAATAGCTCACCTTGCAGCAGCTGGAGTAAGAGGAACAGTCATCTCACTCTTAGCCAGCCCAATGAGGCAAACTTTGCCGCCCGAACGAGTGGCGGCCAAAGCCGTTGACATCGTCTTGTTGAACCCAACACAATCAAAGCTCACATCAATGCCTGAACCCATCGCATTTTGTATCTTTACCACCTCAGCAACCGCATCCTGTAAAATAAAATCAAAACAAAAGTAAAAACAGTATCGTCCATTTAAAGCTCGAGGATTTTCATTTTAGCCTCAAATGCTTTACAATAGAATTAACCTCTTCGAGTGTTGAAACTTGAACAGTTGCATCTGCCCCAAGATTCTCAGCAATGGATAGACGGTGGCCATCAACATCAACAATCACGATTCTAGGGGCACCAAATGCACGAGCAGCCAACAAGGTAACAAGGCCAATCGGTCCTGATCCCATGATCAATACATTAGTTTCAGGACCAACGGTTGCGCGGCGACATGCATGGACCCCAACACTCAGAGGTTCACACATCGCCCCTTCCTCCAAGCTCACATTTTCCGGCAGCTTGAAACATAAGTTTGCTGGATGCACCACCTGGTAGGATGGAAAAACAAACATGTTTTCATTTTCTCAATTTGCTGAAGTATACTGAAATTTATCAATTTGAGAAAGCGAAGACACAAGATCACCTTATGGGCAAGAGAACCATTAGTTGGAGGAGATCCAAAGAACTTCATTTCAGGACAAAGATTGTAGCTACCATTTTTGCAAAGATTGCAACGCCTGCAACTGATACCAGGCTCCAGTGCTACACGATCACCCACCTCTAGGGACTTAACTTCACTGCCAATTTCTTCTATGATACCAGCACATTCATGCCCTATTACCATTGGCTTTTTCACTATGAAATTTGCACATCTCATTGTCTGTTAAACAGCATTGTTATTAAGTAGGCATTAAGTTCTAAAATCGTGCTAATTTTTTTTTTTTTTTTATATAAACAACGAGTTGCAGAATTAAAGAAGAGCATCTAACCTTGAAGTGATGAACATCACTTCCACATATACCAAGAGCTTTAATCCGCACTTTTACATCTTGAGGGCCTAAGACAACACATAATTTATTCAACATGAAAGTAAGACCTCTAACTTAAGACGTCAGTTAAGAAATTTCCCTGTTATTAACTTGAACTGGAATGTGTATCTCTGCATAAAAATTAACAAGAAGAAGAGCAAATTATATACCAAGAGAAGGCAATCGGTATGGCTGAATTTTAAGAGTTTTGATTCCAAGGAGCCAAGCAGCCATGTTCTCCTCTTCTTCATCCCTGCTTATCTTAATTTCATCATCATTATGACCCATCTCTCTCTTTCCTTCTCGCTCTCTCTCTCTGAGTAGTGTTTGTATCTTATTCTCTCAGAAGTGAAGCACTGTAGCTGAGTGGATTCTGATTAAAAAGTCCTCCTTTCCTTTGTCTTGTATGTTTTATGCTTACCCAACAAACGATTTAGTGATCACTTTTAAAAAGGGTCTCCCTCCCACCAATCTTTATGAATTTCGTAGAGTAATATCCTGATTTTTATGTTCAATATCTAGCAGGTATATTGCAATTTAACCGTTAAAAATTAATTTACTGATCAAGTAAATGGATAGACATTGACTATTCATCTTCAAGAAATTAGAGATGGATAGAGACAAAGAAGATAAACTGAGATGGATCAGTTTTTCATAACATCATCTGTTGCTGTTGAAACTTCAAATCAACAAACCATCCTTGTTTTTCCATCTGTGTCCACATACGATGAGTTGTTCGCAGTTGACAGTTACTCTTAGAAAAAACATGGAAGCGTATTATTACAATTACTATAAATATAATATTTTTAATGGATTTACCTTAAAAAATTAATAACAAAAAGATAAAAGTTTATGAGTCAGACAAACACTAAAACCATTAAACCAATCATCTCCACATATATATATGTACAAAATAGTGAGAGCTTATGCCCCACCTAGACATGTCACTATTAAATTTGTAATAATATCCCATAAACTATTCTTCTTCACATTTTTGTAGGATAAAAATTGAAACTTTAAACAAATAATATCCTCCACTATAAATCATCAAACTCTGTGGCTTCAAGATTAAGAGCTTGGTCTCAACACCGTCTCTGGAGAAGCAAAGCAAATATGGGGAAAGGAGGAATGTCACTGGGAGAAATGAAGGATGGAGAAGAGGTGAACATGGCTGCTTGGCTTATGAGTCTCAACACCCTCAAGATTCAACCTTTCAACCTCCCTCCTCTGGGTAATTTTTTATGTTTCTTTCTCTTTTGTTATTTTCTAGTAGTCTCCTCAAGTTTTGTATTGCTACCTTATCACTACTTTTGAGTTTATTTAAGAGTGTTTTTGGCGAATATATTATCTTTGAAACTGATTAAATCTTCGTAAACTTTTAGGACCGTATGATGTCAGAGTTAGAATGAAAGCTGTTGGCATATGTGGAAGTGATGTTCACTATCTCAAGGTCTACATATATCGCTCTTTTATGTCTCTTCTTGAATCTGGTTAAATGAAATCAATATCAATTCATTTTGATTTCTTATATGAGAATTATTTCCTATAACCTCTGTTAAATGGCTTAGGATTTATTAACTATGAGACAAATTCTGTGTCTTGGATTTTTACATGAATTAGACTGGATTCAGTTTTAAGTTTTTGTTTTTTATCCCTTTAAACATATGAAGTCGTATGCAAGACTCAAATCAGATTTCTTTTCATTTTGAGATTCTTAACTGAGAACTCTATGAATATTGTGTATGTTTCAGACCATGAGATGTGCAGATTTTGTTGTGAAAGAGCCTATGGTGATTGGTCATGAGTGTGCTGGGATCATAGAGGAGGTGGGAAGTGAAGTGAAGACTTTAGTGCCCGGTGATCGTGTGGCCCTGGAACCAGGGATCAGCTGCTGGCGATGCAATTTGTGCAAAGAAGGTCGATACAATCTATGTCCTGAGATGAAGTTCTTTGCAACTCCACCGGTTCATGGTTCTCTTGCCAACCAGGTTAACGAAAATGCTACATTTCTAACTATAGTCTGTTGGACTCTGTGCTTTTAGAAATTAACTATTACCTTAAGAATTGTGCATTCAGCAATTAGAAATATGGTAGACAATCATTTGAAAGGTTGTAATGTGTGTATAGTTGTGTCAATATACATAGTCTTCTTCAAAACATACTGGTCAGTTCAATTGTGTTACTCTAATTTGACCTTTAGCAAAGGTAGCATAGTTTTTGACAAATTTGGGATTGATCCTGTGGAGTAAAATGTTCTTATGCTTCTGTATATAGTCGTGTTAACTGCAGGGTGTATAGGCTCTAGGTGATGTGCGATTTTGTAGGACATTCATGTTGGCAAGGCTATAAGGTAAAGACAGTAGCCTTTGCATTCTGCATATGGGTTCTATGTGATGACTATTCTGTTCATTTCTGGCTTATTGTACGCATAGCTCTGATTATTGATTTCATTTGTTTAAATGCTATCTCTTTTTTGTGCTTTGTTTCATTCTTCTTTGATACCTACAGTAGAGATCAGAGTTATTTGGCCTGGGTGTGATCAAATTGTTTCTTTTTGACAAACTAGAGGCTACTTTTAAGATGCATTCTTGTGCATAACAGGTGGTGCATCCTGCAGACTTATGTTTTAAACTGCCTGAAAATGTGAGTTTGGAGGAAGGGGCTATGTGTGAGCCCTTAAGTGTTGGTGTCCATGCTTGCCGCCGAGCTAATATTGGTCCAGAGACAAATGTATTGATCATGGGAGCAGGGCCCATAGGGCTTGTCACGCTGCTAGCAGCTCGTGCTTTTGGAGCTCCAAGAATTGTCATTGTGGACGTGGATAACTATCGTTTATCTGTTGCCAAGGATCTTGGTGCAGATGATATTGTCAAAGTTTCAATAAATTTGCAGGTATGCAAGTACTCATATCGCTTCACTAAAGTTCCAACAAATAAGTAGCATAACGGTTATGATCTTTCTTGAGGAATTATATTGCTATGTTTTAACTCAAGTATTTTGCAGGATGTAGCTGAAGAAGTGGCACAGATACATAAAGCTATGGGGAGAGTGGATGTGAGCTTTGATTGTGCAGGCTTTAACAAAACCATGTCAACAGCTTTGAGTGCCACTCATGCGGGCGGCAAAGTGTGCCTCGTGGGGATGGGCCATCTTGAGATGACCGTTCCACTAACTCCAGCAGCTGCAAGGTACTTTATTTAATGTTTAAATTACATTTGACAATATTTTAGTTATTCTGCTTTTAAAGTCAGTTGAGTCTTCTGTGAAACGCAGGGAGGTCGACGTGATCGGGATCTTTCGATACAAGAATACATGGCCACTGTGTTTGGAGTTCATAAGAAGTGGTAAAATCGACGTTAAGCCACTGATAACACATAGGTTTGGGTTCTCTCAGAAGGAGGTGGAAGAAGCCTTTGAAACTAGTGCCCGTGGTGGTACTGCCATTAAGGTCATGTTTAATCTGTAAATACTGATATGGCTTAGAGGCCTCAGAGAAGTTCAGTTGCTTTTATGGGAACACTAGAGCCAAATATAGAATAAACTGGGCTCATATCTTTGTTGCTTTCTGTTATAAGATAAGCTTTGGAAGTTCTGTAATTTTCTTGTTTCTCAATGTTTGTACTTTGTATTGCACGTATCTCTTCACAGATTATGTACATGTAGATATAGGGTCTGTATTTGATAGAGACAATCTCAACCGTTTCTTTATTAACATAAGATAATTTCATGTCATGTCATTCAAATCGACTCTCTGACTAACGACCAAATAGCATTTTGATTGACATATGATAAATTAATAAAGCACAATGGACTTTATCTAACTGATCAAAGGATCAGAAAGGAAAACAGAAGAGCAATATTTACGTTTATAATAAATAGATGAAGACAAAGAAGATCCTAACCTCCAGCTGATCTTAAAATGGTAAGGAGTTGGCAAAATATGAATACCAAAANCAAATCGACTCTCTGACTAACGACCAAATATCATTTTGATTGACATATGATAAATTAATAAAGCACAATGGACTTTATCTAACTGATCAAAGGATCAGAAAGGAAAACAGAAGAGCAATATTTACGTTTATAATAAATAGATGAAGACAAAGAAGATCCTAACCTCCAGCTGATCTTAAAATGGTAAGGAGTTGGCAAAATATGAATACCAAAATATAATAACTCAAAATTATTGTCTCCATTGAGTTATCGTATACATAACAAATTGTTACATACAGGTGATGATGATCACTCGAGGAAGCCATCTGAAAATTCAAGGCGTCTCTCAGCAAAAAACCACTCGAATTTTGAAACAATGCACATTTGATGAAAGGCCGGAAATGCTATCCGTAAGAAGTTCTCCATATGTAGAGTTCTGGTAGTGTTACAACTTATAACAGCTACTTAAAAAATAATGACACAGTAGTAAGGTGATGAGGGGTCTGTTCTGTTGTTGCTTCTAAATACCTACAGCTAGGACGACATGAATGACATCTCAACTTATAATTACTACCGCAAACTTACATATCAGAAGAAACCCAACATATAAAATAAAATAATGAAGATTAAAAATACATGACCACAAATATAATGTCGCAGGTCATCAAGACGTGGCAGCTGGTCCATTGCACCATTGCCACACTTTCACTTGACCAGTTCCATCACCAGTAAAAAACAGACCACCAGGACCCAGTTGAATGGATCGAATCTCCTGCTTGGCAAAAATTTTACCCCTTTCAGAGAACCTAGACCAGAATACAATAAAGATAACTGTTAAGATGAGCAGCAATTTTGCGGGGTAATGATTTGAAAGATGGAAGGGGAGGACCGGAATTCAGAAAAAAATAACAAAGTGCTAAATAGAAAACTCACGATGGCAAATCATAGAGGCGAACAGAGTTATCATTGCAAGAGCACAGCAAGACTGGCTTGCCTTCCGAATCAGGCATTCCACACATAGTAAGCACCCCCTGCACCAGGCAATTAATAATCATCAACTAATAGCACTATAAATATTCCTGAATTTTCCCTGGAACAGTTTTTTAAAGAGAAAAAAAGAGAAGGAATTAACAAGTATCATCATATGAAAAGATGTAAAGATGTAAGTGCAAACCATTCATAGTTAATTCATACATTAAGAAGGAAAAAAAACAAATGGGTGATGGTGTTTTCTTTACAGACAAGTACCGCCAGAGACCAAAATAGCATGCTTTCACATTATAACTGAGCTTAATTTTCCAAATGAAGAGCTTACTCCTAGGTGCACCCAGGAGCAATACAATACACGCAACACAAATAACTTCTCTCTGTCACTTTCATCATTCAGACCACATAAGAACAAAACAGGTTAGTAGATAGCACATCAAGGCCTACAACTACCAAAGTATCACAAGCTCAATGTACATCAACTCCTTGAAAATTATGAATTCATGAACACCTATAATCCATCACTAGCAGAGACCAAGACCCATGTCTTGCTGCTTCCTTTCCACAATTAGCAGCCGACGACCCCATAAAGATCAAAAAGTTCTGCCTCTAAATGGAACTTCAAACACCTATCCCATGTTTCAGGCTAAATATATTTTCGAAAAGAACCATCCTAACAATTTGTCACTCTTCTCAATATATGAAATACTCTTCTTTTAAGAAAAATCAGAAAGGATATAATACATACATATTTCAAATTAGAGAAATCTCCGGATATAAGGATGTAGAGAGAAATTAATCCCAACCTTACATCATACTTGTCCCTATCCTGCTGAGCAGGATTCAAACCTAAAATCTACCGAAACCACAGTATCACCTGAGCCAAGGCCCAGAGCCAAGTTCTTTCACACATCCCTGTCAATAAATGCCTCAACTTATTATGCCCAACAAATTTTCCAACATCTAAATCAATCCATGCTTTAACTTGATAATGCACACACTACAACTGTACAAATAAAGGTTCTATATGAGAACTTCATAAATGAAATCAATTGCAGAAATCAAATAAAATTACAAAATCAAGTTATGTGGATTCCGTACAATAGGAAAATCTGGATTGCTAACTAATACAACCCTCATGTGCACAGAGTAAACATGTAGAGCAAATTTGCAGAACGTTGCAACCAATCTCGTAATATCAGGTGTCATGGGCATAGGAAAAGTGCAATAAAATCTTTTTATACATCTTTAAATAATCAAAATTCCACCTCTGCTCTTTTATTATTTGATCAAGCAGACTCCAATGAGCATGACTAAATATTTAAGAATTCCAAGAGAGTTTACTCAATAACATCAATATGAGATTTGGGTTCAAGGCTACACAGCTAAATTCACGGACACGACCAAAAGTCCACTTTAGATTTTGACTTTATCATAATTAAAATACAAAAGCCGGTATGCATAACACAGGAAAACCAGATTTGGAGAAAGTAACATACATGTTCTTCATTGTGAGTAAACGTTACTTCCAGGTTTCCACTTTCTGTAGCAACCCAAACCTACACCAAAGAAATAAATTAAAATTGGTACAATCTATGACTCGTGCCAAAAGAAAAAAGAACAAAATGAGTATTGTAATGGCACAAACCTTTATTGTTTTGTCCAATGAACATGATAAGAGAAACTGATCCCAACAAAGAAGGGACATCACAACTGAAGTATGCTCAGTTAAAGTTTGTATGCACTGTAAAGTTTCAAGACTCCAGACCTGAAAGAAACCACAATAAAACATGATAAACAAGAGAGAATGAATAGCATATCAAAAACTACTATTATGGCGCTTTGGAGAATCACCAAAGTTTATCCACTAAAAAGAGTAGACAATTACAGAAAAATTCACATGATGGTAAAACCAACTTACTCGTATAGAATTGTCCATAGAACCGGAGTAAAGTCTATTAGCTCCAACCACTAAAGAAACAACAGCAAGATTGTGACTTTTAAGTGATGCTGCCGGGTCAAAGCCGTTGGTGGCAGCATTAAATTTCCATGCCAATATAGACCCATCCTGCACCAAGGGATTTTTATTTGAAAACAATTAATATATGCTGATTTCCCAAAAGGGAGAGATGAAGCAAACACATCCACTTATGCAAGGGCCTTTGTAGTGCACTACCTTTTCTCTAAAGGGAACAGAAAATACTTGTATGACTGGAAAGGATTTTCAAGGATGAAAAAAAGCATTCAACATATAAGCCAAAAATACAATAAAAAATGGTTGCATCAAATTTTACATAGTACATATCATAGCAATTACAAATCCTTTTAAAAATTGTAGAAACATTGAATATCACAATTTTCCTCCCTCAAACATACAGTGGATCATTCAAACACGTCTGCTCCACCTCATAAAACAAATTAACAGAAGCCCAAAAAAAGATATTTGCCAAGATGGGAGTAAGTAAAGTAAAATGAGATTCAGAGAAAACAGAAACAAGAATAATCTACTTTAGCTAGGAATAATCTACTTTTAAAAGAAATTATTACCTGTGTACCAGCCAAGAGCAAATCATTGCCCACAGCTATAGCATAAACTTGTCCTACAGGTCCACTAAGACTGAGGTCAGCATTAGTTTGGGTATTCCATGCCTGCAGTGACAGCGCAAGTCCCAAGAAGGAAAGTATCATTCAGTAGCACTACCTTAAGCTTGCCTTGTAAATTTTACATTAAAAAACAAAAAAAAAAGCATTTACCTTGACAATATTTGGTAGACCCACAAAAATCCAAGGACCTTCATTAATCATACAACCAACTTCACCACCAAGATTAACCACACCCATACACTACACAGAAAACATCAGCATCAGTTCTCTTACCACCAAATATTTTGTAAATCGATGAATTAAGAAATTCTTCTTTTTACCAAGAAGTCAAAAACCAATCAATCAGAAGAAGAACAAACCTGGCCAGACGCACAATCCCAAACCCTCACAGTCTCATCTTGACTTCCGGAATAAAGTTTATCGGATCCCGATGGCAATGCAATCCCACTCACAACCTGTTCAAATCAATAAACCCATTAATTCAATCAATAAAAAACCACCCAAAATCAGCAAAATTAAAAAAAAAAAAAAAAGATCTTAAATATAATAAAAGTGTACCTTCTGGTGGCCTTCAAGCTGCGTCAACAAGCTAAAACCCTCACCCAAAAACCAGGAATGCAAAAACTTACACTTCTCTCCATATCCACACTTCCCTCCAACCCAATAAGTACATACTTTCTCCATCTTCCTCACCGGCCGACTATTATTCCCAACCCTACCCCATGACGAATTCGCAAACCTCTTCGTGGTGGTTCCGTTGGCCGGCCCCGTCGTCTGCGGCGGAAGCGGCAATTCTCTGTGCAAGAACGGACATGGAAATCGGTTACACTTTCCCGCCCGCCAATGGAAACAAACTTTCTGCTTTGTGTCGGTCGTTGAAGGCCCAACTCCCAAGCGCTGGAATACGCGCTTGTTCCCTCCGTGCGCGTCTAAATCCATAACCAATTATTAACGGCAGAAATACGAATAGTTCCGTACAATCACAAACTTGCTCGAATCTGACACTTGCCCGATTGAACCCAATCTGATCATAACAAAAACCCTAATGGTAGTGATAATGAAAATCTTTCAATCGTAATTTCGTATATCGTTTTAATTAAAATTTGTTAAAGTAAAAAACCCTAATCTAATAATATAAGTGTTTGAATTCGATTGAGGGGAGTGTGTATGTAATTAATACGTCTTTCTCAGAGCTCTATGTGGAAAGTAGAATTGAAGTAAGAGAAGGAGAAGGGGTTGGGGTTGGGGCAGATCGCATCAGCTGTATAAATTAAGATACAGATGAATTGGGAGTTTACGATATTACCATCCAAGAAGGTAAGAAGATATTGAACGCACGTGCTGTTAATGGTTCGTCAGTGCTGATTTTGATTGTGGAACGGATAGGTTAATTAATAATATACCCAATATTTTTATTATAAAAATACTTATTAAAAAATGTATAAATTAATTTTTATAATAAAATGCTTTTAAACAAAAATTTGAAAGAAAACATTCCAAGTTGGCAAGTTCTTTATAATCTTCAATACCTTTTTATATTTTATATAAGTCCTATAAACTGATATAAAAAATAATTACTAGTGTGTTTAGCATTTATGATTTATGATTTAATATTTTTTACTTTTTTATCATATGATATCTATTTTTAAATGCCAAAAATATATATATATATATATATTGTATACTAAGTTAATCGTTCCACTCTTAAACATTGAAATTAGATATATTTATTAAAGTAATAAATTTCATAAGTATATATTTGTATATATTATAAAAGGAAGCAATAGTATTTGTGTGGATTGTATCTAGTTTAATTTCATTTTCTAAAGGAAATATTTCAAAACTCCGAGCATTAATCAAACAATATAATTTGTAAATACAAACAAGAGTGAATAATAGAAGATGGCAAACCACTACTGGCACTACTTGGGTGACCCAGTGGTCAACTAGGACTCTTGAGTATAGATATTCGGTTCCGAGTACCCTACACCTTTTGAAGGAACCGGAACTAACAGTTCCTTGAAATTTGAAACCACAATCAGAACCGGCGGTTCCGGTTCCAGTTCTGGGTACCCTATAAAATTACATGACCCCCCCAAAAGTTTTTAAAATGGCAAAAAACTCTTAAAAACTTACAAATACCCCCCCACCTGGCACTTGTTAATGAAAATAAAATTGCAAATTATAAATTCAAAATTACAAACTCCATTACTTTGTAAAGGTAGATTCTCAAAATCAAACCAACTTATTTTAAATGTTATGAAATATAAATATAATTATTCACATTACTTTTTCTATAAAGTTTTATTAACCCCATAATATTTAACTTAATTTTATATTATTCTCGATTCTTGGTTCTGGTTCCGGTTCCGATTCCTAACTATAGGAACGGGAATCGAAACCGCACAGTAACGATTCTAAAAATTTGGAACCGGAACCTACCCATTGACGATTGTTTATGGGTAGGAACCGAAACCAAACCCCGGGTTCCCCACCGGTTCTTTTGAACACCCCTACTTGAGTGTATTACTTAAGAGGTTTTGAGTTCGATCCACATAAGTTGCTAATAGAGATTTACCTGATAACCTGACTATCAACTTCAAGGCTCAGAGATTAGTTGAGGTACACGTAAACTAACTTGGACACCCCCATCATCCCAAAAACAAAAAAGAAGAAGAAGAAGCCACTGTGAGACTAAAGCACTAAGAAATAGAAGCCCTCTCACACGGAAGTTGTTTTGTTAAAGCCTTTTGTGTATTAGTTTTACTGTTAACAAAAACAATTTATGCTTAAACTTTCTACAAGTTTTATTAAAAGAAAAAGGACAAGTATAAATTTAATACCATAATTTGGTTAATCAAAGTAAAAACAACAAGGACTATAATTTTGAAAACCGAACTGGGCCTTGACCAGTCAAGGGCTCGAACGATTTAACCGGTGACCAGGTGATCGACAACATCAGCTTTCCAAATTTTTTTAAAATTTTGCAAATTGGTCTTTTAAATTTAGTATTTAAAAATACCCCTTAAATTAAATTATCCCCAAAAATTCATATATTTATGCCCAAAAATTTATTAGTCCTTAATATTAAATATTGCAAAAACAGCCCTGTAAAATTATATTAACCCCTATTTTTTAAATATAACAATACCCCCCTAGACCCTCAACCTCGGAGAGACTGCAGGCCGGTCCGTCCGGTTTTCAAAACATTGGGCCGACATCAAAGTGGGTGCTTAATACATATTAGTTTTGAGAATTTGATTCAAAATTGATTATTTTTCTAGAATGGAAATCGGATTAAAGAAGCTGTTCACTGGAAAAGAAGAGTTATGAAACAAGATGTGTTTAAGCAAAATATATGTTAGTAATAATTTTTTATTAAAAGGGGTGTAAAGAGGGTTTTAGGTGTGCAAATGAGCCACCTGCCTAGTATCAATCAACCTTGTTATACAAACGAACATTTTGTCCTCTTACTGGTGCTTGTATTACTATTATGTGTACTGAACCAAAACTTTGGATAGCAGATTTAAGAGTGCAATACCTAACTACAAAATAATTAACTAAATTTTACTTCAAAATTTGAGGGCAATCACAGGTCATTCTGGGAATTTGACTTTCAGCCTGACCATCCTATAGGACGTACTTTCAATACAGCTTCCCAATACTTGAAAATCACAAAACCTATAATTTGGTGTGACATATGTAATCCTTAATATCAATCTTCATACAAGCTCCAATCTCTAAAATCAATGTTAAATTAGCAACTTAAGACCCCTGACTAGTCCCCACAGCTGCACAACTTAGCACCTTGCAAATTGATCTGGCACTGGCATAACAGCAGGAATCGCATATGACTAAAGCTAAATGAAGACAAGTATTGCTGTTGCATGGATCTGAGAGGTAAACATAAAGAGCACAGAAGATTTATTCCCAAAATGAACCAAACACATTACGAGTCATTGTAAGTCATATTATATTCTAAGTAATTGCATATAAATCATAAATGGCATTTAATAAAGTTCCATTCCCTCCATTAAGTGGGCAGAGGATGAGGCAAGGCAGGGAATGAATGCAGTAAAGCAGGAATTCCATAATCTACTAAAGCAGCCCTTGGATGGAAGTTGAACAAAGAAAACCAGTCAGCAAGCATACTGGGAGAATAAATTACTTAGTCAACACTTTTGCTGTTTTAGATTACAACAACAGCATCACAGATAACATTTCAATCACCAGAATTTTTGCTCCCACAATGTCACTTCCAAGAGAGGATTTCTGAATATAGCTATGAGAATTCTTACAACGATACAAGTAATTGCAACAAGTAAGTAAAACAATAGAGTGTGAAACATCAAGTTAAGGATATATACCTTATGATTATACTAACGACCAACAAGCACAGAAATTTACAAAACAAATTCTCCATGGTATTCTTGCAGACATAAAATGTTGTTGCCCAGAGAAAAGTGACAAAATGGCTTTTCAAGTAATAATTAACTTGCAAGCTTGAAAGCATCGATGAAAGAACCATATGTGAAACCCATCTTAAAGTTATTGAGAAGAGCAAGGGGAAAAGTTACCTTGGCTGGCTGTAATAAAACCTTGTTACATATTCCTCAGGAGAACACCAATACTGCAGCGATCACATCATTGACTCCTAAAGCTCCAAATGACAAGAGATTGTCTTGCTACATAAACACCACCCAACAAGGAGATTCCTCCAAAAAGTGCCCTCCTAGAGGGACTCCGAAAGTAATTCCTCGAGAGCTCCGGCACAACTCTTATAATGTCAATCAGTCGTCGTGGCCCTCCATTCTCCTGCACAGCACGGATGCTAAGAAATCCATTTGAAGATTTGAAACCAAACCGATTTTGCGATGAAAACTCTGGTTGAAGTTGCCCCACCAAATTAAGTAGACTTGTGGTAGAGACAAAACTCATGGAATGTGCCATTTATATTTCCCATCAAAACCGGCTATCAAATCAGCTGTCCTGGACAATGAAACCAAACTAAACTCCCTTTAACCTTAATTAGATTGAAACCTTTTTCACAAAATGCAAAAAATACATCAACCAGAACGAAATAAAAAACATATAAATTGCATTAGTTAGCTGCAAAAGTGATACAAACGCCGCAATCTCGAATAAGTCTTATACTTCAAATTCTTTGGATGAAATTAATTCTGATTAATTACCGTTTATATTTAATTTTTTCCTCATAATCTGAAATACTTTTCACAACAATATTAAGTGACACTAAATCAATGCAACTAGTGAATGTTTCACGCCATTAACAACCCGTCAGAATTGAAACTATAAAGTAAAACCCATCAACTGAATGCTCTAAACTATTCAATCGATTAAAAAGATTCAAGCAAGAAACTACACACAAAATTCCATTCAAAATTGAGGAAAGAAAAAACTTATAATGATAAACGAAACGAAGTTCAAGCATGATACCTACGACTAGAAACCAGCCATTCTTGTATTAGAAGTATGGTTTGCATTGGCGATCACGCAGAGCGATGGCAAATGAATTGCGGAGCGAATCGGGCCGGGCAAAATTTTGTGTGACTTCAAATGTTAGTCTTATCCTCGAAACGGTCCGTTTTGGCTATTTTGTGGGAATGTCAATATCATTTCTTTTCTTTTCCACGAAAAATTTAAAGTTTGAGTGACGTTGGTGAAATATAAATCCCACCCCGTATTTAAGGGGTTGAATATTGAGTAAACAACATATTCCCACCCAAAGTTTGACGAAATCCTAAGTTAGACCATTGGTTCCATTTATTCCTTATTTTCACCTTTAAAGTGACAGAAAAACATTTGATGTTCGATAAAGAGGTAAATTGGTCATTTTAACTGGGTCACGCACGTTAGCAAACCACCACCTCTAACAGTCCTCCGACGCACATTAGCATCTGTTATTCCCGACGTTTTTTGCTCTTTTCTGGTGATTCTTCCACCCAAAATCACCCATTGTCACCACCATTTAACCCTCATCCTCCCCTCTACAAAACCATACCATTCACACCCCTCATCACTCACCGATCTCCGCCATGGCAACGAAAAACAGTTGATGAACACGAATCTCGACCGGCGAATGACAACGAAACGGTTGCTAGGGACATAGGGGTTTTACAGATTTGAGGACGGTGTTGCTTGGTGGTGTCCAATTAGATTTTCACAGTCGGAATTGACCGGAATCCTGTGAAGACACCCAAGCCCTGAGCCTAACGTGCCGGCGATTAGGGGCAAATGAGTCTGGAACCAGAGGGGTTTTGGACACGGACTACGAGGAAGGTGGAGGTGACCAGGGGGTTCGACGTCGTCTGAAACAGCCCAGATCGGTTGTTTTTCTGACGAGGGCGTATGGTGATCGAGGTGTTTTTTCGTATAATTTAAAATAAAATGGTAATTTTTGAAATTCTATTAACTAGGCTAAAAAAATTTATTAATTTAGAGTTAAGGCATTATATAATTGCACCTCTAAACCAAAAAATTTATAGTACTGTTATTTTAGTGTGAAAATCTGAAATAAATAAACCAATGATATAATATTGGTTTCGTCAAACCTTGGGTGGGAATATGTCGTTTACTCTTGAATATATTCAAAAGTTATTGAATTTGAATAATCACAACTATTATCAAAGATGAATAATTGATAGTTAACTTTAGAGTCTCGGTTAAATTAAATTTTTGCTGTATTAGGTTCAGAATATTTATCATTTAATTCTTAAAAAAATAGAATTATTAAAGTTTATGTACTCGCGGTTGAATCCGCGAGTACAAAAACTTTTAGGTAAACAAGCGAGTAGACTTTAGACACCAACACCTTAAACCACGACAAGAAGTTTATAACAACGTCAATGTATGTATTTTTGTAACATAAAATTCTTGTTTAACTAAATTAAACTTGTTTTCACGTCCGAGGAAGGAACGAAATGTAAGGCTTTTTAAATTTCACATTACAAAACACCGAAACAACATATTCAGAAAAAACTCCTGTAAGGAGACCAACGAGAGCCCACGGGACGGAGTTTGTTGGAGAGTTCAGTCACTGCTCCAACGTACTCTTTCTCCGTGTCTCTCACTTTCTTTTTATACAGGTTCTTTTTCTGTTTCTCCTTTTTTTCTCTTTTTAGTTTTTATATGATGTGAGGTTTGTATTTGTTTGTGAATTTGGGAATGTGGGTATGATTATATGTTGTTCTATGTCTGTTTTTTTGGATCTGAGGTGCATTGTTTTCTGGTGAATTTTTATGGGTTAGTGTTGGATTTTGTTTTGTTTGTAAAATCTAGGAGCTTTTAGATGGTAATGAGTGTTGTTTGCTTATAACCCTTTGATGCTGATTTGGGCTGTTTTGATGTTTAGGGTTTTATGTACTTTCCTAAGCGAAAGATGAAACTTTGTTTGTTCATAGATGGGATGGTGTGTGAGAAACTTTCGTTTTGTCTCATGGGGTTTTTTGAATTATCTACTGAGCTTGAACTGTATCTTTTGTAAGTTTAAATTACTATTTTGCAGTAAAACAAATGATATGTTTATATATATTGGTGAATTGCTCTTGTTTGTTATTTTGTTTCAATCCAGGACCCTGAAGTATATGTTTTTTTTTTTTTTTAATTTTACTGCAGATCCGGTTGATCCATCAAGATTCAGGACAATTATTAGCTTTGGGAGTAAGGGTTTGTTGTTTTGGCATTCATGTTTATTAGGGTTCTCACAAGCACACGTGTTCTCAAAGGGTGTTTGCCTAGGATTTTGCCTGCAAGTATTATTTGTCTGAGCAAATTGAGATCTTTCTGTTATCTTTGGCTGGTCTGGGAACTAGAATTTGGCATGGCTGTTGCCAAGAGCAACAGCAGCAGGAACCTCTTGGCAACCTTGTATTGTTATAAAGCGGCAACCTTAACTGAAACCATTTTGCAAGCTAACGAGATCTCTGATTTAAAAGACCGATTCATTCTGGGGCAGCAGTTGGGTTGGGGGCAGTTTGGTGTTATAGGGTTTGCTCTGATAAAGTGACTGGAGAGGTGTTTGCCGCAAATCAATTAACAAAGATAGATTAGTGAGCTCTGATGATGCACGGAGTGTAAAGCTTGAGATTGAAATAATGACTGGTTATCAGGTCACCCAAATGTCGTAGACCTCAAGGCAGTTTATGAGGATGAAAACTCTGTGCATCTGGTGATGGGCTTTGTGCTGGAGGGGAACTTTTCTACCAGTTGAGAAGTATGGGCGATTCTCTGAAGCAGAGGCTAGGATTCTCTTAGGCATTTGATGCAAGTTGTTCTTATTGTCATGAAATTGGGGTGTTCATAGAGATTTGAAGCCAGAGAACATTCTCTTGGCTACCAAAGCCTCATCCTCACCAATTAAACTGGCTGACTTGGTCTTGCTACCTACATCAAGCCTGGTAAAGCTATATAATCTTTGTTTCCTTTTCATGTCAATTATTGCCCCAGTAAAATTCAAGGTGTTTTGTGATTTATGCATTCGGGTTTTGGCCAAACAGGGCAGAGTCTGCATGGAACTGTTGGAAGTCCATTTATATGCTCCTAGGTATTGACCGGGGCTACAATCAAGCTGCTGATGTTTGGAGTGCTGGCGTATTTTATACATTCTTCTCAGTGGTATGCCTCCTTCTGGGGTAACACTAAGTCACGGATATTTGATGCTGTTGGGCAGCCGATCTACGTTTCCATCAAATCCTTGGGATAACATACTGAATCGGCAAGAAACTAGTCAGGGGAATGCTTTCTATGAATCCTTCTCAGAGGCTCACTGCTCACAGGTTTTAGGTAGGGTGGATGTCTAACTTTTATGCTGGAAATCCATGTCTAACATCCTGTTCTGGATTCTGGTAACATATGGGAGATATCTTAATTTCTTCTTCACTGTTTCACTATTAGAAAACTAAAAAATGGTTAGATTCTTGAAGGAAAAGAGAATATATGTCGAGATTATTGCATCAAACTAAGGACATTTATTGAGGAACTTTTGTTTACAAAGATAGGGAGATCACATTCAAGCAGGCCCTCTTTTTTTTTTGTCCATCTTAGAATGTAGTTCTCTCTCTCACTCCTATGTGTGTGTTGTGACACAAGAAATATGTTATTGGAGATAATTTTTGAGACTGTCAACCTATAATTATTTTTTATTAATAATTCTTGCTGTATTACAATTTTCTTGATTTGGATGTAGCTACGTTTACCCCTGCTGTAGGATTTGTATGACTTGAGGCTAGTTACTTGTATACATGACTAGTGCTGGTTAGGCCCATAATTAGAAAATTTATCTCTTCTTACTTATTGCAGATGTTCCCCTTTTGACATATTCTCTTACTCTTGTAGATCATTCATGGTGAAGGATGACATACTGGTTCTGAATATCAGATGGGAACAACTTTGAAGGTTGTCAGGAATGGGATTTAGGAAGTGGCTCATTCTCTACCCCATTTATGATCAGGAATCAGGACATCAGCTTTGGTAGTGGAACTCAATCACCTATTGTTTCCAATGCTGATCCACCTGGTTCACATGCAGAACATCATTTTCTTCTTTCTTAGCAGAGCCGTCAACACCTTGTTCTGCTTCTGCTAGGTTTTCTTTCTGTAGTCCAGCGATTAATACCTTGGAATTCACTTCTCCTGTGGCTGTACCCTCAATGCCAAGTTTTGCATTTTTTGGCACTGCTTCTATTGAGCAAGGTATTTCAGCAGATCGTTCAACCAATATAACCAGACTAGATGCAACTAATGGAGGTAATTGAGTTTTCATCTTTCAACTTCCATCGTGTTCTTGTAGAACTTTCATCTAAATTATCTTTAACCTATCATGCAGAGCTAGCTTGGAGGAGCTTCTTACAGTGCCGATTCTTCTCCTTGCTTTGGGCATCAGTTGAGAGAAACAGAACATAAGACAGCTGAAGTTAAAAGAGCAGGAGGGACCATTGGATCCAAGATGTTGGCATCCACAGTAAGAGGAACCGAACAATTGGTCTTGGTGAGAGGGAGCAACTTGATTTCGCGGTGTCTGGAGTCAGTGATCCGTTGGGCATCATGTACAGATATTTCAATTGCCCCATCGTTGAATCCTCACTCGTGTGTTGAAAGTTCGAACCAGACAACATCATAAGTTGAATTGGAGGTTCGGACAGAGAGACCCATGAAAATATTTTACTGCTAATCTGTAGTATTATGTTGGTGTTGTAAACATGGCGGTGAATAGCACCAGTTTCATGTTGCTTCAAATGGTTGTCTTGTAATATATATATATGATGCCTGAGAGTGATGTATGTTTGGGTTGGTGATAAGTAACAGTGTTTAACTAGTTGGGTCTGATAGCTTATGCCACTGTATAAAACTGATTTTGATTGATATAATGAAGTTTTCCAAGTTTGATGATGAATTCTCACTGTTGATCGTTCTTGAATGTTAGCGTTTTAAGCTATATTTCCTCAAGAGTTTGTCTTTTAATCCATTTGGGATTTAGCAGGGATAAACGGCTATTGATGATATAAGATTCCTCTATAACGTAATTTCATTATTTGGGATTAATGAAACCAAAAGTAAAATCTGTATGTGGTGATCTCACACATGCGTCCAAGAGTAACTTTGTTTAGTGAATAACAGTGAGTCCAGTTCTTGTAATATTTCTTCCAGACTAATCTCTAACATGCTTTAATCAATACACGTAATAATTATAATTGTCTGCTGGAGTGCATAAAATAAAAGCACCATAAGACTGTATGCCCGTCGAAGACACTCTCTGAAGTAGGTTAGTTTCATCCCTGCCCTCTACCATCATTTTATGTTCTGACATCAACTTCTTAAAGTTTCTGTAGAGGATGCTGGGATGTTACTTAACTTGAGTTACCTCCTTATCACTTTCTTTTAATTATATTATTATTTTTTTACATGCATATAAGAATTATTTTTTAAACTGTTAAAAGAATGGGGCACTGATTTGGTTGTGAAATATTTTTTTTTAATTATCTTGGGTGATCGATGGTTCGATAGAACTCTTAGGTGTATTACTCAAGAGATCATAAGTTCGATTCATCCTTAGTTGTTAAGGGATTAGTCATTAAGTTTTTACTCGACCGATAGTTTCAGAGTCCCACAAGATTAATCGAGGTGTGCGTAAGCTAACCCGGACACTTGGTCATAAAAAAAAAAAAAAAATATATATATATATATATATATATATATATGTATGGTGTGTGTGTGTGTGTTTTTCTTTTCATCCTGTCATTGGACATTGGTACATGAAATTATTTTTTCAAAAATGCTATATCCACCGAAAGATGGTACCGAACATTTGCATTGAAATACGTGACAACTGACTCGAACGTCGTCATGTAGGACGATAGAACACTCACATAAATGGACGACTGTCCATACTTCTTAGACGGCCGTTCATAGTGGAATGGACGAGGGTTCATAAAAAGTATTTAAAAATAAAATAAAAAACAATGGACTCTCGTCCAAATTTTAGGGACGGGCGTCCAATTAATATGGATGGCCGTCCAAATTATATGGATGGCTGTCCATCTTATAGGGATGACCATCCACATGAGATGGACTGGCGTCCATCGTTTGTGAAATTTAAAAAAAAAAAAAAAATTTAAAATATAATGGACATAATATGGACGCCAGTCCATCTAGTGTGGACAGTCGTTCCTTCTATATGGACGCTAGTCTATCTAGTGTGGACAGTCGTCCCTTGTAAATGGACACTAGTCCATCTAGTGTGGACGGTCGTCCCTTGTAAATGGACGGCCGTCTGCATTACATGGACTGGCATCCATACTTTGTTAAAAAAAAAAAATTTGTTATAAAAATGAATAGCTTGTCTAATACGTTTTACAAATAAACGCCAAAATTTTACGTGAAATAATAAGGGGAAAAAAAAACTTTCATTTTTATTTGTTTTTCTTCTCTTCTCCTTCGTCTGCGTTATTTGTTTTTCTTCTCTTCTCGTTCGTCTGCGTGTTGTGTTCCTCTTGCTTCGACGCTAGTTTCTTCCTCAACAGCCAAGCAGCAGCAGCAAGACCTCTTTTTATAGAGATAACCAAGAAACGAAAATAAGGATATCAAACATTTTAAAGCTCCGAATTTTTTGTTAAGGTAAAGAATTTTTGACCTATTTTATATATTCATTTAGTCTCATATTCTATTTTGGATTGAATATATGTTACAATACAAAATAATTGATAGATAATATTTGTTGGCGACTGTTGTGAACTAGATTCGTGAACGTGAAAACTGGTATTAGTTGTGTATGAAATTACGGAATATGGAAGAGTCCAGTTTGCCTTGTTTCAATGATGTTGAGGTAAATTGTGTTTGAAACTTTTTTAAATGTGCTGTATTGTATTGTTTATTATGATGTGTTGTATTAGTACATTCTATGGCTATTTTGTGGGAATGTCAATATCATTTCTTTTTCTTTTCCACGAAAAATTTAAGTTTGAGTGACGTTGGTGAAATATAATCCCACCCCGTATTTAAGGGGTTGAATATTGAGTAAACGACATATTCCCACCCAAAGTTTGACGAAATCCTAAGTTAGTACCATTGGTTCCATTTATTCCTTATTTTCACCTTTAAAGTGACAGAAAAACATTTGATGTTACATAAAGAGGTAAATTGGTCATTTTACATGGGTCACGCCCGTTAGCAAACCACCACCTCTAACAGTCCTCCGACGCACATTAGCATCTGTTATTCCCGACGTTTTTTGCTCTTTTCTGGTGATTCTTCCACCCAAATCACCATTGTCACCACCATTTGAACCCTCATCCTCCCCTCTACAAAACCATACCATTCACAACCCCTCATCACTCACCGATCTCCAGCCATGGCAACGAAAAACAGTTGATGAACACGAACTCTCGACCCGGCGAATGCACGAAACGGTTTCTAGGGACATAGGGTTTTACAGTTTGAGGACGTGTTTGCATTGGTGGTGTCCAATTAGATTTTCACAGTGCGAATTGACCGAATCCTGTGAAGACACCAAAGCCCTGAGCCTAACGGTGCCGGCGATTAGAGGGGCAAATGAGTCTGGAACCAGAGGGTTTTGGACGACGGACTACGAGGAAGGTATGGAGGTGACCAGGGGGTTCGCCGTCTTCTGAAACACCCAGATCGGTTTTGTTTCTGACAGGGCGTATGGTGATCGAGGGTGTTTTCGATATAATTTGAAAATAAATGGAAGTTTTGAAATTCTATTAATCTAGGGCTAAAAATTTATTAATTAGGTTAAGGCATTATAGTAATTGCACCCTCTAAACCATAAAAATTTATAGTACTGTTATTTTAATTGTGAAAATCTGAAATAAATGAAACCAATGATCTAATATTGGTTTCGTCAACCTTGTGGGAATATGTCGTTTACTCTTGAAATATTCAAAGTTATTGATTTGAATAATCACAACTATTATCAAAGATGATATTATTGATAGTTAACTTTAAGAGTCTCGGTTAAATTAATTTTTTGCTGTATTAGGTTCAGAATATTTATCATTTAATTCTTAAAAAAATGAATTATTAAAGTTTATGTACTCGCGTTGAATCCGCGAGTACAAAAACTTTTTAGGTAAACAAGCGAGTAGACTTTAGACACCTACACCTTAAACCACGACAAGAAGTTTATAACAACGTCAATTAGTATTTATGAACATAAAATCTTGTTTAACTAAATTAAACTGTTTTCACGTCCGAGGAAGAACAAAATGTAAAGGCTTTTTAAATTTACATTACAAAACCCCGAACAACATATCCAAAAAACTCCTGTAAGGACCAACGAGAGCCCAGGACGGGAGTTTTGTTGGAGAGTTCAGTCACTGCTCCAACGTACTCTTTCTCCGTGTCTCTCACTTTCTTTTATACAGGTTCTTTTTTCTGTTTCTCTTTTCTTAGTTTTGTAATTTGTTTTGTTGTGAATTTGGGAATGTGGGTATGATTTATATGTTGTTCTATGTCTGTTTTTTGGATCTGAGGTGCATTGTTTTCTGGTGAATTTTTATGGGTTAGTGTTGGATTTTGTTTTGTTTGTAAATCTAGGAGCTTTAGATGGTAATGAGTGTTTTGTTTGCTTATAACCTTTGATGCTGATTTGCTGGTTTCTGATGTTTAGGGTTTTATTACTTTCCTAAGCGAAAGATGAAACTTTTGTTTGTTCATAGATGGATGTGTGTGAGAAACTTTCGTTTTGTCTATGGGGTTTTTTGAATTATTACTGACTTGACACGTACTTTTGTAAGTTTAAATTACTATTTTGCAGTATTTTTGTATTAATTGTTGTTTCAATCCAGACCCTGAAGTATATGTTTTTTTTTTTTTTTTTTTTTTTTTTTAAATTTTAACATGCGCATTTAGCTTTATTAGTTGGTTCTTCACACACAACACGTGTTCTCAAAGGGTGTTTGCCTAGGATTTTGCCTGCAATTATTTGTCTGAGCAAATTGAGATTCTTCTGTTATTCTTTGGCTGGTCTGGGAACAAATTGGCATGGCTGTTGCCAAGAGCAACAGCAGCAGGGAACCATCTTGGCAACCTTGTAATTGTTATAAGCGGCAACCTTAACTGAAACCATTTTGCAAGCTAACGAGATCTCTGATTTAAAAGACCGATTCATTCTGGGGCGCAGTTGGGTTGGAGTTTGTGTTATTAGGGTTTGCTCTGATAAAGTGACTGAGAGGTGTTTGCCTGCAAATCAATTAACAAAGATAGATTAGTGACTCTGATGATGCACGGAGTGTAAGCTTGAGATTAATAATGACTAGGTTATCAGGTCACCCAAATGTGCTCAGGCAGTTTTAGGGATGAAAACTCGTGCATCTGGTATAGGTTTTGTGCTGGAGGGGAACTTTTCTACCAGTGTAGAGAAGTATGGGCATTCTCTGAAGCAGGAGCTAGGATTCTCTTTGCTTTGATGCAAGTTGTTCTATATTGTCATGAATTGGTTTGTTCATAGAGATTTGAAGCCGAGAACATTCTCTTGGCTACCAAAGCCTCATCCTCACCAATTAAACTGTGACTTTGGTCTTGCTACCTACATCAAGCCTGGTAAAGCTATATATACTTTGTTTCCTTTTCATGTCAATTTTGTCCCCAGTAAAATTCAAGGTGTTTTGTGATTTATGCATTGGTTTTGGCCAAACAGGGCAGAGTCTGCATGGAACTGTTGGAAGTCCATTTTATATAGCTCCTGAGGTATTGACCGGGGGCTACAATCAAGCTGCTGATGTTTGGAGTGCTGGCGTTATTTTATACATTCTTCTCAGTGGTATGCCCCATTCTGGGGTAACACTAAGTCACGGATATTTGATGCTGTTAGGGCAGCCGATCTACGTTTCCATCAAATCCTGGGATAAACTATCTGATCTGCAAAGAAACTAGTCAGGGATGCTTTCTTGAATCCTTCTCAGAGGCTCACTGCTCACAGGTTTTAGGTAGGTGGATGCTAACTTTTATGCTGGAAATCCATTTCTTAGAACATCCTGTTCTGGATTCTGGTAAAATTGGGAGATTCTTAATTTCTTTCTTCACTGTTTCACTATTAGAAAAACTAAAAAATGGTTAGATTCTTGAAGGAAAGAGAATTATATGTCTGAGATTATTGCATCACATAGGACATTTATATGAGAACTTTGTTACAAAGATAGGAGATCACATTCAAGCAGGCCCTTTCTTTTTTTTGTCCATCTTAGAATGTAGTTCTCTCTCTCACTCCTTAGTGTGGTGTTTGTGACACAGAAAATATTTTATTGGAGATAATTTTTGAGACTGTCAACTCTATAATTATTTTTATTAATAATTCTTGCTGTATTACAATTTTCTTGTTTGGATGTACTACTTTACCCCTGCTGTGGTAATTTGTATGACTTGAGGCTAGTTACTTGTAACATGACTAGTGCTGGTTAGGCCCATAATTGAGAAATTATCTCTTCTTACTTATTGCAGATGTTCCCTTTTGACATATTTTCTTTACTCTGTAGACATTCATGGATGAGATGACATACTGGATCTGAAGTATCAGATGGGAACAACTTTGAAGGTTGTCAGGAATGGGATTTAGAAGTGGCTCATTCTCTACCCATTTATATCAGGACAGGACATCAGCTTTGGTAGTGGAACTCATCACCTATTGTTTCCAATGCTGATCACCTGCGTTCACATGCGAACATCATTTTCTTCTTTCTAGCAGAGCCGTCAACACCTTGTTCTGCTTCTGCTAGGTTTTCTTTCTGAGTCCCACGATTCTAATACCTTGGAATTCACTTCTCCTGTGGCTGTACCCTCAATGCCAAGTTTTGCATTTTTTGGCACTGTTCTCTTTGAGCAAGGTATTTCAGCAGATCGTTCAACCAATATAACCAGACTAGATCAACTAATGGAGGTAATTGAGTTTTCTATCTTTCAACTTCCATCGTGTTCTTTAGAACTTTCATCTAAATTATATCTTTAACCTATCATGCAAGGGCTAGCTTGGAGGAGCTTCTTACAGTGCCTGATTCTTCTCCTTGCTGGGCATCAGTTGAGAGAAACAGAACATAAGACCTGAAGTTAAAGAGCAGGAGGGACCATTGGATCCAAGATGTTGGGCATCCACATAAGAGAACCGAACAATTGGTCTTGGTGAGGAGCAACTTGATTTCGCTGTGTCTGGGTCATTGACCGTTGGGCATCATGTAAGATATTTCAATTGCCCCATCGTTGAAATCCTCACTCGTGTGTTGAAAGTTCGAACCAGACAACATCATAGTTGATGGAGGGTTCGGACAGAGAGACCCATGAAAATATTTTCTGCTAATCTGTAGTATTATGTTGTGTTGTAAACATGGCGGTGAATAGCACCAGTTTCATGTTAGCTTCAAATGGGTTTGTCTTGTAATATATATATATGATGCTGGTGAGTGTTGATGTTTGGGTTGGTGATAAGTAACAGTTTTAACTAGTTGTGTCTGATAGGCTTATGCCACGGTAATAAACTGGATTTTGATTTTGTATTGAATTTTTTCCAAGTTTGATGATGGAATTCTCACTGTTATCGTTCTTGAATGTTGCGTTTTAAGCATATATTTCCTCAAGATTGTCTTTTAAATCCATTTGGGATTTAGCAGTATGGAAACGGCTATTGATGATATAAGATTCCTCTATAAACGTAATTTCATATTTGGGATTAATGAAACCAAAGTAAAATCTGTATGGGTGTTAAACTCACATGCGTCCAAGAGATAAACTTTGTTTAGTGAAAACAGTGAGTCAGTTCTTGTAATATTTCTTCCAGACTAATCTCTACATGCTTTAATCAATCACGTATAATTATAATTGTCTGCTGGAGTGCATAAATAAAAGCACCATAAACTGCTATGCCCTTGCGAAGACACCTCTGAAGTAGGTTAGTTTCATCCCTGCCCTCTACCATCATTTGTTCTGACATCAACTTCTTAAAAAGTTTCTGTAAGGATGCTGGGATGTTACTTAACTGAGTTACCTCATTATCACTTTCTTTTAATTTTTATTATATATTTTTTACTGCATATAAGAATTTTTTTTAAACGTTAAAGAAATGGGCACTGATTTGGTTGTAAATATTTTTTTTTTAATTACTTTGGGGTGATCGAGGTGTTAGTAAGAATCTTAGGTGTATTACTCAAGAGATCTAGTTCGATTTCATCCTTAGTTGTTAATAGGGATAGTCATTAAATTTTTACTCGACCGATAGTTTCAGAGTCCCACAAGATTAATCGAGGTGTGCGTAGCTAACCCGGACACTTTGGTCATAAAAAAAAAAAAAAAAAAATTATATATATATATTATATATTATATATATATAGTGTGTGTTGTGTGTGTGTTTCTTTTTCCCTGGGCCGACTATCAAAGTGGGTGCTTAATACATATTAGTTTTGAGAATTTGATTCAAAATTGATTATTTTTCTAGAATGGAAATCTGGATTAAAGAAGCCGTTCATTGTAGAAAGAAGAGTTAATGAAAAACAAGATGTAAGTTTAAGCAAAATATATATTAGTATATAATTTTTTATTAAAAAAGGGGTGTAAAGAGGAGTTTTAGGTGTGCAAATAGAGCCACCTGCCCTAGTATCAATCAACCTTGTTATACAAACGAACATTTTGTCCTCTTACTGGTGCTTGTATTACTATTATGTGTACTGAAACCAAAATATTTGGATATGCAGATGAGTGCAGATCTGCAGATTTAAGAGTGCAATAACTAAACGACAAAATAATTGAACTAAAATTTTACTATCAAAATTTGAGGGCAATCACAGGTCATTCTGGGAATTTGACTTTCAGCCTGACCATCCTATAGGACGTACTTCTTCATCAACAGCTTCCCAATACTTGAAAAATCAACAAAACCTATAATTTGGTGTGACATATGTAATCCTTAATTTCAATCTTCATACAAGCTCCAATCTCTAAAATCAATGTATAAATTAGCAACTTAAGACCCCTTGACTAGTCCCACAAGCTGCACAACTTAGCACCTTGCAATATTGATCTGGCACTGGCAGTAACAGCAGGAATCGCATATGACTAAAAGCTAAATGAAGACAAGTATTGCTGTTGCATGGATCTGAGAGGTAAATAACATAAAGAGCACAGGAAGATTTATTCCCAAAATGAACCAAACACATTACGAGTCATTGTAAGTCATATTATATTCTAAGTAATTTGCATATAAATCATAAATGGCATTTAATAAAGTTCCATTCCCTCCATTAAGTGGGCAGAGGATGAGGAGCAAGGCAGGGAATGAATGCAGTATAAAGCAGGAATTTCATAATCTACTAAAGCAGCCCTTGGATGGAAGTTGAACAAAGAAAAACCAGTCAGCAAGCATACGGGGAGAATAAATTACTTATGTCAACACATTTGCTGTTTTAGATTACAACAACAGCATACAAAGATAACAATTTCAATCACCAGAATTTTTGCTCCCACAATGTCACTTCCAAGAGAGGATTTCTGAATATAGCTATGAGAATTCTTACAACGATACAAGTAATTGCAAACAAGTAAGTGAAACAATAGAGCGTGAAACATCAAGTTAAGGACATATACCTTATGAATTATACTAACGAACACAACAAGCACAGAAATTTACAAAAACAAATTCTCCATGGTATTCTTGCAGACATAAAATGTTGTTGCCCCAGAGAAAAGTGACAAAATGGCTTTTCAAGTAATAATTAACTTGCAAGCTTGAAAGCATCGATGAAAAGACCATATGTGAAACCCATCTTAAAGTTATTGAGAAGAGCAAGGGGAAAAGTTACCTTTGGCTGGCTGTAATAAAACCTTGTTACATATTCCGTCAGGAGAACACACAATACTGCAGCGATCACATCATTGACTCCTAAAGCTCCAAATGACAGAGAGATTGTCTGTGCTACATAAAAGCCACCCAACAAGGAGATTCCTCCAAAAAGTGCCCTCCTAGAGGGACTCCGAAAGTAATTCCTCGAGAGCTCCGGCACAACTCTTATAATGTCAATCAGTCGTCGTGGCCCTCCATTCTCCTGCACAGCACGGATGCTAAGAAATCCAGTTGAAGATTGTGAAACCAAACCGAATTTGCGATGAGAAACTCTGGTTGAAGTTGCCCACCCAAATTTAAGTAGACTTGTGGTAGAGACAAAACTCATGGAATGTGCCATTTAAAATTTCCTCATCAAAACCGGCTATCAAATCAGCTGTCCTGGACAAATGAAACCAAACATAAACTCCCTGTTAACCTTAGATTAGATTGAAACCTTTTTCACAAAGAATGCAAAAAATACATCAACCAGAACGAAATATAAAAACATATAAATTGCATTAGTTAGCTGCAAAAGTGATACAAATGCCGCAATCTCGAATAAGTCTTATACTTCAAATTCTTTGGATGAAATTAATTCTGATTAATTACACGTTTATATTTTAATTTTTTTCTCATAATCTGAAATACTTTTCACAACAATATTAAGTGACACTAAATCAATGCAACTAGTGAATGTTTCACGCCATTAACAACCCGTCAGAATTGGAAATTAAAGTAAAACCCATCAACTGAATGCTCTAAACTATTCAATCGATTAAAAAGATTCAAGCAAGAAACTACACACAAAATTCTCTTCAAAATTGAGGAGAAGAAAAAACTTATAAATGATAAACGAAACGAAGTTCAAGCATGATACCTACGACTAGAAACCAGCCATTCTTGTATTAGAAGTATGGTTTGCATTGGCGATCACGCAGAGCGATGGAGGGCAAATGAATTGCGGAGCGAATCGGGCCGGGCAAAATTTTGTGTGACTTCAAATGTTAGTCTTATCCTCGAAACGGTCCGTTTTGGCTATTTTGTGGGAATGTCAATATCATTTCTTTTTCTTTTCCACGAAAAATTTAAAGTTTGAGTGACGTTGGTGAAATATAAATCCCACCCCGTATTTAAGGGGTTGAATATTGAGTAAACGACATATTCCCACCCAAAGTTTGACGAAATCCTAAGTTAGTACCATTGGTTCCATTTATTCCTTATTTTCACCTTTAAAGTGACAGAAAAACATTTGATGTTACGATAAAGAGGTAAATTGGTCATTTTACATGGGTCACGCACGTTAGCAAACCACCACCTCTAACAGTCCTCCGACGCACATTAGCATCTGTTATTCCCGACGTTTTTTGCTCTTTTCTGGTGATTCTTCCACCCAAAATCACCATTGTCACCACCATTTGAACCCTCATCCTCCCCTCTACAAAACCATACCATTCACAACCCCTCATCACTCACCGATCTCCAGCCATGGCAACGAAAAACAGTTGATGAACACGAACTCTCGACCGGCGAATGACAACGAAACGGTTGCTAGGGACATAGGGGTTTTACAGATTTGAGGACGGTGGTTGCATTGGTGGTGTCCAATTAGATTTTCACAGTCGGAATTGACCGGAATCCTGTGAAGAACACCAAAGCCCTGAGCCTAACGGTGCCGGCGATTAGAGGGGCAAATGAGTCTGGAACCAGAGGGGTTTTGGACGACGGACTACGAGGAAGGTGATGGAGGTGACCAGGGGGTTCGACGTCGTCTGAAACAGCCCAGATCGGGTTGTTTCTGACGAGGGCGTATGGTGATCGAGGGTGTTTTCGATATAATTTGAAAATAAAATGGTAAGTTTTGAAATTCTATTAATCTAGGGGCTAAAAAAATTTATTAATTTAGAGTTAAGGGCATTATAGTAATTGCACCCTCTAAACCATAAAAATTTATAGTACTGTTATTTTAAGTGTGAAAATCTGAAATAAATGAAACCAATGATACTAATATTGGTTTCGTCAAACCTTGGGTGGGAATATGTCGTTTACTCTTGAATATATTCAAAAGTTATTGAATTTGAATAATCACAACTATTATCAAAGATGAATATATATGATAGTTAACTTTAAGAGTCTCGGTTAAATTAAATTTTTGCTGTATTAGGTTCAGAATATTTATCATTTAATTCTTAAAAAAATAGAATTATTAAAGTTTATGTACTCGCGGTTGAATCCGCGAGTACAAAAACTTTTTAGGTAAACAAGCGAGTAGACTTTAGACACCTACACCTTAAACCACTACAACAAGTTTATAACAACGTCAACGTATGTATTTATGTAACATAAAATTCTTGTTTAACTAAAATAAACTTAGTTTTCACGTCCGAGGAAGGAAAATGTAAAGGCTTTTTAAATTTTACATTACAAAACACAGAAACAGCATATTCCAAAAAAACTCCTCCAAAGGAGACCAACGAGAGCCCACGGGACGGGAGTTTTGTTGGAGAGTTCAGTCACTGCTCCAACGTACTCTTTCTCCGTGTCTCTCACTTTCTTTTTATCCAGGTTCTTTTTCTGTTTCTCCTTTTTTTCTCTTTTTTAGTTTTTATAATGATGTGAGGTTTGTATTTGTTTGTGAATTTGGGAATGTGGGTATGATTATTATGTTGTTCTATGTCTGTTTTTTTGGATCTGAGGTGCATTGTTTTCTGGTGAATTTTTATGGGTTAGTGTTGGATTTTGGTTTTGTTTGTAAAATCTAGGAGCTTTTAGATGGTAATGAGTGTTGTTTTGCTTATAACTCTTTGATGCTGATTTGGGCTGGTTTCTGATGTTTAGGGTTTTATTTACTTTCCTAAGCGAAAGATGAAACTTTTGTTTGTTCATAGATGGGATGGTGTTGTGAGAAACTTTCGTTTTGTCTCATGGGGTTTTTTGAATTATCTACTGAGCTTGAACTGTATCTTTTGTAAGTTTAAATTACTATTTTGCTGTAAAACAAATGATATGTTATATATATTGGTGAATTGCTCTTGTTTGTTATTGTTGTTTCAATCCAATGACCCTGAAGTATATGTTTTTTTTTTTTTTAATTTTACTGCAGATCCGGTTGATCCATCAAGATTCAGGACAATTATTAGCTTTGGGAGTAAAGGGTTTGTTGTTTTGGCATTCATGTTTTATTAGGGTTCTTCACGGCAACACGTGTTCTCAAAAGGGTGTTTGCCTAGGATTTTGCCTGCAAGTATTATTTGTCTGAGCAAATTGAGATTCTTCTGTTATTCTTTGGCTGGTCTGGGAACTAGAATTTGGCATGGCTGTTGCCAAGAGCAACAGCAGCAGTGAACCATCTTGGCAACCTTGTAATTGTTATAAAGCGGCAACCTTAACTGAAACCATTTTGCAAGCTAACGAGATCTCTGATTTAAAAGACCGATTCATTCTGGGGCAGCAGTTGGGTTGGGGGCAGTTTGGTGTTATTAGGGTTTGCTCTGATAAAGTGACTGGAGAGGTGTTTGCCTGCAAATCAATTAACAAAGATAGATTAGTGACCTCTGATGATGCACGGAGTGTAAAGCTTGAGATTGAAATAATGACTAGGTTATCAGGTCACCCAAATGTCGTAGACCTCAAGGCAGTTTATGAGGATGAAAACTCTGTGCATCTGGTGATGGAGCTTTGTGCTGGAGGGGAACTTTTCTACCAGTTAGAGAAGTATGGGCGATTCTCTGAAGCAGAGGCTAGGATTCTCTTTAGGCATTTGATGCAAGTTGTTCTATATTGTCATGAAATTGGGGTTGTTCATAGAGATTTGAAGCCAGAGAACATTCTCTTGGCTACCAAAGCCTCATCCTCACCAATTAAACTGGCTGACTTTGGTCTTGCTACCTACATCAAGCCTGGTAAAGCTATGTAATCTTTGTTTCCTTTTCATGTCAATTATTGTCCCCAGTAAAATTCAAGGTGTTTTGTGATTTATGCATTTGGGTTTTGGCCAAACAGGGCAGAGTCTGCATGGAACTGTTGGAAGTCCATTTTATATAGCTCCTGAGGTATTGACCGGGGGCTACAATCAAGCTGCTGATGTTTGGAGTGCTGGCGTTATTTTATACATTCTTCTCAGTGGTATGCCCCCATTCTGGGGTAACACTAAGTCACGGATATTTGATGCTGTTAGGGCAGCCGATCTACGGTTTCCATCAAATCCTTGGGATAACATATCTGAATCTGCGAAGAGACTAGTCAGGGGAATGCTTTCTCTGAATCCTTCTCAGAGGCTCACTGCTCAACAGGTTTTAGGTAGGGTGGATGCTAACTTTTTTACTGGAAATCCATGTCTTAGATATGCAACATTTAGGTTCAAACATCCTGTTCTGGATTCTGGTAACATATGGGAGATGTCTTAATTTCTTTCTTCACTGTTTCACTATTAGAAACTAAAGTTAGAAAAACTAAAAAATGGTAGATTCTTTGAAGGAAAAGAGAATTATATGTCTGAGATTATTGCGTCAACATAAGGACATTTATATGAGCACATTCTCGAACTTTTGTTTACAAAGATAGGGAGATCACATTCAAGCAGGCCCTTTCTTTTTTTTGTCCATCTTAGAATGTAGTTCTCTCTCTCACTCCTTATGTGTGTGTTTGTGACACAAGAAATATGTTATTGGAGATAATTTTTGAGACTGTCAACTCTATAATTATTTTTTATTAATAATTCTTGCTGTATTACAATTTTCTTGATTTGGATGTAGCTACGTTTACCCCTGCTTGTGGTAGGATTTGTATGACTTGAGGCTAGTTACTTGTATACATGACTAGTGCTGGTTAGGCCCATAATTGAGAAAATTTATCTCTTCTTACTTATTGCAGATGTTCCCTTTTTGACATAATTCTCTTACTCTTGTAGATCATTCATGGATGAAGGATGACATACTGGATCTTGAAGTATCAGATGGGAACAACTTTGAAGGTTTTCAGGAATGGGATTTAGGAAGTGGCTCATTCTCTACCCCATTTATTATCAGGAATCAGGACATCAGCTTTGGTAGTGGAACTCAATCACCTATTGTTTCCAATGCTGGATCACCTGCGTTCACATGCAGAACATCATTTTCTTCTTTCTTAGCAGAGCCGTCAACACCTTGTTCTGCTTCTGCTAGGTTTTCTTTCTGTAGTCCCAGCGATTCTAATACCTTGGAATTCACTTCTCCTGTGGCTGTACCCTCAATGCCAAGTTTTGCATTTTTTGGCACTGCTTCTATTGAGCAAGGTATTTCAGCAGATCGTTCAACCAATATAACCAGACTAGATGCAACTAATGGAGGTAATTGAGTTTTCTATCTTTCAACCTTCCATCGTGTTCTTGTAGAACTTTCATCTAAATTATATCTTTAACCTATCATGCAGAGGCTAGCTTGGAGGAGCTTCTTACAGTGCCTGATTCTTCTCCTTGCTTTGGGCATCAGTTGAGAGAAACAGAACATAAGACAGCTGAAGTTAAAAGAGCAGGAGGGACCATTGGATCCAAGATGTTGGGCATCCACAGTAAGAGGAACCGAACAATTGGTCTTGGTGAGAGGGAGCAACTTGATTTCGTGGTGTCTGAGTCAGTGATCCGTTGGGCGTCATGTACAGATATTTCAATTGCCCCATCGTTGAAATCCTCACTCGTGTGTTGAAAGTTCGAACCAGACAACATCATAAGTTGAATTGGAGGGTTCGGACAGAGAGACCCATGAAAATATTTTACAGCTAATCTGTAGTATTATGTTTGTGTTGTAAACATGGCGGTGAATAGCACACAGTTTCATGTTAGCTTCAAATGGGTTGTCTTGTAATATATATATATGATGCCTGAGAGTGATGTGATGTTTGGGTTGGTGATAAGTAACAGTGTTTAACTAGTTGTGTCTGATAGGCTTATGCCACGTGTATAAAACTGGATTTTGATTCTGATATAATGAAGTTTTCCAAGTTTGATGATGGAATTCTCACTGTTGATCGTTCTTGAATGTTGGCGTTTTAAGCATATATTTTCCTCAAGAGTTTGTCTTTTAAATCCATTTGGGATTTAGCAAGTATGGAAACGGCTATTGATGATTTAAGATTCCTCTATAAACGTAATTTCATTATTTGGGATTAATGAAACCAAAAGTAAAATCTGTATGGGTGGATATACTCACATGCGTCCAAGAGATAAACTTTGTTTAGTGAATAACAGTGAGTCCAGTTCTTGTAATATTTCTTCCAGACTAATCTCTAACATGCTTTAATCAATACACGTAATAATTATAATTGTCTGCTGGAGTGCATAAAATAAAAGCACCATAAGACTGCTATGCCCGTGCGAAGACACTCTCTGAAGTAGGTTAGTTTCATCCCTGCCCTCTACCATCATTTTATGTTCTGACATCAACTTCTTAAAAAGTTTCTGTAGAGGATGCTGGGATGTTACTTAACTTGAGTTACCTCTATGATCACTTTCTTTTAATTTATTATTATATATTTTTTACATGCATATAAGAATTATTTTTTAAACTGTTAAAAGAATGGGGCACTGATTTGGTTGTGAAATATTTTTCTTTTTAATTATCTTGGGGTGATCGAGTGGTTCGATAAGAACTCTTAGGTGTATTACTCAAGAGATCATAAGTTCGATTCTCCTTGTTGTTAATAGGGATAGTCATTAAAGTTTTACTCGACCGATAGTTTCAGAGTCCCACAAGATTAATGAGGTGTGCGTAAGCTAACCCGGACACTTGGTCATAAAAAAAAAAAAAAAAAAATATATATATATATATTATATATATATATATATATATGTTTCTTTTTCATCTGTCATGGACTTGGTACATGAAATTTTTTTTCAAAAATGCTATATCCACCGAAAGATGGTAGGCCACCGAACATTTGCATTGAAATACATGACAACTGACTCGGACGTTACCATGTAGGACGATAGAACACTCACATAAATGGATGACTATCCATACTTTCTAGACGGCCGTTCATAGGAGAATGGACGAGGGTCCATAAAAAGTATTTAAAAATAAAATAAAAAACAATGGACTCTCATCCAAATTCTAGGGACGGGCGTCCAATTAATATGGATGGCCGTCCAAATTATATGGACGGCTGTCCATCTTACAGGGATGACCGTCCACATGAGATGGACTGGCGTCCATCATCTGTGAAATTTAAAAAAAAAAAAAATTTTTAAAATATAATGGACATAATATGGACGCCAGTCCATCTAGTGTGGACAGTCGTTCCTTCTATATGGACGCTAGTCCATCTAGTGTGGACGGCCTTCCCTTGTAAATGGATGCTAGTCCATCTAGTGTGGACGGTCGTCCCTTGTAAATGGACGATCGTCTGCATTACATGGACTGGCATCCATACTTTGTTAAAAAAAAAAAAAAAATTTGTTATAAAAATGAATAGCTTGTCTAATACGTTTTACAAATAAGCGCCAAAATTTTATGTGAAATAATAAGGGGAAAAAAAACTTTCATTTTTATTTGTTTTTCTTCTCTTCTCCTTCGTCTGCGTTATTTGTTTTTCTTCTCTTCTCGTTCGTCTGCGTGTTGTGTTCCTCTTGCTTCGATGCCAGTTTCTTCCTCAATAGCCAAGCAGCAGCAGTAAGACCTCTTTTTATAGAGATAACCAAGAAACGAAAATAAGGATATCAAACATTTTAAAGCTCTAAATTTTTTGTTAAGGTAAATAATTTTTGACCTATTTTATATATTCATTTAGTTTCATATTCTATTTTGGATTGAATATATGTTACAATACAAAATAATTGATAGATAATATTTGTTGGTGACTGTTGTGAACGCGATTTGTGAACGCGAAAACTGGTATTAGTTGTGCATGAAATTACGGAATATGGAAGAGTCCAGTTTGCCTCATTTCAATGATGTTGAGGTAAATTGTGTTTGAAACTTTTTTAAATGTGTTGTATTGTATTGTTTATTATGATGTGTTGTATTAGTACATTCTAAGTTTGTTTATTATAAAACCATTGAATCGGGAAAATGAATGTGATGAATTAGAAGATACGGGATGTGCAGAGGAAGAAGTGGAGCCTTATATTGGAATAGTGTTTGATTCAGTTGATAGTTTGGTGAAGTATTACAGAAGGTATGAGAATAAAATGGGTTTTGAAGCAATGATACGTACGTCAAAGAAAGGAGATGATAGGGAGATGAGATACGTGATAGTGGCGTGTTCTTATTCTGGGAAGGAGAGAAGTAAATGCAGAAATACCTTGAAAAAAAAATAGATTGTAAGAGTCGGATTAGTGCAGCTTTGAATGGTGAATACAAAAGGGAAATTTAATCAGTTGTGCTTGAACATAACCATGATCTTACAAGTCCAACGAAAAGAAAATATTTCAAGATAAACCGAACGATACAACCTTTTGTGAAAAGGAGGCTTGAAGTTAATGATCAAGTTGGGATTAGACCGTGTAAAAAATTTTAGTCATGTTCAGTTGAGGCAGGAGGTGTAGAGAATTTGACGTTTCTACAAAAAGATTGAAGGAACTACATTGAAAAAGTTAGAAGTCTACGACTTGGAGTTGGAGATGCTTCAGCAGTACTAGAGTATTTTATGAAAATGCAAAAGGAGAATTCACATGATTGATGTAGATGAAGAGAGTCGATTAAAGAGTGTGCTATGGGTTGATGCTAGATGTAGGGCTGCATATAAAGATTTCGGTGACATTGTGACCTTTGACACAACGTATCTGACGAACAAGTATGATATGCCATTTGCTGCTTTTGTAGGGGTTGATCATCATTGACATTCGACATTGTTATGTTGTGAGTTATTTTCACATGAGGACACAGAGACATTTGTATGGCTATTTTGTTCTTGGCTTGAATGCATGAATTTTGCTCCTAATGGAATTATCACTTATCAAGATAAGGCCATGCAAAATGCAATTGAGATTGTTTTCCTTTGTATAAGACATATGTGGTGTTTGTGGTATATAATGAAGAAGCTGCCTGAGAAGTTAAGAAGGTATAAGGAATATGAAACTATAAAGTTTACGTTACAAAATATTGTGTATGATTCGTTGACACGTGAAGAGTTCGAAGAACGGTGGAACAAATTCATTGATGTGTATAACCTTCACGAGAATGAATGGTTATTTGGATTGTATAAAGAAAGAGTACGTTGGGTGCCTGCATTTCTTAAAGATACTTTCTAGGCAAGTATGTCTACTACCTAATGTAGTGAAAGTATGCATGCATTTTTCGATGGATATGTAAATTCCAAAACAACATTGAAACAATTTGTGGAACAATATGATAATGCATTGCGAGATAAAGTGGAAAAGGAAAGGAAGGCTGATTTTAGATTTTTCAAGTCTTGGATACCATGCATAACTAATTACCCTATTGAGAAACAATTTCAAAATGCATACACAACTGCAAAATTTAAAGAGTTTCAAGAAGAGATTGCGGGGAAGATTTATTGTGAATTATCTTTTATGAAAAAGTCTGATTCGTATGAGGAGTATCAGGTTTTAGAAGATGTTTGGTTTGGAGTAATAATCGGCGTGTTCCCTTTCTGATATACTTTGAAGAAAGTTCATGTGATATTCGTTGTAATTGTCATTTGTTTGAGTTCAGAGGGATTTTATACAGACATGCTATTATTGTGTTGATTCATAAAGGGGTTTCACACATTAGATAAGTACATTCTACGGCGTTTGAGGAAAAACATAAAAAGATGCCATACGAAAATCTAGGTAAGTTATAATAGATGGAGCACAAACGTTGAAGGACAACGTTTTGAGAAGTTGTCTAATCTAATGTTGACAGTAGCCGATATGACATTAAACAATGAAGAAGACTGTAACATGTTGATGGAATTGATTACTAGCATGAGAAATAAGCTGGAGCAGAAGGAAAGTGAAGGAGGGCTTGGTAGTAAAGAGGGGGACAATCCTCCCAAAGAGGGGAATAGTCTAATTATTAGTCCACGGGTAGTTCATAGCAAAGGTCATCCTCCATGCAAAAGAAAGCAATCGAAGGTTGACGAAATTGTACATAGGGCAAAAAATAAAAAATTGCGAAAACAAAGAATTAGTATGACTTATACACCTATTCTTACATGATATTTGTTTTTGAAACATTATTTACTTATTTGAAGTTTATAATAATATTTACTTGATTATTAATGTGTTGTGCTACTTTATAGGGAAAGAATCATCGGCAGAGCAAGACAACATTGCTAAAAGTGTACCGGGAATTCAAGTGTTGTCAAATGATGTTGTTGCTACTCAGGTATGTGTTATGTATGTTGTATAATTGTAAAAAACCTTAAGTTTTCTATAACATGTGTTAAATTGTGGTTATTAAACATTGACAGCTGTCCACTGGTCCGGTTCAGATCTCGCAGGAAATAATAATTTATGTATTGGGCAGGAGGATGTAAATGATGAACATGTTTTGTTGGGAGAGATTTGATATTGTTAACCAGTTAAAGCATATACATTTGTATTCGGTAGATATTTTTCACGTTGTGGTTCATTTATGACGAATGCAGTTGAGCTGTATGCTGATTCAGTTGTTTTGTTTTTATTATTTTTGTTGCTGGTTAGGTAAGAGTAGGCTGTTGGTTGTAGGGTTTTGAATTCATAATAATAACGTAAATGTATCTTATTCTTATTCTAAATGTTTTCAATATATATTATCATCACATTTCAGTATCAATAACACTACTCTTACAAAGGCAAATACAAAGAGACTTTACAAAATGACGTGATAGGTGACGTGGCAATGCCACATCATCTGACACGTCATCACTTGCCACGTCATCGTTAAATATTTTATTATTTGAATATTTCAATCTTCTTCTCCATGCTTTTTCTTTCGTGCTCTTCTACATCACTGTTGTTAGCACTGCTCTTCTCCATCTCCATCACTCTCTTCATCTTCATCGCTCTTCTCCATCTCCATCTCCATCGCTCTCTTCATCTTCGCACTCTTCTCCATCTCCTCTCTTCATCTTCGCGCTCTTCTCCATCTCCTCTCTTCATCTTCATCGCTCTTCTCCATCTCCATCACTGTCTTCGCACTCTTCTACTATTTGCTCTTCTCCATCTTCATCGCTTTTCTCCATCTCCATCGCTGTCTTCATCTTTGCGCTCTTCTCCATCGCCTTGTTCTCTAGAAGCTGCTGAGAGATAATCTTCATTTTCCTTCAATAAAATGTTTTGGACATTTTCTGGTTTGGAGCTAACTAATTTCTTAACTTAGAGGTTAGAACTTGGACATTGATATGGAGAAAGATTCTTTGTTGCATTAAGGATGGTAAGTGGTCTTTTGCCCTTGGTTGAAATAGCATTTGATTTAGACCTAAGGCACTGCTTTGCCATTATTTGGAATAATGTAGTTGTGCAAGATACTCTAAAGCTTGATTTAACTCGTTGGAGTGTAATATCTGAAGCAAGCCATAGAGCTGTTTCGAGGGGATATGCAAGGTTGAGGTTCCCAAGCGGTAAAGACCATACAGGAGTTTGATGCTCACGGAAAGTCTTTAGTTCGCAGGTCTTTTTGATTTCCCACTTGCTCTGTGGGAATTGAAACCCCTGTTTGCTGTACTAGCCCGTGACCTGTGAGTGAGCCTACACTCTCTCTATTCAATGAAATATTTCATCTTATATGCCATCTCTCCTCTCTAGCTTCTGATTGAGAGATTCGAGGAGGGAAAAGGAAGCCTAGGAGAAAACAAAAAGAAGAGGATTCTACATCCTACAAACAATCCTCAAAAGCTTTTTGTAATTCCTATGAACAAAGGGGTTTTTTAATTACACTAGCTAGGTAAAAAAAAAAAAGATAAAGAGTTCAAATCCCACAAATTAGGCCGAGAAAGAGACTTCTGTAGTGGAATTTCAATCAAAATAGTTGGGGAAGCCATTGTGTTTATGTAGTTAATTTCTAGTTTTCTTTTGCAAAGTCGATGTATGAGTTTAGCTATTCGTCGGAGGACTTTTTGTATCAGATTTGTGCAAGTTAGATCAAATGTTTTTTAAGTATGTTGTATGTCTTTTATTTCACAAGAAGAATTGATTCACTTGGATCAAAATCATTCTTAACTTTTCGAATATCTTGTTGGTGAAATGGTATCTGATAACATTACAATTGGTGAATTGATCTCCATTGGTAGTTATATTTTGGACAAGTTACATGATTCAATCTTAATTAGGACAGAATAACAAAAGTTGTTTGAAGTGGTGGCATTGGATAGAATGTTTTAGAAACTGAAATTGCTTTTGCTCTAGGAATTGAGTTGAATGTGGTTTTGCTCTAGAAGATCAATGAAGTACTAATATTATTATTTTTTAATTGAATTAATGAATCATATTTATAACATAGAGGTTTTGTTTTTTTGCATTTTATTTAGGGTAATTTGTTAACATCATAGTACCAAAGATGGAAGAATGCAGTAGAACTAAATCAGAGAACCCTTCTTCTCAATTCAATACCGTTGAGGTAATTTTCTTTGTAATCTCTTTTTATTGATTAATATAATAATTTTTTTATGGTATTATTTCTACCTTTTTGTTAAATATTATTATATTCTAATTCTGGCTATTATAATATCTAATTAGGAAGAAATAGAAGATGCAAGAAATGTAAAAAAGGAATTAGAGCTTAAGCCTGGAATGAATTTTGATTCATTTGATAGACTTTTCCAATACTATAGAAGCTATGGGAATAAAATGGGTTTTGAAGCTATTATAAGATCTTCAAACAAAGGAGATGATGGAAAGTTGAAATATGCAACACTTTCTTGTGCTTGTAGTGGGAAGTCGACCTGTATCTCTAGAAATGCCTTTAAAATGCATCCGGTGACGAAAACTGATTGTAAGGCCCAGATTGGTGCAGCTTTACGTTCTGATGGAAGTTGGCAAATATGTTCAGTTGTCCTTGATCATAACCATGAACTCAGCAGTCCTAGCAAAACTAGATTTTTCAAGGCCAATCGAATAATAAAACCATACGTCAAAAGGAAACTCGAAGTAAACGATAGGGCTGGGATTAGACCCAATAAAAATTTCAATTCCTTTGTAGTAGAAGCTGGTGGTCTTGAGAATTTTCCTTTTCTACAAAAAGATTGTAGAAACTACATTGAAAAAGTTAGGAGGCTACGACTTGGTGTTGGAGATGCTTCTGCAATTCAAAAATATTTTTTGAATATGCAAAATGAGAATTCAAATTTCTTCTACATAATGGATTTAGATGAAGAGGGTCGATTAAAGAATGTTCTATGGGTGGATGCAAGAAGTGAGGCTGCATTTAAAGAATTCGGTGATGTTGTAACATTCGACACTACATATTTGACCAATAAGTATGATATGCCATTTGCAGCTTTTGTTGGTGTTGATCATCATGGACATTCAACATTGTTTGGTTGTGGGTTAATCTCTAACGAGGACACAAAGACATTTGTATGGCTTTTTCAATCTTGGCTTGCATGTATGATGAATTATGCTCCAACGGCAATAATCATTGATCAAGATAAGGCAATGCAAAATGCGATTGAGATTGTGTTCCTGGATACACGACTTAGATGGTGTTTGTGGCATATTTTTGCCTGAAAAGTTAAAAGGTTATACCCAATATGATTCTATTAAGCTTTCTTTAGAAAATGCAGTGTATGATTCATTGACACATGAGGAGTTTGAAGAACGCTGGAATAGGTTCATTGAAGAACACAACCTTCAGGCCAATGAATGGTTACTTGGATTGTATAATGAAAGACAACTTTGGGTGCCAGCATTTGTAAAAGATACTTTCTAGGCAAGTATGTCTACCACTCAACGTAGTGAAAGTATGCATGCATTCTTTGATGGATATGTCAATTCAAAAACCACCTTAAAACAGTTTGTGGAACAGTATGAGAATGCATTGCGTGATAAAGTGGAGAAAGAAACGGAGGTTAATTTTAAATCTTTCAAATCATGGATCCCTTGCATAAGCAGTTATGGTATTGAGAAACAATTTCAAGATGCATATACCATTGCGAAATTCAAAGAGTTTCAACAAGAGCTTACTGCTAAGCTCTATTGTGAAATATCTTCTTTTAAAGAGAATGATTCCTATATGGAGTTTATAATAAAATAAGATGTTAGGGTTGGCAGGACTCATCGTCGTGTCCCTTTTGTGGTATGTTTTAATGAAGCAACTTGTGATGTTCGTTGCAATTGTCAATTGTTTGAGTTTAAAGGAATCTTATGTCGACATGCAATTGTGGTGTTAATTCACAAGGAAATTTCTCATGTACCAGAAAAGTACATTTTAAGGCGATGGAGGAAAAATATAAATAGATGTGACACCAGGGTTAAAATAAGTTATAATAATTTGAGCATCAATCTTGAAGGACAACGATTTGATCACTTGTCTAATTTATTTTCTACTGTAGCAGACTTAGCATCAAACAATGATGATGATTGTAATATGGTGATAGAAGTGATCAATTATCTTAAGAAAAAATTGATGTCGAATGAAGGTGTTGGCAGGAATGTTAAAAGAGAAAACATGTCAGCTAATAGTAGAATGAATTGTGAAAGTGTTGATGGTACTTCCAAAGAAGGGAATTGTAATATTCTTAGTCCACGGGCTGTCCGCAGCAAAGGTCGTCCTCTATTAAAAAGAAAGCAGTTGAAGGTTGAACAAATTCTTTGTAAAATAAAAAACAAGAAAAGGATAAAAAAGTTGAAGGTAAAAATTTAGTAATTATCAATTTTGTTGATTATTTTCTTATTTTTATTCTATTTATTGATAGATAACATGGCTTTTGTTATATAACTGTAGCATTGTTGGATATCAAAGCATGTGGGATTTCAATACGTGATTAGTGTCCTTTGATATCTGTTTTTGCTGCAGCTTGAATACTGCACCTTTTTTGCTGTATGTGCAGTGTTTTGTAGAGAAGTCTAGTTTTGGGAGAATTTGATGGATTTATAGCTTGTAAGCTGCATTTTTTGTTTCTGCTGTATTTGTGTGTTGTTGTCAAGCTCGGGCCTGTTATATGTGGTTATAGTTGGCTCAGTTCTGTACAAGTTTTCAGGGGAGGTTTTAGGACTGTTGCAACGTAGTAGCAGTTATAGCATACTGAAGGGGTCTGGTGATGCAACACCTTTGTGTTTTTGTTTGTGTGACTGCAGGGATATTTGGCACTAGTGATGAGGCTCTTCTAGGGGAGGTTGGTTTTTTGCAGTTCTCTATGTTATTGCAGCTTGGTTGCTGCATTTTCTATAGTGTTTTGCAGGTCTTTATGGTGTGATCATTGCCACTTATCATAGTGGTGGTCTTGCTAGTTGTGTGAGAGGGATTGGTAAAGAATGAACAATTTCACAAGTAGTCAAATTAATTATTTATTGATTGTCAGAATAGTTAGCATTAATTGGATGACTCACATGAATAATTTCCCACACCAGTTACATATATCATTTTAAGGTGCTTCTTCTGGAACTGCATATTAGCATTTCCTTTGGACCGAAACTTGCATGTCATTGCTAACTATTTTATTCCTCTTCTTTCTAACAAGATTAGGATTCTTTTGCATTAATATTCCTCTTCTTTCTAACAATAGCTTTTTCTTTCAGGGTGCATCAAAGTTTAAGAGTTTTACTGAATCATTGCACGTACATTTGATAGAATGTAGTCCAACATTATAGAAGCTTCAGCATCAGAACTTGAAGTGCATGGATGAGGATAGTACCAGTGAAAATGTTGAAAAGAGGACTGTTAGCACATTGGCAGGAGCACCTGTATCATGGCATGCTGCACTGGAGTAGGTTCCATCAGGAAGTATGTTGCTATCTTTTAATCTTTTTCCCCATGAAAGCAAGCCGACAGGCACTTTAATGTTGGACTTAACTGCCCCAGATGATAAATAAACCAATTAATAATCCCAGTTACAACATGCAAATGTTTTGAAATCATCACATTATGGGTATAGGTAAATAGTTGTGTTGAAAAAAAAAGAAAAAAGAAAATAGTTATATTTGTGTACCTTTCTTGTTTCATGAGGAATATAAACCTCATCATTGTTCTGCTGAAAACTTGTAAGTTAAGATTATTTACTTTAGTGTCAATCTTGATCCGTTAGACAACTTGCAAATATAAAGTCCTGTTCCTTTTTTTTTTTTTTTTCCACTTATCAATTTTCTTCCTAATGACCCAATATTGCAGGCAATTCGGAAACATAAATTTGTCAACATATTTGATAATCCTGGGACTGCTGATCTCAGTGCATATGTTGATTTTGCTTTCGTCAAGCATTCTGATGAGTAAGCCTCAGGTGCAGAACCTTGTCATTTGGGTTTGTCAAATTCTTAATTTTATTTTTACTTATTGAAGTACTTAAAACATGAAAGCGAGTAATGAAGATAAATTATCATTGTTTTCCAACATGTTGTCAGAGAATGTGTCTGTCCAAGGTCCGATTAATCAGTCCCAGTTTCTTGGTTCTCTTGGAATAAATTTCCGAGTGGAAGCACTATTATAGAACTGCACAGAGGAGCAAGTTGAGTCTCTAAGGACAGGATATTGGCATCTTGTGGGTGACGGTGAAGCTCCCTTCTGGGAAGGACCTGATAACCAAACGCCTATTGGAATGGGTATCCGGTATTTGGCAATGGCCATTGTCAACAAAAAGCAAGGTGTTCCAGTTCCATTTCAATGAAGTTTGAATTACCATGATAGTTTTGTAAAGCTAGCTACTTAGACTTTTGTACATTAGTAATTTATGTTTCTATCAAATAAGTATACGAAGTTTGTATTTCTTATGAATATGTTACCAAATATTCCTGCAGTAATTGAATTGAAGATCTGATTTTGTCTTCTGGGTTACCTTTTAATCATTTACCTTCATTTAAATCATATAATTACATAAAGATAATCACCATTACATGTGAATCTTAAATCATTATGTTGCTTAAACATTCACATCTAATGATAATTACTAATCCAGTTATGTTGTGGCATCAATAATATAACTCAATCTTGTCATTCAACAAGGATATTAAGAGTCAGCTATTCAACAGAGCTATATATTCATCTCATATATATGAGCTGTTCCACAAAACAAAAATCTGAAATGGAGCAAGAAAAGCTAAATATATATCCGAGAAACCAATAAAATTCCAAACTAAGATCACTAAATATGAAGAATGCACTAAAGTAATACCTTTGTAACTGTATTTTATAAGAGGAGCAAAGATAATATGACATGCATAATCATTTGCTTCTACTAATAGAACTCTAAGAACCATCCTCGGCAGAAATCTTTCCCACCTAACCACCTCAGATGAGCCATCCTTCTTAGTCTCATTCTTCTCTGTCTCCAACTCCATTTCCATTGTTTCTTCACTGCTCAAAACCACTTCACCCATTCTCATACAGCCAATCAGGAACAGCCAACAACAACCAAAACACTACACCAAGTATGAAAAGCCGCAACAACAACCAAAACAAGCAATAACCCAGGAAAATGGACCAACGACTTGATGAAAATGTTGGAAAAATCTTATTTCAATACCAATTAATAGACCACATTCAAGTTCAACCAATACAATTACCGTTGCAGAAACCACATAATTAAGCCATCTAATGTAAACTGACATTTCTTTTAATCAAACTAGATGTAGCTAAATTACAAAAGACCTAAAAAAATGAAACATAAAGACCAAAAAACAATGCAATAAATGAGTTAATGTTTCATACTCATAGCAAGGCCTAAAATCCAAATTACATATCTGCATTTTGACTTCTCTATGTAGGCACATAGTGAAATTCACTTTTAACTTTAACAATCATGTTGAGATACAATAGATCTCACCAAACAACTAGAATACAACTTAAAGCAACTAATCTTGTACCTAAAGGTCATCCAGGAATCTGTAATGAACCAAAACTGCAGAATCATGATGGAAAATGGAGACCCTTTCTTGGTTACACACCACTTTACTTGAATGCTCCTCAACTTTCCAATGGGACCCTATAACATTACCAGAGGCATAAATCCACTTATTGATCAAACAGTCATGGTAAATGATTCGAGTCATTGAGAGGTAAATAACATCATATTTCCCAATGCAGAAATCATTTTCATACCACATTAATATACTAGAATATCTTGCACAACTACATTATTCCCAATAATGGCACAGCACTGCCTTAGGTCTAAATCAAATGCTATTTCAACCAAGGGCAAAAGACCACTTACCGTCCTCAATGCAACAAAGAATCTTTCTCCATATCAACGTCCAAGTTCCAACCTCTGAGTTAAGAAATAAGTTAGCTCCACACCAAAAAATGTCCAAAACATTTTATTGAAGGAAAATGAAGATTACCTCTCAGTAGCTTCTAGAGAACAAGGCGATGGAGAAGAGCACGAAGATGAAGACAACGATGGAGATGAAGAAGAGCACGAAGATAAAGACAGCGATGGAGATGGAGAAGAGCGATGAAGATGAAGAGAGAAGACGGAGAAGAGCGTGAAGATGAAAAGAGCGATGGAGATGGAGAAGAGCAGTTAGTAGAGCAGTGCCAAAAACGGTGATGGAGAAGAGCGCGAAAGAGAAAGCGTGGAAAAGAAGATTGAAATATTTGATAAAATATTTTATGATGACGTGGCAATTGATGACGTGTCAGATGATGTGGTAATTGATGATGTGTCAGATTATGTGGCATTCCCACATCACCTGCCACGTCACTTTGTAAAGTCTTCTTTGTAAGAGTAGTGTTATTGTTTCAGTATATATTATTCTACATTTCATTTGAGATTTTAATTTTGATATGTCTTTTGGTATGTTTAGGATTACATATACATGAGCATTCAGATATTATTGAACAATAATTAATGATATGATACTATGGCAAATATAATCTTTGTACATAACATTCATACTGAGAATTAACATTCATATGATATTAGAGAAGTTCAGCTAATTGAGAACATCTTGTGAAATCAAACTTTATTAATTAACATATTTGCGTACATACAGTTTAGTATTTGAACTACACATAATGACAATTAACATTCATAGTGTGTTCCCCAAGGATGATGAGAAGGTGGAGGTTGTTGAGAAGTTCTTCATCATAGTATAAGGGGTGGAGGCTGATTGGAGGAGGAAGAGGCTGGTGACAATTTCTTCATCATGTTGGATATTTATATCATGCGTTCCCCAAGGATGTCAACCGTTTCTTCTATTCTTGATGCGAACGAGTTGAAATCACTTTGCAACTAATCCTATTGTTCCTGCATTTTCCTCTCAAAACGTGAAAAACTCTCCTCTTGAAACCTTTCGATCCGATCAAATCTGCTTACTATTTCATCTAAGGTATGAGAAGACATTTCTTCTACATTCTGAGAAAATCCAGGTTCAATGCTCGTTCTTCTTCTTTTGTGCACATAGACTCGTTCTTCACTTTCCCCTTCTGGAACAGGGACACCTTCATGAACCGTTGCCTCTTCCTCCATTTCATCTCTAATCAGAAACCATTCTCCTGACACATTCTTTTTAATCAAACCCATTTTACACAATGTGACATCCCCCAACAAATTATTTGCAGAAAATGTTATCTTATTGGCTTTATCTGAAGGGGTGATCTCTAAACCCAACTTCTCACATATAGCGTAACAAGCATCTCCTAATAAATTTCTCCTTTTTCTGCTTTAATCTCTCCCAACTTCTTAATCAATAACTTTGCTAAATTTACTTGCTTCCCTGTTATTGTTGCTTCCATCAACAATAAATTCTTGACTGTCACATTTCCATTTGTCTCTTTCCTACTATTAAATGTGAATGTCAGAAATCTGTGAAAAACTCTCATGGCAGGATTCTTTAACTTTGTATATTTACACCTATGTGGATGATAAACCCCTATTCCAGAAACATCCGTCCAAGTTTTTGGAATCCCACGTTCTGGATACGTTATCCAAACCTTCAAAATCAATCCCTATCTAGATTGCTAAGTCCTGTGGCCTCACTACACAATTCTGATTCTTTAATCTAAAAAACATTGTATATGCCAGAAAATCATCAGTACCTGTCTCCACAACTTCCAAACTACTAAAAAACTCATAAATCAAACGCTTATATCCGTCATATCTAATACTCACCAACTGGTCCCATTTCAAATTACAGATCCAACCATTAATCTCATCACCTAAACCTAAACTTGTTATAAATCCTAAATCCAAACTTCTTTCAAGACAAATATCTCTTTTCGCCATCTCTTTGTATTGCTTTTTATGTTGCACGTGTCGAAATTGGACTCCAGATGACGATGTGCCTCCATGAGGAATGGTTGTGCTTTTTGCTCTTACCATTTTCTACTTTCTTCTAAAACCAGCAACTTCCTAGAAAAAACATATTCATAAGTAATTTTGTAAATATTAAAAAAAGACAAGTATAATGAAAAATCATGTTTGAAGTTTATATTTGTTTGCTTCTTCAGAGTTTACAATTTCAAGTGTTTGTGTTGTGTCTTTCAATATAATGACAACAGACACAAACAATTTCATGTTATTGAAGCTCTGAGTTTTATGCTATTGAAACAGACTAAAGTACTTACAGTTTGTCAATCGAGAAATGCATATGGTATCTGCATTTCTCGATTGACAAACTGTAAGTACTTTAGCCTGTTTCAATAGCATAAAACTCAGAGCTTCAATACTCACACATGATCAGAAACCAAAGACCAAAACATGCACAACAACCCACAATAAGGCCCCGCAAATGTGAGCTCAGCAACAAAGAATACAATTATGAAATTCCTAACTCTGCCAAACTCAACTTATTGCAATCATCACCAACTTTACCAAACATAAATCTGCCTTCATAAATCTACCTACTACTTTGAACCAACATGCATCAACAAAATTATGTTAATTGGACATGACTTACAGGAATGTTTTCTTCTGCCTAGTACTTTGAACCAACATGTATCAAAAAGGTTAGACGAAAAAAAATGAGAATATTAGTTTATTAGGTGATGAGATGTTATTAAATAGGCATTGGAAATGTACAACAATGTTGCGCTAGTGCCACCAAGACTCTCTATACAAAACAAAATAAGAGAAAGAACCTATATTTGTTGGGCTGCAAGTAGGGATGAGACGCGAGCCGAGTAGCTCGCGAGCTACTCGAGCTCGGCTCGTCGTAAGCTCGAGTTCGACTCAAAACCAGTTGAGTCGAGCTCGAGCTCGAGTAGTTTGTGAACAGTAACGAGCCGAGTTCGATCCAAGCTGAGCTCGCGAGCTTAAACGAGCTTTGGGGGTCAATTTGTAAGATTTCAAAAGTTTTATTTTTAAGTTGTTAAAATTACAGACAACACCCATGACCCATTCACAGACAAAAACGATAAATCTATTTCAAAGCTCAAACAAAAACTCAAAACCCATTTGGGATTTTTTCTTTCGGCTTCAAAAATCCNAAAACCTAATTGGAAAAGGTTTTTCTTGATTTCTAGGCTAGGGTTTCATATGTCAATAGATTTGAGCTGACTTTTCTCTTCTATAGTTTTTGAAACTTTAGGACAACTTGTCTTTCTTTTCTTCATGTATCTTTAAGGATATAACCATCCATTCAAGAACAAAGAGCTATTTTTTGAAGATTATTTTTTGAAGACTTACAACTGCTACCAAAACATATTGCACAAGTAAAACAATCTCAGGAACCAAAATGATCTAAGTACAGTCACAAAACTTTAATAGAGAAAAGATATCTCCCAGTTAAACATTCTTGAACTATGTGATAACCTTCCATAAGAGGATCTAATCCTATCAATGATTGTAAAACCATTCCATGCTAGCCTTCTTACCTCAGCAGTTTATCAGTGGATGATTTGGCTTTTAAGCATCTGTTATTCACCTAATAATTAGCAGCTAACACAGAAAACCTATATTTCTGGCTGTAAGAAGTTACAATATGTACAAGATGGGTTGCTGCGACAATTCATTCCCGTATATAATACTAAACCTAAATTATAATTTATATTCCACCAAAATTCCCTTACTAACAATTTTATACGGCTCAACTTAATCAATGGGTAAAAATATAGTCCAAGCTAAAATGAGAAGAAAACAACAGACTAGAGGCAAAGCAAATGTTAAGTAGTAAACTATACTTATTGAAGGCTAATGTACATATAAATACTTACGTTGTCTTGATCAATTTCTTTGACTATTTCATCCAAAAAATGCATATGTTTGAAGGCTCAAAAAATGCATATGTTTTTATTGTCAAGAAACATGAAAATATTATTATGAACACTATCTTCTAACATCAGAATATCTAACCATTGGAAGCACTGCTTCAAATAACAATACACCAGCGTCTGAACCATACAAAAACCAACAACAACCAGCCACTAAAGCACCCACTAAAGCATCCATTTTATGTGAAACAATACAATACCGAGACAAATACCCAACAATGCTTCAACATAAATAACGGATTGCCAAGTTTTCAGGTGATAGGCTCAATAAAACACCACAGTAAACACAATGTCAAAACATTTTTCAATTCTTCCTCATTGAATCAGAAATTAAGTAAAAAATTTCTTAAATAATCCTAAACAAGAAAATACTCACAATCGGAGTTCAGACGATGACTATGAAGAAGTGAATAACGGCGGCAGATAATGTGGCTTCAACGGCGGCAGATACTGTGGCTTCAACGGCGGCAGATACTGTGGCTTCAACAGCGGTGGTCTTCGGCGTTTCTTCTGCGAGTTTTTTTAAATCCCTAAACAAAATGTACAGTTAGGAGATACAACATAAATTTTATAATTTTTAACATACTATGGACGGCAGTCCATCTAATGTGGAATGGACAGCCGTCCACACCAGATAGACTGCCGTCCATCTAATTTTTGGTTTTTATTTTAAAAACAACATTTTGGATTTTTTGTGGACGGCAGTCCATCCATAAAAAAATTTTCTTTCTATTTTAAAAACAAAATTTTGGATTTCTTATGGACGACAATCCACCTATGGTGGACGACCGTCCATATAAAATGGACGGCTTTCCACAATAGATGGACTGCCGTCCATAAGCCGTTCATACTGGATGGACTGGGGTCCATCTATTGTTTTTTCTTTTTCTTTTTTAATAATTTTAACACTAAATGGACGCCCGTCCCTTTTATAGGGACAGCTGTCCACATTAGATGGACAGATGTCCACCTAGTGTGCTTATTTGGATGGCCATCCATATAATTTGGATGGTCGTTGATATTAAAGGGACGCTCGTCCCTAGTATTTGGACGGTGGTCCATTTAATTTTTAAATATTTGTTATGGCCCGTCGTCCATTCTGAATGAATGGCCATCCACGAAGTATGGACGGCCATCCAAAAATGTTGGATGCCCGTCCATTTATGAAAATCTTTTATCGTTTCCTACGTGGCGACGTCCGAGTCAGGGTCACGTGTTTCGGTGCAAATTTTCGATATCCATTTCCGGTGCCTGTAGCACTGCTTATTAGTGAAGTGGATGTGGAAGACTTGGTGCAGGCTGGTTTGACAATGAAAGAGGCCAAGGAGTTGATGATATTCTGAAAACTGCTTCTAACAAGTTATTAAGATGAGTTTTAAGNGTACATAGGAATTACAGAAAGTTTTTGAGGATTGTTCCTAGGATGTAGAATCCTCTTCTTTTTTTTTCTCCTAGGTTTCCTTTTCCCTCCTCAAATCTCTCAATCAGAAGTTGGAGAGGAGAGATGGCATATAAGAAATGGAACTCACTCGATAAGAGAGAGTGTAGGCTCGCTCACAGGTCAGGGGCTAGTACAGCAAACAGGGGTTTCAATTCCCACAGAGCAAGTGGGAAATCAAAAAGACCTGCGAACTAAAAACTTTCCGTGAGCATCAAACTTCTGTATGGTCTTTACTGCTTGGGAACCTCAACCTCACCTATCCCCTCGAAGCAGCTCTATGGCTCGCTTCAGGTATTGCACTCGCTGGAGTTAAATCAAGCTTTAGAATATCTTGCACAACTACATTATTCCAAATAATGGCACAGCATTGCCTTAGGTCTAAATCAAATGCTATTTCAACCAAGGACAAAAGACCACTTACCGTCCTTAATACAACAAAGAATCTTTCTCCATATCAACGTCCAAGTTCCAACCTCTGAGTAGGTAGGATTAAGAAATAAGTTAGCTCCAAACCAGAAAATGTCCAAAACATTTTATTGAAGGAAAATGAAGATTACCTCTCAACAGCTTCTAGAGAACAACGCGATGGAGAAGAGCGCGAAGATGAAGAGAGCGATAGAGATGGAGAAGAGCGCGAAGATGAAGTCAGCGATGGAGATGGAGAAGAGCGATGAAGATGAAGAGAGGAGATGGAGAAGAGCGCGAAGATGAAGACAACGATGGAGATGGAGAAGAGCGATGAAGATGAAGAGAGGAGATGGAGAAGAGCGCGAAAGAGAAAGCGTGGAGAAGAAGATTGACATATTGAAATGGATGACATGGCAAGTGATGATGTGTCAGATGATGTGGCATTGCCACATCACCTGTCGTGTCACTTTGTAAAATCTTTCTTTGTATTGGCCTTTGTAAGAGTAGTGTTATTGCTTTTGATTTGCATTGATTTTCCCGGTAATTTTTGGGACCCTTCAACTCAACCAAAACGTTAGTGCTCAAATAATCAAAATATGCACAGAGGGACCTGCTATAACTGAAGATGATGGTTATGGCTGACATTACATTCGAAAGTAGGGCCACCTGATTCTGCCATAAAATTCATATTATTAATTTACTGATTTACATACAACACTTCCGCATAACCATCCACAAAAGAACATTTACATCGATGATGTTTTGAGAATTCTAATAGTCTTGAGTCTCTTGTGATTCATCATTTCCTTGAGAAAAATCAACACTTGTATAAGTCCGAATTCCAGGACCATGTCCTCCACAATCCCATTCCCTTCCCTGTTGTGCTCGTCTTACCTCCTTTTGATGTTCAGTGAGTGTCAACCTCTTTCTTTTTGGACTAGGGCACAGTTGACCCCTGTGGTCAGTTATATTTATCATTTCCTGTATTAATTCTACCCTTTTCGAGCTCCTGTTATGTGTTGCAGTCACCTTGTATTTCTGTGAAGCTGTAGTGTCTTCTATTCCAGAATGGCATCTCTTTAACAATGGTTGGTTTCTTGTGTAGAGGTTTATTCTTCCACTTCTTGAGAGCTTGTCTAAGACGTGAAGCAAGTTTTGAGGGTAATCCAACTCCACTTGTTTACCATATGTGGAGTTCCAAAAGGAAACAGTGGGTTCTGAAATGGAATATCTTGGGTGATCAAGCGCTTTCTCAAGGAGGCATGCCTGGAGTTTGAGGAAGGCAGAATTGAAGATTATTGGTGGCCTACTCTTCTGTAAAGAATTCAAGGTTTCAGCCCATAGTCTTTGAAGTTGCTCATTGGTGGCTTGATCCTGTACTTCGATACCTGACAACCAGTGAAGCAGCGGACAGGAAATTATCTGCAGGACGATGAACTTCATTAAATAAAAGAGAGACAACAAACTTCTTGCAATNAAGGTATGGGAATAAAATGGGTTTTGAAGCAATGATACGTACGTCAAAGAAAGGAGATGATAGGGAGATGAGATACGTGACAGTGGCGTGTTCTTATTCTAGGAAGGAGAGAAGTAAATGCAGAAATACCTTGAAAAAAAACAGAATGTAAGAATCGGATTAGCGCAGCTTTGAATGGTGAATATAAAAGGGAAATTAAATCAGTTGTGCTTGAACATAGCCATGATCTTACAAGTCCAACGAAAAGAAGATATTTCAAGGTAAACCGAATGATACAACCTTCTGTGAAAAGGAGGCTTGAAGTTAATGATCAAGTTGAGATTAGACCGTGTAAAAATTTTCAGTCATGTTCAGTTGAGGCAGGAGGTGTAGAGAATTTGACGTTTCTACAAAAAGATTGAAGGAACTACATTGAAAAAGTTAGAAGTCTACGACTTGGAGTTGGAGATGCTTCGGCAGTACTAGAGTATTTTGTGAAAATGCAAAAGGAGAATTCAAATTTTTGGTACATGATTGATGTAGATGAAGAGAGTCGATTAAAGAATGTGCTATGGGTTGATGCTAGATGTAGGGCCGCATATAAAGATTTCGATGACATTGTGACCTTTGACACAACGTATCTGACGAACAAGTATGATATGCCATTTGCTGCTTCTGTGGGGGTTGATCATCATGGACATGCGACATTGTTAGGTTGTGAGCTAATTTCACATGAGGACATAGAGACATTTGTATGGCTATTTTGTTCTTGGCTTGAATGCATGAATTTTGCTCCTCATGGAATTATCACTTATCAAGATAAGGCCATACAAAATGCAATTGAGATTGTTTTCCTTTGTACAAGACATAGGTGGTGTTTGTGGCATATAATGAAGAAGCTACCTGAGAAGTTAAGAGGGTATAAGGAATATGAAACTATAAAGTTTACGATACAAAATATTGTGTATGATTCATTGACACATGAAGAGTTCGAAGAATGGTGGAACAAATTCATTGATGTGTATAACCTTCACGAGAATGAATGGTTATGTGGATTGTATAAAGAAAGAGTACGTTGGGTGCCTGCATTTCTTAAAGATACTTTCTAGGCAAATATATCTACTACCTAATATAGTGAAAGTATGCATGCATTTTTCGATAGATATGTAAATTCCAAAACAACATTGAAACAATTTGTTGAACAATATGATAATGTATTGCGAGATAAAGTGGAAAAGGAAAGGGAGGCTGATTTTAGATCTTTCAAGTCTTGGATACCATGCATAACTAATTACCCTATTGAGAAACAATTTCAAAATGCATACACAACTACAAAATTTAAAGAGTTTCAAGAAGAGATTGCGGGGAAGATTTATTGTGAATTATCTATTATGAAAAAGTCTGATTCGTATGAGGAGTATCAAGTTTTAGAAGATGTTTGGTTTGGAGTAGTAATCGGCGTGTTCCCTTTTTGATATACTTTGAAGAAAGTTCATGTGATATTCGTTGTAATTTTCATTGGTTGAGTTCAGAGGGATTTTATATAGACATGCCATTATTGTGTTGATTCATAAAAGGATTTCACACATTAGATAAGTACATTCTACGGCGTTGGAGGAAAAACATAAAAAGATGCCATATGAAAATCAAGGTAAGTTATAATAGATGGAGCACAAACGTTGAAGGACAACATTTTGAGAAGCTGTCTAATCAAATGCTGATAGTAGCCGATATGACATCAAACAATGAGGAAGACTGTAACATATTGATGGAATCAATGACTAGCATGAGAAATAAGTTGGAGCAGAAGGAAGGTGAGGGGGGGCTTGGTAGTAAAGAGGGGGACAGTCCTCCCAAAGAGGGGAATAGTCTAATTATTAGTCCATTGGTAGTTCACAGCAAAGGTCATCCTCCATGCAAAAGAAAGTAATCGAAGGTTGACAAAATTGTACGTAGAGCAAAAAATAAAAAATTGCGAAAACAAATAATTGGTATGAGTTATACACCTATTCTTACATGATATTTGTTTTTGAAACATTATTTACTTATTTGAAGTTTATAATAATATTTACTTGATTATTAATGTGTTGTGCTACTTTATAGGGAAAGAATCATCGACAGAGCAAGACAACATTACTAAAAGTTTACCGGGAACTCAAGTATTGTCAAATGATGTTGTTGCTACTCAGGTATGTGTTATGTATGTTTTATAATCGTAAAAAACCTTAAGTTTTTTATAACATGTGTTAACTGGTGGTTATTAAACATTGACAGTTGTCCACTGGTCCGGTTTAGAATCTCGCAGGAAATAATAATTTATGTACTTGGCAGGAGGATGTAAATGATGAACATGTTTCGTTGGGAGAGATTTGATATTGTTAACCAGTTAAAGCATATACATTTGTATTCAGTAGATATTATTCGCGTTGTGGTTCATTTCTGACTAATGCAGTTGAGCTGTATGCTGATTCAATTGTTTTGTTTTTATTATATTTGTTGCTGGTTGGGTAAGAGTAGGCTGTTGGTTGTAGGGTTTTGAATTCATAATAATAACGTAAATGTATCTTATTCTTATTCTGAATGTTTTCAGTATATATTATCATCACATTTCAGTATCAATAACACTACTCTTACAAAGGCAAATACAAAGAGACTTTACAAAGTGACATGGCAGGTGACGTGGCAATGCCACATCATCTGACACGTCATCACTTGCCATGTCATCGTTAAATATTTTATTATTTGAATATTTCAATCTTCTTCTCCACGCTTTCTCTTTCGCGCTCTTCTCCATCACCGTTGTTGACAATGCTCTTTACCATCTCTGTCACCCTCTTCATCTTCATCGCTCTTCTCCATCTCCATCGTTGTCTTCATCTTCGCGCTCTTCTCCATCGCCTTGTTCTCTAGAAGCTGCTGAGAGATAATCTTCATTTTCCTTCAATAAAATGTTTTGGACATTTTCTGGTTTGGAGCTAACTTATTTCTTAACTTAGAGGTTGGAACTTGGACGTTGATATGGAGAAAGATTCTTTGTTGCATTAAGGATGGTAAGTGGTCTTTAGCCCTTGGTTGAAATAGCATTTGATTTAGACCTAAGGCACTGCTGTGCCATTATTTGGAATAATGTAGGTGTGCAAGATATTCTAAAGCTTAATTTAACTCCAACGAGTGTAATACCTGAAGCGAGCCATAGAGCTGCTTCGAGGGGATAGGTGAGGTTGAGGTTCCCAAGCGGTAAAGACCATACAGGAGTTTGATGCTCACGGAAAGTCTTTAGTTCGCAGGTCTTTTTGATTTCCCACTTGCTCTGTGGGAATTGAAACCCCTGTTTGCTGTACTAGCCCCTGACCTGTGAGTGAGCCTACATTCTCTCTATTCGAGTGAGTTCCACTTCTTATATGCCATCTCTCCTCTCCAGCTTCTGATTGAGAGATTCGAGGAGGGAAAAGGAAACCTAGGAGAAAACAAAAAGAAGAGGTTGCTTCGCTTCCTAGGAACAATCCTCAAAAGCTTTCTGTAATTCCTATGAACAAAGGGGTTTTTTAATTACACCAGCTAGGTAAGAAAAAAAAAAGAGAAAGAGTTCAAATCCCACAAATTAGGCCGAGAAAGAGACTTTTGTAGTGGAATTTCAATCAGAATAGTTGGGGAAGCCATTGTGTTTATGTAGTTAATTTCTAGTTTTCTTTTGCAAAGTCAATGTATGAGTTTAGCTATTCGTCGGAGGACTTTTTGTATCAGATTTGTGCAAGTTAGATCGAATGTTTTTTAAGTATGTTGTATGTCTTTTATTTCACAAGAAGAATTGATTCACTTGGATCAAAATCATTCTTAACTTTTCGAATATCTTGTTGGTGAAATGGTATCTGATAACATTAAAATTGGTGAATTGATCTCCATTGGTAGTTATATTTTGGACAAGTTACATGATCCAATCTTAATTAGGACAAAATAATAAAAGTTGTTTAAAGTGGTGGCATTGGGTAGAATGTTTTAGAAACTAAAATTGCTTTTGCTCTAGGAATTGAGTTGAATGTGGTTTTGCTCTAGAAGATCAATGAAGTACTAATATTATTATTTTTTAATTGAATTAATGAATCATATTTATAACATAGAGTTTTTGTTTTTTTGTATTTTATTTAGGGTAATCTGTTAACATCATAGTACCAAAGATGGAAGAATGCAGTAAAACTAAATCAGAGAACTCTTCTTCTCAATTCAATGCCGTTGAGGTAATTTTCTTTGTAATCTCTTTTTATTGATTAATATAATAATTTTTTTATGGTATTATTTCTACCTTTTTGTTAAGTATTATTATATTCTAATTCTGGCTATTATAATATCTAATTAGGAAGAAATAGAAGATGCAAGAAATGTAGAAGAGGAATTGGAGCTTAAGCCTGGAATGAATTTTGATTCATTTGATAGACTTTTCCAATACTATAGAAGCTATGGGAATAAAATGGGTTTTGAAGCTATTATAAGATCTTCAAACAAAGGAGATGATGGAAAGTTGAAATACGTAACACTTTCTTGTGCTTGTAGTGGGAAGTCGACATGTATCTCTAGAAATGCCTTTAAAATGCATCCGGTGACGAAAACTGATTGTAAGGCCCGGATTGGTGCAGCTTTACGTTCTGATGGAAGTTGGCAAATATGTTCAGTTGTCCTTGATCATAACCATGAACTCAGCAGTCCTAGCAAAACTAGATTTTTCAAGGCCAATCGAATAATAAAACCATACGTCAAAAGGAAACTCGAAGTAAACGATAGGGCTGGAATCAGACCCAATAAAAATTTCAATTCCTTTGTAGTAGAAGCTGGTGGTCCTGAGAATTTTCCTTTTCTACAGAAAGATTGTAGAAACTACATTGAAAAAGTTAGGAGGCTACGACTTGGTGTTGGAGATGCTTCTGCAATTCAAAAATATTTTTTGAAAATGCAAAATGAAAATTCAAATTTCTTCTACATAATGGATTTAGATGAAGAGGGTCGATTAAAGAATGTTCTATGGGTGGATGCAAGAAGTGGGGCTGCATTTAAAGAATTCGGTGACGTTGTGACATTCGACACTACATATTTGACCAATAAGTATGATATGCCGTTTGCAGCTTTTGTTGGTGTTGATCATCAGGGACATTCAACATTGTTTGGTTGTGGGTTAATCTCTAACGAGGACACAAAGACATTTGTATGGCTTTTTCAATCTTGGCTTGCAAGTATGATGAATTGTGCTCCAAAGGCAATAATCATTGATCAAGATAAGGCAATGCAAAATGCGATTGAGATTGTGTTCCTGGGTACACGACATAGATAATGTTTGTGGCATATAATGAAGAAATTGCCTGAAAAGTTAAAAGGTTATACCCAATATGATTCTATTAAGTTTTCTTTAGAAAATGTAGTGTATGATTCATTGACACATGAGGAGTTTGAAGAACGCTGGAATAGGTTCATTGAAGAACACAACCTTCAAGCCAATGAATGGTTACTTGGATTGTATAATGAAAGACGACGTTGGGTGCCAACATTTGTAAAAGATACTTTCTGGGCAAGTATGTCTACCACTCAACGTAGTGAAAATATGCATGCATTCTTTGATGGATATGTCAATTCAAAAACCACCTTAAAACAGTTTGTGGAACAGTATGAGAATGCATTGCATGATAAAGTGGAGAAAGAAACGGAGGCTAATTTTATATCTTTCAAATCATGGATCCCTTGCATAAGCAGTTATGGTATTGAGAAACAATTTCAAGATGCATTTACCATTGCGAAATTCAAAGAGTTTCAACAAGAGATTACCGCTAAGCTCTATTGTGAAATATCTTCTTTCAAAGAGAATGGTTCCTATATGGAGTTTATAATAAAAGAAGATGTTAGGTTTGGATGGACTCATCGTCGTGTCCCTTTTGTGGTATGTTTTAATGAAGCAACTTGTGATGTTCATTGCAATTGTCAGTTGTTTGAGTTTAAAAGAATCTTATGTCGACATGCAATTGTGGTGTTAATTCCCAAGGAAATTTCTCATGTACCAGAAAAGTACATTTTAAGGCGATGGAGGGAAAATATAAACAGATGTCACACCAGGGTTAAAATAAGTTATAATAATTTGAGCATCAATCTTGAAGGACAACGATTTGATCACTTGTCTAATTTATTTTCTACTGTAGCAGACTTAGCATCAAACAATGAGGATGATTGTAATATGGTGATAGAAGTGATCAATGATCTTAAGAAAAAATTGATGTCGAATGAAGGTGTTGGCAGGAATGGTAAAAGAGAAAACTTGTCAGCTAACAGTAGAATGAATTGTGAAAGTGTTGATGGTACTTCCAAAGAAGGGAATTGTAATATTCTAAGTCCACGAGTTGTTCGTAGCAAAGGTCGTCCTCCATTAAAAAGAAAGCAGTCAAAGGTTGAACAAATTCTTTGTAAAATAAAAAAGAAGAAATTGCGAAAACAAGAAAAGGATAAAAAAGTTGAAGGTAAAAATTTAGTAATTATCAATTTTGTTGATTATTTTCTTATTTTTATTCTATTTATTGATAGATAACATGGCTTTTGTTATATAATTGCAGCATTGTTGGATATCGAAGCATATGGGATTTCAATACGTGATTAGTGTCCTTTGATATCTGTTTTTGCTGCAGCTTGAATACTGCACTTTTTTTGTTGTATGTGCAGTGTTTTGTAGAGAAGTTTGGTTTTGGGAGAATTTGATGGATTTATAGCTTGTAAGCTGCATTTTTTTTTTTCTATTGTGTTTGTGTGTTGTTGTCAAGCTCGGGCCTATTATATGTGGTTATAGTTAGCTCAGTTCTGTACAAGTTTTTAGGGGAGGTTTTGGGACTGTTGCAACGTAGTATCAGTTATAGCATACTGAAGAGGTCTGGCGATGCAACACCTTTGTGTTTTTGTTTGTGTGACTGTAGGGATATTTGGTACTAGTGATGAGGCTCTTTTAGGAGAGTATTGCAGCTTGGTTGCTACATTTTCTATAGTGTTTTGCAGGTCTTTATGGTGTGATCATTGCCACTTATCATAGTGGTGGTCTTGCTAGTTGTGTGAGAGGGATTAGTAAAGAATGAATAATATTCACAAGTAGTCAGATTAATTATTTATTGACTATCAGAATAGTTAGCATTAATTGGATGACTCACATGAATAATTTCCCACACCAGTTACATATATCAGTTTAAGGCGCTTCTTCTGGAACTGCATATTAGCATTTCCTTTGGTCCTAAACTTGCATGTCATGGCTGACGATTTCATTCCTCTTCTTTCTAACAAGATTAGGATTCTTTTGCATTACTATTCCTCTTCTTTCTAACAAAATCTTTTTCTTTCAGGGTGCATCAAAGTTTAAGAGTTTTACTGAATCATTGCATGTACATTTGATAGAATGTAGTCCAACATTACAGAAGCTTCAGCATCAGAACTTGAAGTGCATGGATGAGGATAGTACCAGTGAAAATGTTGAAAAGAGGACTGTTAGCGCATTGGCAGGAACACCTATATCATGTCATGTTGCGCTAGAGTAGGTTCCATCAGGAAGTATGTTGCTATCTTTTAATCTTTTTCCCCATGAAAGCAAGCCGAAAGCACTTTAATGTTGGACTTAACTGCCCCATATGATAAATAAAACCAATTAATAATCCCAGATACAACATGCAAATGTTTTGAAATCATCACATTATGGGTATAGGTAAATAGTTGTGTTGAAAAAAAAGAAAAAAGAAAATAGCTATATTTGTGTACCTTTCTTGTTTCATGAGGAGTATAAACCTCATCATTGTTCTGCTGAAAACTTGTAAGATAAGATTATTTACTTTAGTGTCAATCTTGATCCGTTATACAACTTGCAAATATAAAGTCCTGTTCCTTTTTTTTGTTTTTTTTTTTTTTTCACTTATCAATTTTCTTCCTAATAACCCAATATTGCAGGCAATTCGAAAACATAAATTTGACAACATATTTGATAATCCTGGGACTGCCGATCTCAGTGCATATGTTGATTTTGCTTCTGTCAAGCATTCTGTTGAGGAAGCCTCAGGTGCAGAACCTTGTCATTTGGGTTTGTCAAATTCTTAATTTTATTCTTACTTATTGAAGTACTTAAAACATGAAAGCGAGTAATGAAGATAAATTATCATTGTTTTCCAACATGTTTTCAGAGAATGTGTCTGTCCAAGGTCCGATTACTCAGTCCCAGTTTCTTGGTTCTCTTGGAATAAATTTCCGAGTGGAAGCACTACTATAGAACTGCACAGAGGAGCAAGTTAAGTCTCCAAGGACAGGATATTAGCGTCTTGTGGGTGATGGTGAAGCTCCCTTCTGGGAAGGACCTGATGACCAAACACCTATTGGAATAGGTATCCGATATTTGGCAATGGCCATTGTCAACAAAAAGCAAGGTGTTCCAGTTTCATTTCAATGAGGTTTGAATTACCATGACAGTTTTGTAAAGCTAGCTACTTAGGCTTTTGTACATTAGTAATTTATGTTTCTATCAAATAAGTTTACGAAGTTTGTATTTCTTATGAATATGTTACCAAACATTCCTGCAATAATTGAATTGAAGATCTGATTTCGTCTTCTGGGTTACCTTTTAATCATTTACCTTCATGATGTGCTTTTTGGTATTCGCTAAATCATATAATTACAAAAAGATAATCACCATTACATGTGAATCTTAAATCATTCTATTGCTTAAACATTCACATCTAATGATAATTACAAATCCAGTTACGTTGGGGCATCAATAATATAACCCAATCTTGTCATTCAACAAGGATATTAAGAGTCAGCTATTCAACAGAGCAATATATTCATCTCATATATATGAGCTGTTCCATAAAACAAAAATCTAAAATGGAGCATGAAAAGCTAAATATATATCCGAGAAACCAATAAAATTCCAAACTAAGAACACTAAATATGAAGAATGCACTAAAGTATTACCTTTGTAACTGTATTTCATAAGAGGAGCAAAGATAATATGACATGCATAATCATTTGCTTCTACCAATAGAACTCTAAGAACCATCCTCGGCAGAAATCTTTCCCACCTAACCACCTCAGATGAGCCATCCTTCTTAGTCTCATTCTTCTTTGTCTCCAACTCCATTTCCATTGCTTCTTCACTGCTCAAAACCACTTCACCCATTCTCATAGCAGCCAATCAGGAACAGCCAACAACAACCAAAACACTACACCAAGTATGAACAGCCGCAACAACAACCAAAACAAGCAATAACCCAGAAAATTGGACCAACGACTTGGTGGAAAATGTTGGAAAAATCTTATTTCAATACCAATTAATAGACCACATTCAAGTTCAACCAATACAATTACCGTTGCAGAAACCACATAATTAAGCCATCTAATGTAAACTGACATTTCTTTTAATCAAAGTAGATGTAGCTAAATTACAAAAGACCTGAAAAAAATGAAACATAAAGACCAAAAAACAATGCAATAAATGAGCTAATGTTTCATACTCATAGCAAGGCCCAAAATCCAAATTACATATCTGCATTTTGACTTCTCTATGTAGGCACATAGTGAAATTCACTTTTTAACTTTAACAATCACGTTGAGATACAACATATCTCACCAAACAGCTAGAATACAACTTAAAGTAACTAATCTTGTACCTAAAGGTCTTCCAGGAATCTGTAATGAACCAAAACTGCAGAATCATGACAGAAAATGGAGACCCTTTCTTGGTTACACACCACTTTACTTGAATGCTCCTCAACTTTCCAATGGGACCTTATAACACAACTAGTAAACATAGAACCAGAGGCATAAATCCACTTATTGATCAAATAGTCATGGTAAATGATTCAAGTCATTGAGAGGTAAATAACATCATATTTCCCAATGCAGAAATCATTTTCAGACCACAGTAATAGACTAGAATATCTTGCACAACTACATTATTTCAAATAATGGCAAAGCACTGCCTTAGGTCTAAATCAAATGCTATTTCAACCAAGGGCAAAAGACCACTTACCGTCCTCAATGCAACAAAGAATCTTTCTCCATATCAACGTCCAAGTTCCAACCTCTGAGTTAAGAAATAAGTTAGCTTCACACCAGAAAATGTCCAAAACATTTTATTGAAGGAAAATGAAGATTACCTCTCAGCAGCTTCTAGAGAACAAGGCGATAGAGAAGAGCGCGAAGATGAAGATAGCGATGGAGATGGAGAAGAGCATGAAGATGAAGACAACGATGGAGATGGAGAAGAGTGATGAAGATGAAGAAAGGAGATGGAGAAGAGCGCGAAGATGAAGAGAGCAATGGAGATGGAGAAGAGCAGTTAGCAAAGCAGTGCCAAAAACGGTGATGGAGAAGAGCGCGAAAGAGAAAGTGTGGAGAAGAAGATTGAAATATTTGATAAAATATTTTATGATGACGTGGCAATTGATGACGTGTCAGATTATGTGGCAATTGATGATGTGTCAGATTATGTGGCATTGCCACGTCACTTTGTAAAGTCTTCTTTGTAAGAGTAGTGTTATTGTTTCAGTATATATTATTTTACATTTCATTTGAGATTTTAATTTTGATATGTCTTTTGGTATGTTTAGGATTACATATACATGAGCATTCAGATATGTATTGAACAATAATTAATGATATGATACTGTGGCAAATATAATCTTTGTACATAACATTCATACTGAGAATTAACATTCATATGATATTGGAGAAGTTCAGCTAATTGAGAACATCTTGTGAAATCAAACTTTATTAATTAACATATTTGCGTACATACAGTTTAGTATTTGAACTACACATAATGACAATTAACATTCATAGTGTGTTCCCTAAGGATGATGAGAAGGTGGAGGTTATTGAAAAGTTCTTCATCATAGTATAGGGGGTGGAGGCTGACTGGAGGAGGAGGAGGCTGGTGACAATTTCTTCATCATGTTGGATATTTATATCATGCGTTCCCCAAGGATGTCAACCGTTTCTTCTATTCTTGATGCGAACGAGTTGAAATCACTTTGCACTAATGATGTTGTTCCTGCATTTTCCTCTCAAAACGTGAAAAACTCTCCTCTTGAAACCTTTCGATCTGATCAAATCTGCTTACTATTTCATCTAAGGTATGAGAAGACATTTCTTTTACATTCTGAGAAGATCAAGGTTCAATACTCGTTCTTCTTCTTTTGTGCACATAGACTCGTCCTTCATTTTCCCATTCTAGAACAGGGACACCTTCCTGAACCGTTGCCTCTTCCTCCATTTCATCTCTAATTAGAAACCATTCTCCTGATACATTCTTTTTAATCAAACCCATTTTACACAATGTGACATTCCCCAACAAATTATTTGCAGAAAATGTTATCTTATTGACTTCATCTGAAAGGGTGATCTCTAAACCCAACTTCTCACATATTAGCGTAACAAGCATCTCCCAATAAATTTCTCCTTTTTCTACTTTAATCTCTCCCAACTTTTTAATCAATAACTTTGCTGAATTTACTTGCTTCCCTGTTATTGCTGCTTCCATCAACAATAAATCCTTGACTGTCACAATTCCATTTGTCTCTTTCCTACCATTAAATGTGAAAGTCAAAAATCTGTGAAAAACTCTCATGGCAGGATTATTTAACTTTGTAGATTTACACCTATATGGATGATAAACCCCTATTCCAAAAACATCCGTCCAAACATGTTTGGAATCCCACGTTCTGGATACGTTATCCAAACCTTCAAAATCAATCCCTATCCAGATTGCTAAGTCATGTGGCCTCACTACACAATTCTGATTCTTTAATCTAAAAAACATTGTATATGCCGGAAAATCATCAATACCTGTCTCCAAAACTTCCAAACTACTAAAAAACTCATAAATCAAATGCTTATATCTGTCATATCTAATACTCACCAACTGGTCCCACTTCAAATTACGGATCCAACCATTAATCTCATCACCTAAACCTAAACTTGTTATAAATCCTAAATCCAAACTTCTTTCAAGACAAATATCTCTTTTCGCCATCCCTTTGTATTGCTTTTTATGTTGCATGGACTCCAGATGACGATGTGCCTCCATGAGGAATGGTTGTGTTTTTTGCTCTTACCATTTTCTGCTTTCTTCTAAAACCAGCAACTTCCTGGAAAAAACATATTCATAAGTAATTCTGCAGATATTAAAAAAAAAACAAGTATAATGAAAAATCATGTTTGAAGTTTATATTTGTTTGCTTGTTCAGAGTCTACAATTTCAAGTGTTTGTGCTGTGTCTTTCAATATAATTACAACAGACACAAACAATTTCATGTTATTGAAGCTCTGAGTTTTATGCTATTGAAACAGACATGATTTCTGTTTCTTTTCATGATAAGATGTAATGGCTTTGTTTCAGGAAGGGGAGTTCAGGTGGTTAAATTCCATGGAAGACTATTGAGTAAGCCATCGGGAATTCAAGCAATGTTGAACACTACAAAAGTGTTATAGACACTACAAGAATTCCCTCCGCTATATCATATTAAATAACTTTTGACATGCACAAATAGACATTCTCTAGAAGAATTCCCTCCACTGTATCATATTAAAACAATTCACATGCGCAGATAGGGACATTCCCCAATTGCACATGCGTTTCTGCTAAGCTTTATCAATAAGTTTACTTTGTTCTTATGCTATCAAGATCAATGTGAAATTAAACTCTGAATATAATGTAGAAGCCATGCAATTTCGAAAATATAGGCAATCTCCTGCGACTTGCACTTTGCCACCACTTCAAAGCCTTTTGTTTTATGTCATTAGGGTCAGGAGGAGACACATAATTTGTTAAAAGGACTGAACCACAGTTAGTGGATTTTATAACAAAAATTCAAAAATAGCTAAGGAAACCTAGAAAAGGCTAAACTGAAACAACAGAAAAGCTTGGCTAATCATAGCTTTTTTACATCCTTTTAACACTATAATCATAATGGCTAAATAAAAAGGGAATGTTAGTATAAGCCAGTTAAAGAAACTGTCTGAACCATACAAAAACCAACCACTAAAGCACCCATGTATGATTGTAAACCAACCACCTGCGACTTCCTTTGTATGATTGTAAAGTATTCTGCATTTCAGGATGCAATGATTAAGGTTGGTAAACTGTCTGAACCATACAAAAACCAGCCACTAAAGCACCCACTAAAGCACCAATTTTATGTGAAACAATAGAATACTGAGACAAATACCCAAGAATGCATCAACATAAGTAACTGGCACCTTACGGATTGCCAAGTTTTCAGGTGATAGGCTCAATAAAATACCATAGTAAACACAATGTCAAAACATTTTATTCTCACAGAAACCTCCAACATAATTGGATTGTATGAAAACTATCATCTAAACATAGTATTGTCCAAGCCTCATCTAAACATTAGGGGAAAGAGAACAAGCACCATCCACAAAGTTACTCTAATTAGAGCCCCATCCCATGATAGAGCGATTGTTTAGATCACTATACACATTCTATTATCATTATAGAACAATTGTTTAATTCTTCCTCATTGAATCAGAAATGAAGTAAAAAATTCTCAAATCATCCTAAACAAAAAAATACTCACAACCGGAGTCCAGAAGATGACGATGAAGAAGTGAATAACGGCGGCAGATAATGTGGCTTCAACGGCGGCAAATAGTGTGGCTTCAATGGCGGCACTGTTCGGCGTTTCTTCTTCAAGTTTTGAAATCCCTAAACAAAATGGAAACTTTTTGAAATTTTAAAATTTTTAACATAATATGGACGGCAGTCCATCTCATGTGGACGGCCGTCCATATAAAATGGACAGCCATCCACACTAGATGGACTGGAGTCCATCTAATTTTTTGTTTTTATTTTTAAAAAAAAAAAAAAAATTGGATTGCTTATGGACGCCAACGGCTGTCCACAATAGATGGACTGGCGTCCATCTAATGTTTTGTTTTTATTTTTTTATAAAAAATATTTTAACACTACATGGACGCCAGTCCATCTATTGTGGACATCCGTCCCTTTTATAAGGATGGACATCCATACTAGATGGACTATCGTCCATCTAATGTTTTGTTTTAATTTAATTTTTTTTTTTAAAAAAAAAATTTAACACTAAATGGACGGCAATCCATCTATTGTGGACGGTCGTCCCTTTTATAGGGACAGCCGTCCATCTAATATTTTGTTTTTTTGTTTTTTGTTTTTTGTTTTTTTTTTTTAAATTTAACACTAAATGGACGCCAGTCCATCTATTGTGGACGGTCGTCCACATTAGATAGAAAGGCGTCCATCTAGTGTGCTTATTTGGACGGTCGTTTATATTAAAGGGATGTTCGTCCCTAGTATTTGGACAGTAGTCCATTGATTTTTAGTTTATTTTTAAATATTTGTTATGGACCGTCGTTTATTCCTGAATGAATGGCCGTCCATACTCCGAAAATGTTGGACGGCTATCCATTTACGAAAGTTTTCTATTGTGTCCTACGTGGCGACGTCCAAATCAAGGACCACGTATTTCGGTGCAAATTTTTAGTACCCATTTCCGGTGTCTGTAGCATCACTGTCATTTTTTATGGTCCTTACACATGTCACTATCAAGCATCGATTGCACACAAAATGTATGCATCCGTCAGTTCCTGTAACAAGATCTTTTCGAATGAAAGATAAGGTCCATGATCAAAATACAAACCAGCCTCATATCCTTTAAACTTGTGCTTCTGGTTGGTTACTTCGCATGCACTGAGTCACCATAGTAACAACCTAAAATATTTTCTTCATAGAACTCAAAAATAAGATTCTCCACAAATGGGTTGTAAGATAAACTGCTCAAATCCTCCAATTCTATGCCAATTCACCTCAAGAAAACCAAGTTATAGAATCAACACACTTGCTTTCTCTTCTTACAATCCTAGCCAAGAACAACCCATTTCCGCTACCACCACAACTACTCAAACTCAGTTGCCGAAAACTGATGTTTATACCATTAACTTCAAGACTCTTGGAGCTTGCAACCTTGGCATTTCCAGATATCCCGACTTTGAATATGACGCACAAGGTGGAACTGGAACTGGCACTGGTACAAAAAATATCAAAGATGGTGATTTCAACCAGGAAATTTCAGTTTCTTTCGACCTGAAAACTCTTTATATTCCTCCACTTACAAGTGGAACAACTAAGTTCTTGGGATTGCCTTTGCCACCATTTCTAAAGATTGATATTGTCCCTGAACTCTTTCATGGAAGCATCAACCAAGAATCTGGCCAGGTAAAATAGTGGATATAAATAAATAATGAACTTCTATCCTTTTTATAATCTTCAAGAATGAGGTTCAGAATTTCTATCCATTATATTTATTTTGTAATTTGTAGGTTGATCTTGAATTCACGGCCAAATTCTGGTTTTCTGTGGGAAGTATTTATAGAGCGCCTCCGTTGCTGGTGAAGACGGTGCTTACATCAGAGGAGTCAAAGGGAAAAATCAGAAGTGGAAGAGGGGAGAGGTTGGATAAAGAAGGGAAGTGTAGATTGGTTGGGGTGGCAACCGTGGAGCCTATTGATGATTTCTTCATGGATACTTTCCTTAGCCTTCCAACTGAGTGCCTTGCCAACCTCAATGCTCTCATTACCCTTTCTTAAAACGTTTCAAAATGTAAAATCATGCAGATTCTACATTTATTTCCTCATAATCACAGTGAAAATATATGTAGACACAATCAGAAAAGCATTAAACAATGCTTCAATTCCGTTTGTTAAAGATTTTAAAATCCAACCTTCTGCAGTATAATTCTGTGGTTATGCTTCCGCGATTGGCATTTAACTGACACAGATACCGGGGAAAGGGCCACGGCCACATATGAAAGAGTACTGCTCATAACTTTTTCTCATAATTTCCGACATGATAGTTCGTAATTAGTTAGTTAGCAAATGAGTATACATAACCCATAGCAAGCAGATCAGGCTTTACAAGCTGACCAATTACGAGTTACCATATCAGAGATTATAAAAGAAGGTTGTACGATCCTTATAAAATTATTGCAGTTTATCACAGCAACTATAAGCTTTATAATTGTGTAAAATATTCAAAAATGTTTTTGTTTACAACAAAATCTGCCGTTAAATTGAGTAATAAGTTATCATTTAACACCCCCACCTAAAATACATAGGAAAAGAAATGTATATGTAGCTTTTGCCTGCTTGGAATTTCCAAACTCTCCTTATAGTCTCCTGGCCCTTTTTCATTTCCCCAATGGCATAATTGAATCGCTTTGCAAGAATGAAAGAGTATTCAAGATGGAAAGGAAAGATGACCAATGCCATAATTTATAGAGAAGCAACATGAAATATCACTTCTAGAACTCACATTAGTTGTTGCATTTGTCAGTCAGCTATATCTGGCAAATGCTCTGCTTTCTTTTCTTATAGCAAATTCATTATCACTCAAATGCCAGCCGTTGAGTGTCAACTAAAGAAGCATATTGACCCTTCTTAGCCAGCAATTCGAAATGAGTTCCCAGCTCTGCAACCCTACCATCAGAAAAAAGTGCAATTTGGTGCGCATTCTGAACTGTGCTTAATCTATGAGCAATCACTATTGTTGTCCTGCCCTTCATAAGATGGTTCAGAGCATCCTGGACCAGGCGTTCACTAACTGCATCCAGTGCACTGGTAGCCTGTAGCAGAGAACAGCATTTGTTTGGACATGCTAAAATAACTAAACAAGGAATGGGCCTAATACTGTCACTGTGCCATGTGTCACGATTAAGAAAGCTTTCATAAAAAAAAAAAAATAATACTACTAAGCACGAACCAAACAAGAAATGAAACTTCACCTCATCAAGAATCAGTATTGGGGCATTCTTCAGTAGAGCTCTAGCAATAGCAATTCTCTGAAGATCAAAGCAAAAGAGTAAATCACTGCTTTCTTTCTCAAAACATCTCTCTCTCTCTCTCTCTCTCTCTCTCTCTCTCTCTCTCTCAAAGCATCATTACATTACCTGTCTCTGGCCTCCACTCAAAAGACCTCCACGCTCACCAACTAGTGTGTCATAGCCCTTTAATCCATAAAAGAAGAAACGCATCAGAAACAAACATAAGCATTAGCAGATATATACCGAATTCAGATTTGGAAGACTGACATGAGGAAGAGAAATTATAAACTCATGAGCATTTGCTGCTTTGGCTGCTTTTATAATATCATCCTTGGATACATTATCATCTGGAAGCCCATATGCAATATTTTCACCAACAGACACGGAAAAAAGGACAGGTTCCTGTATCATTAATAATTCAACTTTGAGAAACACAGCACTATAAATATCAAATGAATGAAAAACAAAGCCTCAGCCAAAAAGACTACTAAGCATCAGATCCCAACAAACTATGCATTCTAGAGAATAATCAGTAAACAGATTTTATAGAAAAATACTACTATGCCAAGATAAAGAAATCCTCCCTAAGTTCCTGAATGAACCTGAACCTGATTTCGCTGTGCTGTGCTGTGTCACAAAGATAGATTTACACGAATGCTTCTGCATTAGAACTAATTAACACAAACATCCAGCATAAACACGTATTCGATGTGAACTAATCTAGTTGTGGGTATCTCATTAATGACTGATGAAGTATAAGCCAATATTAACTGAAAGCATAAGAAAAAAACCCTCGCACAAAATTGATACAGAAATAGCAGCCAAGGGGTTAGACATTACTTGATTTACTATGGAGACAACATGAGCCCATTCACTCTTGTCAAAAGTCCGGACATCCTCTTCACTAACTGTTATACGTCCTCTTGTTGGCTGCAACAATGAGAAATCAGCTAGAGCACAAAATCTCACATTCTATGACGAGCAAAACAGAACTTACATTACAAAATCAGAAATTAAAGTTTACTAAAACCTCATAGAAACGTGCCAACAGCTGTACTATTGTACTTTTGCCCGCACCACTTGGGCCAACTAGAGCTGTCACAGTTCCACATTTTAGTGTCAAATTAAGACCACTTAGAATTTCAACATCAGGTCTCAACGGATAAGAAAAGTGCACATCTGCATGACAAAACAAGTATTTCAGTTGGCACAGTACAATAAATTGCATATCAAAACAAGAAAGCAATCATTCTAAAACCTTTGTCCCATAATTACACTAAACATTTGTCTGATTAATAGATGCTATTTCCCAAACGGAAGGAAGGTGAAAGGGAAAGAGAAAGGAAACTTGTACTCTGAAAACAAATTGAAGGTAACAACTAAATAGCTTGTAATCAATTGAACTTCCAAAGTCAAGCTTCTGTACTAATGCTAGCTTATTTAAATTTTATTCAAAAGTTGTGATTAGCAGGAAGTTGGTTGAAATCAATAAGTTCCAATCTTAAAGTTTTAATTCTGTTTACTTGTATAAACTACCTCATTCAAATTTTAACAAATACTACATGTTATCTCACAAGAGTTAAGTAACTCATATTGGAGGATAGTGAGAATACATCAGTCCATGTAATAACCAAATCACAATACAGGAATGTGAAATAAAAATATCAACATGCATCAACTAAATCAAGCAGTGATATTTGCATCCGATAAATTATGCAAAACTTCATCAAAGATACCTTCAAGGCAAACATCACCAGACCAAGCAACAGTACACACATTGCTTGCTGATTTTAAAGCTGACATGTAATCCATATTTGAATATTGATTTTTTCCAATTGAGTCATTGGATAAGAACAATTTAATATTTTCATCCTTCACTTCTTTTTGCTGGATTTCTCTATCCAGTCCATAAGCAAGTGCTTCATCAACTTCTGTTCCAGATAAAACAGAATTAATCCTCTCAACAGCAGCAAAAGTTCCACGTAAATCTCCAAATGTATTAACCAGTCCTTGGACCTGACAGATGCATTAGATCAGGTAACATAGATTGACAAGCAAAAGCATAAGGATATGCAGACAGAACTTACCGCAAAGGTTAGTGTGAAAGTGTATCCAATAAAAGAAGCCACAGTTCCAACAGAGAGTTCCCCCTGCAAGACTCGGAACATTCAAGACAAAGGGAGAGAAATAAAATGTATGAGCAGACCACAAGATACAAGGTTAAAATTCTAACTTGGCTTGTGACTTTCATTTTGCTAGTTTACGTATTTCCCCTTTAGTACTTGAAAGATTGAGTGTTTGATCAGTATTATATATGTAGCTGTGTAATTTTGCTGTTAGGGAAATGGATTTAAAGTGGCTTCAGTAGTGGTCATATGGAAGCTATGAGAATTACAAAACTAAATCAGTAAGATATAAAGAAACTGTGTAGGGTTGAAAAAACAATCAAGAAAATTCATTAGACAAGGGACCATGGCATCTTCTCATATAGAGAACCATAATCCTAAAATTTATTGAATTTGTGAAAAATAAGCAAGTGCAGATGCTGAGGTAGAGAGAAGTATCTTTGTATTCTTTCTAATTGATTTCTATGCAAATAGAAACGATGCAATACTCTATTTTTTTTTTTTTTTTATATACCTAAAACAGTGAGAGTACACTTAAAGTTGGATCATAAATAATGTAACAATTAATTTGGTAAGTTATATCACTTATTACATCATTCTATTACTCAAATTGTGCTACTAAATTAGCTATTACATTCACTTGGATACAAAATGCAATTGTAGTATTATTGATACCTAAAAATCCCTTAGCCTCACATGCATATGCACGTAGGAGGCCCCAAGAGGATTTGATGCAATACGCCCACTTAAACTAAGCACTAAGTGAACCCTAATATAAATAATGGATATTATTCAAAGTCCGATGCATTAACCTATTTCATACTATCAGTATTAAAAACTTAGAATAAGAATGTAAGGCAGGGAAAAGCAGACTGATTTCAGATTAAAATTAACCAACTGAAATGGATGGAAGAAAATGATTCACAAGCTAGAAGTGCTCACCGCCTTCACTTTGCTTCCTCCAAGGGAATATAAAGCCAACAGAGAAATATATATGGCTACTCTAGTCAAAGATTCATTCAAAGATTTGAAAGTCCCAAGCTTTATGCCACTATTCCGATAAGCAAGAACCTGCCAAATCCATTAAATAAAGGCAAATTGTATTGAAGAAGTTATGATATCTCCATAATTATAGCTATGTAAATGAAGAATTTTAGTATAGATATTGTTTAAAAAGAAAAGAAAAAATCCAAAATACAACAACTTACCTGGCTACCGAACATTAACATTTGTCGCTTTTCACCACCAAACGATCTTACCTATAATTTAATAAATTATCAGCTCTGTATCCAAGCCTTCATTACAGCCCAACTAAAAAAGCCAGACGATGGTGGTCTATATAATTAACACCTGGACCTTGTAACTTATAACAAATCCTTAATAAGAAATCTACAATTACAAATACATATATATGGTAAAGAGCAAGAGTTTAAAGTACTTACAGTCCGAATAGCAGAGAAAGTTTCTGCCACACAATCAGACATAGATGCCTGAGCCATTCCATGAGCTTTAAAAATAGGCACAGTTGATCGTTTGTATACAGCTTGAGATTATTACAATAGTTAGCAGAGATAATAAAACATGAAATAGACAAAGTTATGGTATGAATGTTCCAAATTAGAGTAATATGATCATGAAGTAACTACTACTAGACAAAAGTTGAGTTTTCTGTTGGAAGAAACAGGCTGTATGCAAGATTACATCTTATTTTTTGCAAACAATGCCTAAGAGAAAAAATGATTACAGAAGAGATATCCTAAGTGTTGCCACAATCCCATAAAAAAAGTGATGGTTCTGGGACAGTGGACACTGTGATTTCAAATTTCAAGAGAGAACTTACATACAATGAAATTAAAAAAACTTAAAACGTTTGAACCTCTGTTAATAATCCATATAACTACATAACATTTTAATGCAAGTTGTTCTAATGATGTAAGATCTACTGGAAAAACAATAGAAAGATAAATGCAGATTTAGGAAAACAAAATCATATTTTACAGGCTTAATAAAGAATGGTAGCATTCACTTTAAGCATGAAAAAGCTAATATAATTAAACTGAAAACTTCAAGAGAGGAAATTACCGACTAAAACAGACACAGTAAGCATCAGTAGGCCCAGAATTGGTGCAAGCTGAGGGGCTAGAGCAAATAGAATGCATATTGTGCCAACAACCTAAAAGAGCAAAGAATACTGGAGATATAAAGACCATGTATAACAAATGGTAACAGAATGCCAAATAAAACATGAAATCTCCTAGACATGATAAGGCACAGAGCCTTAATTAGCAACCAGCCTGAACAAGAGTTCGGCAATTATGCTACATAGATGTGAAAGATAAATTGTATCCATCACGATGGAAAATAATTAACTACATGATTAATTGTAGGCAGTACAAAGCTCACTTTCGCTTAATATAGAGTGGCTTGCCTCAGAAAGTGCCCGAAATCCACGATCTCTTGAAATGTTCTCACTGACAAGATCTTTAAGAGAACCTAAATCAGACGTTAACAAACCACTGAGTTCTCCGACCTATAAGCAGAAAACACAAAAGATTTCATCAAATAATAGAGACAACTGTCAAATAGATCTCCTCAGTGAGAAATCTAACATTTAAGTTAGTCACTTTTTAATTCTTCTTTGCCATATCAACCAGCAGAGTATCCTAACCGACCTGTTGAGCTAACCAGTATTCACATTTACTTAATAAGCAAGAAATGATAAAACAGTCTCATACCTTGTATCGGTCAAAAAACTCCGCCTGGATCATAAGAGAAAAAAGATATCTCAAGAAGCCATGTAGTTTACAACAAAACTTGAAAATTGATAACAAATAAATAGGATAAATCATTTTACCTTCTGAATCAATACTCTTCTAAAAATCTGCGCTCTAACTATAGACATAACATTCTCCCACACTGTGCTCATATTTACAACAAAAATAACAGTGAAGATTGGCTCCAGTGCGTACAGTAGTCCAACCTTACTCAGCAACCTCCACAACGGCTCTGGCCTCGCGCCTATTAGCACTTCAAAAAACCGCCCTACAAGCAACTCACCAAAGATTAAACTAGAAGGAATACAGAATCTAAATACAAGTCATTTAAAATGTTTTCACAAAGTGAGAAATGACATTTTATCTCACAAAATTGTTTTCAAATATTAAAATACAATTCAGATTTGGTATTAAATCTTAATTTTTAAAAATCCTTTTCTAATCACATACTAATAAAAAGCAACCCCCAAAATTTCGTTCCTATTATTTCTCTCAATTGTTTAGAAAAATCTTCCAGTCGTACCTGAAAATATGGGCATAGAAAGAGTACACGTGGTGCCACCAACGAGAGTCAAAACTGAGAGACCTAACCTCAGCTTGTGCTTCATTAACAGACTCCATAACAGCCCCCAAGTAATCAAGTTCGGAGGTGATTGAATTTCCTCAGTCCGCGAATCCGACTCATGGAGCCTCAGGTCGGGCTCACTGACGATCGGGTCAGAAGCGGGTCCAGTGACGTAAGCACACGAGATTGAACGTTTGGTGTTGAATTTTGTGCGTAGAATTGGCGGGAAACCACGGGATTGGCGGACAGGAGAAGTTCGAAAGAGTCTAGGAGGTTTGGTGAGCGCGTAGCGGCCTGAAGGTGGAAGGCGAGTGGGATTGGTTCGGAGAAGGAGCGGGGGAGTTGTGGCAGCGGTGGCCATGGATGCTCCTCTTCACTGTAAAAACACGCGGAGAGATTATGTTGAAAGTTGAAACTAACGAGGAATCAAAGAAAAAAGAGTGCGTTGCTCGGACTCGCTAACGGTCTTGTAATAAAGTAAGAAACTACCGTACTGTAATAACTAATAAAGTACTCGCATGACAAACCCGTGAGCAGTTGTTGTTGTGAATAGTCTAAACGGCACCGTAGGAAGAGATGGAAGTAAAAATCATTAGGAGAGAATTTTTTTCTCTGATCTGCCAGACTGGTACATTTTAGTATTTTACACCAACTGAAGAATATTTGTTAAATCATTTTCCGATTTAATTTCAAAAATTGTTTAATTATTCTCCGGGAAATCATAATCAAATTATACCTCAAAAATCTAGATTATACTATTATAGCATTACTTATAAGCATATCATCACCTCAAAGTAGTTATGAATTATGTGAAATATAAAATGTTCTAATGACTAAACGACATGTTCCCACCCAAAGATTAGCAAAAGCCTAAGTTTCCATCATTAGTTTCATTTATTTTAGATTCTCACCCTTAAATTAAAAGAAAAACATTTAATCTAATGTAAAAAGGGTAAAATGGTAATTTGAACTGCATTAAATCTTAAATAAAAATAAAAATTTCAACATAACCCTTTACATCTCAAATTTCTTTCACAAGCACCCCTCATCGCTCCCCTCCCTCGCGACAGTCGTAAAAAATTAGATCTGGCCGAATTCCATCGCTGTTGGACATCTCTGCCACCACCACTAGCTTCCCCCACTCATCCCCAACATAACTCATCCTCCCCCAGCCTCATCCGCCTCCATTTTGGCTAAATCTAAATCTATTCTCCGTGATTTTTCCCTCATACTGACTGTCAGAAAAATCTAGATTTAGCCAGATTCCAACGCCGTTTGAAATCACTGCCACCACTACTAGTTTCCTCCACTCATCCCTTACCAAACCCATCCATCTTCCAGCCTTGTCCACCTCCATTTTGGCCAGATCTAAGCCTTTTCTCCGTGACTTTCCCCTCCCCCGCGACTACGGAAACACCTAGATCTATTCGGATTCTGGCACCATTTGACATCACCGCCACCACCACTAGCTTCCTCCACTCATCCCCGACAAACCTATCCATCCCCCAGCTTCGTCCGCCTCCATTTTCGCCAGATCTGAGCCTTTTATCCGCGGTTTTCCCTTCCCTCGCAGCTATCGGAAAAATCCAGATCTAGCCGGATTCCAGTGTCGTTTGACATCATTATCACCACCACTACCTTCCCCCACTCATCCCCGACGAAACCATCCATCTCCTAGCCTCGTCCGCCTTGGTCAAATCTAGGCCTTTTCTCACGATTTTTGCCTCCCTTGCAGTTGCAAGAAAAACCCAAATTTATTTGGGGTTAAAAAGTAATTTATTAATTTATTTGTAAGGGTATTTTGTAATAATACTCTCCATATTGTATTAGAGCCCAAAAATCATTAATGGTGTTAATTTAAGGGTAAGAATATGAGATAAATGAAACCAGGAGTGGGAACTTAGATTTTTGCTAATCTTTGGGTGGGAACATGTTGTTTACTCTATTCTAAAAAATGATAAGAAATTTCACTGAAGGTTAAATCACTCCCATAGATTCAACAAAATGGGTGAGATTATACAATGTGAGTGATCATTAATCAAAAAGCAGTAAATAAGACGTTGTTTAGCTTCAAGCGTAACCATCTCTCATTTGTTGTGCCTTACATCAAAGTTCTAGTTAAATAATTCAAGTGTACAAGTAGAAAAAACATATCCTCAGTTAAAGATTTTGAGAGTATTCCATTCAAAGAATGTTGTATTTACTGAAAATGTTATATTAATAAAAAGATAGATTACGTTTGTTTAATTTTTTTTTTTTTTATAAATTTAACACTAAATGGACGGCAATCCATCTATTGTGGATAGTGTTCCTTTATAGGGATGGCGCCATCTAAGTTTTTGTTTTTTTTTAAAAAAAAAAAAAAGACGACCGTCCACAATAGATGGACTGGCATCCATCTAATGTTTTGTTTTTTTTTTTAAAAAAAAAAAAAAAAACACTAAATGGATGCCAGTCCATTATTGTGGACGGTCGTCCACATAGATGAAGGCGTCCATCTAGTGTGCTTATTTAAAAAAAAAAAAAAATTTAACACTAAATGGATGCCAGTCCATCTATTGTGGACGGTCGTCCACTAGATGAAAAGCGCATCATCAGTGTGCTTATTTGAACGGTCGTTATATTAAGGATGTTCGTCCCTAGATTTTGGACAGTGGTCCATTGATTTTTAGTTTATTTTTAAATATTTGTTATGGACTGTCGTCATTCCTGAATGAATGTCGTTCATACTCCGAAATGTTGGACAGCTATCCATTTACGGAAGTTTTCTACGTGTCCTATGTGGCGACGTCCACAAGGGCCACGTATTTCGGTGCAATTTTGATCCCATTTCCGGTGTCTATGTATCGCTGTCATTTTTATGGTCCTTACACATGTCACTATCAAGCACGATTGCACACAAATGTATGCTCCGTCAGTTACGTGAACAAGATCTTTTCGAATGAAAGATAAGTGCCATGATCAAAATACAAACCAGCCTCATATCCTTTAAACTTGTGCTTCTGATTGGTTACTTCGCATGCACTGAGTCACCATAGTAACAACCTAAAATATTTTCTTCATAGAACTCAAAAATAAGATTCTCACAAATGGGTTGTAAGATAAACTGCTCAAATCCTCCAATTCTATGCCAATACCTCAAGAAAACCAAGTTATAGAATAACAAACACTTGCTTCTCTTCTTACAATCCTAGCCAAGAAAAACCATTTCCGCTACCACCACAACTACTCAAATCAGTTGCCGAAAACTAGTGATACCATTAACTTCAAGACTCTTGGAGCTTGAACCTTGGCATCCAGATATCCCGACTTTGAATTGACGCACAAGGTGGAACTGGAACTGGGCACTGGTACAAAAAATATCAAAGATGGTGATGTCAACACCGGAAATTTCAGTTTCTTTCGACCTGAAAACTCTTTATATTCCTCCACTACAAGTGGAAAAACTAAGTTCTTGGGATTGCCTTTGCCACCATTTCTAAAGATTGATATTGTCCCTGAACTCTTTCATGGAAGCATCAACCAAGAATCTGGCAGTAAAATAGTGGATATAAATAAATAATGATTTCTATCTTTTTATACTCTCAGGAATGAGGTTCAGAATTTCTATCCATTATATTTATTTTGTAATTTGTAGGTTGATCTGAATTCACGGCCAAATTCTGGTTTTGTGGGAAGTATTTATAGAGCGCCTCCGTTGCTGTGGAGACGGTGCTTACATCAGAGAGTCAAAGGGAAAAATCAGAAGTGGAAGAGGGAGAGGTTGGATAAGAAGGGAAGTGTAGATTGGTTGGGGTGGCAACGTGGAGCCTATTGATGATTTCTATGGATACTTTCCTTAGCCTCCAACTGAGTGCTTGCCAACCTAAATGCTCCATTACCTTTCTTAAAACGTTTCAAAATGTAAAATCATGCAGATTCACATTTTTTCCTGATAACACACAGTGAAAATATATGTAGACACAATCAGAAAAGCATTAAACAATGCTTCAATTCCGTTTGTTAAAGATTTTAAAATCCACCTCTCTGTAGTATAAATTCTGTGGTTATGCTTCCGCGATTGGCATTAAGTGAACACAGATACTGGGGAAAAGGCCACGGCAACATATGAAAGAGTAATGCTAGTTCACAATTTTTCTTACAATCCTCACCTGGCAGTTCGTAATAGCAAATGAGTATAATGACTCATAGCAAGCAGGTAAACTCATTTACAAGCTGACCAATTGAGCGTCACGTCGAAGGTTATGAGAGAAGGTTGTGCGGTCTTATAAAATTATTGCAGTTTATCACAGCAACTATAAGCTTTATAAGTGTAAAATATTCAAAAATGTTTTGTTTACAACAAAATCTGCCGTTAAATTGAGTAATAAGTATCATTTAACACCCCCACCTAAAATACATAGGAAAGAAATGTATAGTAGCTTGTCCTGCTTGGAATTCCAAACTCTCCTTATAATCTCCTGGCCTCATTTCCCCAATGGCATAATTGAATCGCTTTGCAAGAATGAAAGGTATTCAAGAAGGAAAGAAAGTGACCAATGCCATAATTATAGAGAAGCAACATGAAATTCACTTTAGAACTCACATTAGTTGTTGCATTTGTCAGTCAGCATATCTGGCAAATGATCTGCTTTCTTTTCTTATAGCAAATTCATTATCACTCAAATGCCAGCCGTTGAGTGTCAACTAAAGAAGCATATTGACCCTTCTTAGCCACCAATTCGAAATGAGTTCCCAGCTCTGCAACCCTACCATCAGAAAAAAGTGCAATTTGGTGCGCATTCTGAACTGTGCTTAATCTATGAGCAATCACTATGTTGTCCTGCCCTTCATAAGATGGTTCAGAGCATCCTGGCCAGGCGTCACTAACTGCATCCAGTGCACGGTAGCTGTAGCAGAGAACAGCATTTGTTTGGACATGCTAAAAAAACTAAACAAGGAATGGGCCTAATACGTCACTGTGCCATGTGTCAAGATTAAGAAAGCTTCATAAAAAAAAAAAAAATACTACTAAGCACGAACCAAACAAGAAATGAAACTTCACCTCCAAGAATCGTATTGGGGGATTCTTCAGTAGAGCTCTAGCAATAGCATTCTCTGAAGAAGCAAAAGAGTAAATCACTGCTTTCTCTCTCAAAACATCTCTCTCCAAAGCCTCATTACATTACCTGTCTCTGGCCTCCACTCAAAAGACCTCCACGTCACCAACTAGTGTGTCATAGCCCTTTAATCCATAAAAGAAGAAAGCATCAGAAACAAAACACCACGTAGCAGATATATACCGAATCAGATTTGGAAGACTGACATGAGGAAGAGAATTATAACTCATGAGCATTTGCTGCTTTGGCTGCTCTATAATATCATCCTTGGATACATTATCATCTGGAAGCCCATATGCAATATTTTCACCAACAGAACGGAAAAAAGGACAGGTCCGTACATTAATAATTCAACTTTGAGAAACACAGCACTATTAATATCAAATGAATGAAAAACAAAGCCTCAGCCAAAAAGACTACTAAGCATCAGATCCCAACAAACTATGCCTTCTAGAGAATAATAGTAAACAGATTTTATAGAAAAATCTACTATGCCGATAAAGAAATCCTCCTAAGTTCCTGAATGAACCTGAACTGATTTCGCTGTGCTGTGCTGTGTCACAAAGAAGATTTCACGAATGCTTCTGCATTAGAACTAATAACACAAACATCCAGCATAAACAGTATTCGATGAACTAATCTAGTTGTGGGTATCTCATTAATGACTGAGAAGTATAAGCCAATATTAACTGAAAGCATAAGAAAAAAACCCTCGCACAAAATTGATACAGAAATAGAGCAAGGGGTTAGACATTACTTGATTTACTGGAGACAACATGAGCCCATTCACTCTTGTCAAAAGTCCGGACATCCTCCACTAACTGGTATACGTCCTCTGTTGGCTGCAACAATGAGAAATCAGCTAGAGCACCAAATCTCACTTCTATGACGAGCAAACAGAACTACATACAAAATCAAATTAAAGTTTACTAAAACCTCATAGAAACGGCCAACAGCTGTACTATTGTACTTTTGCCCGCACATTGGGCCAACTAGAGCTGTCACAGTTCCACATTTTAGTGTCAAATTAAGACCACTTAGAATTTCAACATCAGGTCTCAACGGATAAGAAAAGTGCACATCTGATGACAAAACAAGTATTTCAGTGGCACAGTACAATAAATTGCATATCAAAAGCAATCATTCTAAAACCTTTGTCATAATTACACTAAACATTTGTCTGAAATAGATGCTATTCCCAAACGGAAGGAAGGGGAAGGAAAGAGAAAGAAAGGAAACTGTACTCTGAAAACAAATTGAAGATAACAATAATAGCTTGTAATCAATTGAACTTCCAAAGTCAGCTTCTGTACTAATGCTAGCTTATTTAAATTTTATTCAAAAGTTGTGATTAGCAGGAAGTTGGTTGAAATCAATAAGTTCCAATCTTAAAGTTTAATTCTGTTACTTGTATAAATACCTCATTCAAATTTTAACAAATACTACCTGTTATCTCACAAGAGGTAGTAACTCATATTGGAGGATAGTGAGAATACATCAGTCCATGTAATAACCAAATCACAATACAGAAGTGGAATAAAAATATACATGCATCAAACTAAATCAAGCAGTGATATTTGCATCCGATAAATATGCAAACTTCATCAAAGATACCTTCAAGGCAACATCACCAGACCAAGCAACAGTACACGCATTGCTTGCTGATTTTAAAGCTGACATGTAATCCATATTGAATATTGATTTTTCCAATGAGTCATTGGATAAGAACAATTTAATATTTTCATCTTTCATTCTTTTTGCTGGATTTCTCTCCAGTCCATAAGCAAGTGCTTCATCACTTCTGTTCCAGATAAACAGAATTAATCCTCTCAACAGCAGCAAAAGTTCCACGTAATCTCCAAATGTATTAACCAGTCCTTGGACCTGACAGATGCATTAGATCAGGTAACATAGATTGACAAGCAAAAGCATAAGGATATGCAGACAGAACTTACCGCAAAGGTTAGTGTGAAAGTGTATCCAATAAAAGAGCCACAGTTCAACAGAGAGTCCCCTGCAAGACTCGGAACATTCAAGACAAAGGGAGAGAAAAAAATGATGAGCAGACCACAAGATACAAGGTTAAAATTCTAATGGCTTGTGACTTCATTTTGCTAGTTTACGTATTTCCCCTTAATACTTGAAAGATGAGTGTTTGATCAGCATTATATATGTAGCTGTGTAATTTGCTGCGAGGAAAGGATTTAAAGTGGCTTCAGGAGTGGTCATATGGAAGCTATGAGAATTACAAAACTAAATCGTAAGATATAAAGAAACTGTGTAGGGTTGAAAAAACAATCAAGAAAATTCATTAGACAAGGGACATGGCATCTTCTCATATAGAGAACCATAATCCTAAAATTTATTGAATTGTGAAAAATAAGCAAGTGCAGATGCTGAGGTAGAGAGAAGTATCTTTGTATTCTTCTAATTGACTATGCAAATAGAAACGATGCAATACTCTATTTTTTTTTTTTTTTTTATATTACCTAAAACCGTGAGAGTACACTTAAAGTTGGATCATAAATAATGTAACAATAATTTGGTAAGTTATATCACTTACTACATTCTATTACTCAAATTGTGCTACAAATTAGCTATTACATTCACTTGGATACAAAATGCAATTGTAGTATATTGATACCTAAAAATCCCTTAGCCACAGCATATGCACGTAGGAGGCCCCAAGAGGATTGATGCAATACGCACTTAAACTAAGCACTAAGTGAACCCAATATAAATAATGGATATATTCAAAGTCCGATGATTAACCTATTTCATACTATCAGTATTAAAAACGAATAAGAATGTAAGGCAGGGAAAAGCAGACTGATTTCAGATTAAAATAACCAACTGATGGATGGAAGAAAATGATTCACAAGCTAGAAGTGCCACCGCCTTCACTTTGCTTCCTCCAAGGGAATAAAGCCAACAGAGAAATATATGGCTACTCTAGTCAAAGATCATTCAAAGATTTGAAAGTCCCAAGCTTTATGCACTATTCCGAAAGCAAGAAACTGCCAAATCCATTAAATAAAGGCAATTGTATTGAAGAAGTTATGATATTTCCAATTATAGCTATGTAAATGAGAATTTTAGTAAGATATGTTTAAAATGAAAAAAAAAATCCAAAAACAACAACTTACCTGGCTACCGAACATTAACATTTGTCGCTTTTCACCACCAACGATCTTACCTATAATTTAATAAATTATCAGCTCTGTATCCAGCCTTCATTACAGCCCAACTAAAAAAGCCAGACGATGGTGGTCTATATAATTAACACCTGGACCTTGTAACTTATAACAAATCCTTAATAAGAAATACAATTACAAACTATATATGGTAAAGAGCAAGAGTTTAAAGAATTACAGTCCGAATAGCAGAGAAAGTTTCTGCCACACAATCAGACAAGATGCCGAGCATTCCATGAGCCTTAAAATAGCACCAGTTGATCGTGTTGAACAGTTGAGATACAAAAGTTAGCAGAGATAATAACACTGAAATAGACAAAGTATGGTATGAATGTTCCAAATTAGAGTAATATGATCATGAAGTAACTACTACTAGACAAAAGTTGAGTTTTCTGTTGGAAGAAACAGGCTGTATGCAAGATTACATCTTATTTTTTGCAAACAATGCCTAAGAGAAAAATGATTACAGAAGAGAGTCTAAGTGTTGCCACAATCCCATAAAAAAAGTGATGGTTCTGGGACAGTGGACACTGTGATCTCAAATTTCAAGAGAGAAATTAGATACATGAAATTAAAAAAACTTAAAACGTTTGAACCTCTGTAATAATCCATATAACACATAACATTTTAATGCAAGTTGTTCTAATGATGGAAGATCTACAGGAAAACAAATAAAAGAAAATGCAGATTTGGAAAACAATATATTTCAGGCTTAATAAAGAATGGTAGCATTCACTTTAAGCATGAAAAAGCTAATATAATTAAACTGAAAACTTCAAGAGAGGAAATTACCGACTAAAACAGACACAGTAAGCATCAGTAGGCCCAGAATTGGTGCAAGCTGAGGGGTAGAGCAAATAGAATGCATATGTGCCAACAACCTAAAAGAGCAAAGAATACTGGAGATATAAGACCATGTATAACAAATGGAACAGAATGCCAAATAAAACATGAAATCTCCTAGACATGATAAGGCACAAGCCTTAATTAGCAACCAGCCTGAAAAAGAGTTCGGCATTTGCTAATAGATGTGAAAGATAAATTGTATCCATCACGATGGAAAATATTAACTACATGATTAATTGTAGGCAGTAAAAAGCTCACTTTGATATAGAGTGGCTTGCCTCAGAAGTGCCGAAATCCACGATCTCTTGAAATGTTCTCACTGACAAGATCTTTAAGAGAACCTAAATCAGACGTAACAAAACCACTGAGTTCTCCAACCTAGAAGCAGAAACACACAAAGATTTCATCAAATAATAGAGACAACTGTCAAATAGATCTCCTCAGTGAGAAATCTAACATTTAAGTTAGTCACTTTTTATTTTCTTTGCCATATCAACCAGCAGAGATCCTAACGACCTGTTGAGCTAACAGTATTCACATTTACTTAATAAGCAAGAAATGATAAACAGTTCATACCTTGTATCGGTCAAAAAACTCCGCCTGGATCATAAGAGAAAAAAGATATCAAGAAGCCATGAGTTTACAACAAAACTTGAAAATTGATAACAAATAAAGGATAAATCATTTTACCTTCTGAATCAATCTCTTCTAAAATCTGCGCTCTAAATATAGACATAACATTCTCCCACACTGTGCTCATATTACAACAAAAATAACAGTGAAGATGGCTCCAGTGCTACAGTAGTCCAACCTTACTCAGCAACCTCCACAACGGCTCTGGCCTCGCGCCTTTAGCACTCAAAAAACCGCCCTACAAGCAAACTCACCAAAGATTAATGAAGGCACAAATAGACATTCTCTAGAAGAATTCCCTCCACTGTATCATATTAAAACAATTCACATGCACAGATAGGGACATTCTCCAAGTGCACATGCGTTTCTGCCGAGCTTTATCAATAAGTTTACTTTGTTCTTATGCTATCAAGATCAATGTGAAATTAAACTCTGAATATAATGTAGAAGCCATGCAATTTCGAAAATATAGGCAATCTCCTGTGACTTGCACTTTGCCACCACTTCAAAGCCTTTTGTTTTATGTCATTAGGGTCAGGAGGAGACACATAATTTGGTAAAAGGATTGAACCACAGTTAGTGGATTTTATAACAAAAATTCAAAAATAGCTAAGGAAACCTAGAAAAGGCTAAACCGAAACAACAGAAAAGCTTGGCTAATCATAGCTTTTTTACATCCTCTTAACACTATAATCATAATGGCTAAATGAAAAGGGAATGTTAGTATAAGCCAGTTAAATAAACTGTCTGAACCATACAAAAACCAACCACTGAAGCACCCATGTATGATTGTAAACCAACCACCTGCGACTTCCTTTGTATGATTGTAAAGTATTCTACATTTCAGGATGAAATGATTAAGGCTGGTAAACTGTCTGAACCATACAAAAACCAGCCACTAAAGCACCCACTAAAGCACCAATTTTATGTGAAACGATAGAATACCAAGACAAATACCCAAGAATGCATCAACATAAGTAACTGGCACCTTACGGATTGCCAAGTTTTCAGGTGATAGGCTCAATAAAATACCATAGTAAACACAATGTCATAACATTTTATTCTCACAGAAACCTCCAACATAATTGGATTGTATGAAAACTATCATCTAAACATAGTATTGTCCAAGCCTCATCTAAACATTAGGGGAAAGAGAACAAGCACCATCCACAAAGTTACTCTAATTAGATCCCCATCCCATGATAGAACGATTGTTTAGATCACTATACACATTCTATTATCATTATAGAGCAATTGTTTAATTCTTCCTCATTGAATCAGAAATGAAGTAAAAAATTCTCAAATCATCCTAAACAAAAAAATACTCACAGCCGGAGTCCAGACGATGACGATGAAGAAGTGAATAACGGCGGCAGATAATGTGGCTTCAACGACGGCAGGTAGTGTGGCTTCAACGGCGGCGCTGTTCAGCGTTTCTTCTGCAAGTTTTGAAATCCCTAAACAAAATGGAAACTTTTTGAAATTTTAAAAATTTTAACATAATATGGACGATAGTCCATCTCTTGTGGATGGCCGTCCATTTTACACTAGATGGATTGGAGTCCATCTAATTTTTTGTTTTTATTTAAAAAAAAAAAAATTAGATTGCTTATGGACGCCAATCCATCTATTGTGGACAGTCGTCCCTATAAAAGGGACGGCCGTTCATATTAGATGGACTAGCGTCCGTCCATCTAATGTTTTGTTTTTATTTTTTATAAAAAATATTTTAACACTACATGGATGCCAGTCCATCTATTGTGGACAGCCGTCCCTTTTATAAGGATGGCCATCCACACTAGATGGACTATCATCAATCTAATGTTTTGTTTTAATTTTTTTTTTTTTTTTAGAAATGAAACATAAAGGACGGCAATCCATCTATTGTGGATAGTCGTTCTTTTATAGGGATGGCCGTCCATTAATGTTTTGTTTTTTTTTTTTAAAAAAAAAAAAGACGACCGTCAAATAGATGGACTGGCATCATCTAAGTTTTGTTTTTTTTTAAAAAAAAAAAAAAAAAACCTAAATGGATGCCAGTCCATCTATTGTGGACGGTCGTCCACATTAGATGAAAGGCGTCCATCTAGTGTGCTTATTAAAAAAAAAAAAAAATTTAACACTAAAGGATGCCAGTCCATCTATTGTGGACGGTCGTCACATTAGATGAAAGGCATCCATTAGTGTGCTTATTTGAACGGTCGTTTATATTAATGGATGTGTCCCTAGTATTTGGACAGTGGTCCATTGTTTTAGTTTATTTTTAAATATTTGTTATGGACTGTCGTCTATTCCTGAATGAATGGTCGTTCATACTCCGAAAATGTTGGACAGCTATCCATTACGGAAGTTTTCTATCGTGTCCTATGTGGCGACGTCCGAGTCCAGGGCCACGTATTTCGGTGCAAATTTTCGATCCCATTTCCGGTGTCTAAGTATCGCTCATTTTTATGGTCCTTACACATGTCAACTATCAAGCATCGATTGCACACAAAATGTATGCATCCGTCAGTTACTGTAACAAGATCTTTCGAATGAAAGATAAGGTCCATGATCAAATACAAACCAGCCTCATATCCTTTAAACTTGTGCTTCTGATTGGTTACTTCGCATGCACTGAGTCACCATAGTAACAACTAAAATATTTTCTTCATAGAACTCAAAAATAAGATTCTCCACAAATGGGTTTGTAGATAAACTGCTCAAATCCTCCAATTCTATGCCAATTCACCTCAAGAAAACAAGTTATAGAATCAACACACTTGCTTTCTCTTCTTACAATCCTAGCCAAGAACAACCCATTTCCGCTACCACCACAACTACTCAAACTCAGTTGCCGAAAACTGATGTTTATACCATTAACTTCAAGACTTTGGAGCTTGCAACCTTGGCATTTCCAGATATCCCGACTTTGAATATGACGCACAAGGTGGAACTGGAACTGGGCTGGTACAAAAATATCAAAGATGGTGATGTCACACCAGAAATTTCAGTTTCTTTCGACCTGAAAACTCTTATTTCCACTTACAGTGGAACAACTAAGTTCTTGTGGATTGCCTTTGCCACCATTTCTAAAGATTGATATTGTCCCTGAACTCTTTCATGGAAGCATCAACCAAGAATCTGGCCAGGTAAAATAGTGGTATAAATAAATAATGATTTTCTATCCTTTTTATACTCTTCAGGAATGAGGTTCAGAATTCTATCCATTATATTTATTTGTAATTTGTAGGTTGATCTTGAATTCACGGCCAAATTCTGGTTTTCTGTGGGAAGTATTTATAGAGCGCCTCCGTTGCTGGTGAAGACGGTGCTTACATCCGAGGAGTCAAAGGGAAAAATCAGAAGTGGAAGAGGGGAGAGGTTGGATAAAGAAGGGAAGTGTAGATTGGTGGGGGTGGCAACCGTGGAGCCTATTGATGATCTTTCATGGATACTTTCCTTAGCCTTCCAAACTGAGTGCCTTGCCAACCTAAATGCTCTCATTACCCTTTCTTAAAACGTTTCAAAATGTAAAATCATGCAGATTCTACATTTATTTCCTGATAATCACACAGTGAAAATATATGTAGACACAAATCAGAAAGCAAAACAATGCTTCAATTCCGTTTGTTAAAGATTTTAAAATCCAACCTTCTGTAGTATAAATTCTGTGGTTATGCTCCGCGATGGCATTTAAGTGACACAGATACTGGGGAAAAGGCCACGGCAACATATGAAAGAGTAATGCTAGTTCACAACTTTTTCTTACAACTCCCACTGGCAGTTCGTAATAGCAAATGAGTATACATGACTCATAGCAAGCAGGTTAAACTCATTTACAAGCTGACAATTACGAGCTGTCACGCGAAGGGTTATGAGAGAAGGTTGTGCGGTCTTTATAAAATTATTGCAGTTTATCACAGCAACTATAAGCTTTAAATTGTGTAAAATATTCAAAAAGTTTTTGTTTACAACAAAATCTGCCGTTAAATTGAGTATAAGTTATCATTTAACACCCCCACCTAAAATACATAGGAAAAGAAATGTTATGTAGCTTTGCCTGCTTGGAATTTCCAAACTCTCCTTTAATCTCTGGCCCTTTTTCATTTCCCAATGGCATAATTGAATCGCTTTGCAAGAATGAAAGAGTATTCAAGAAGGAAAGGAAAGATGACCAATGCCATAATTTATAGAGAAGCAACATGAAAATCACTTCTAGAACTCACATTAGTGTTGCATTTGTCAGTCGCTATATCTGGCAAATGATCTGCTTTCTTTTCTTATAGCAAATTCATTATCACTCAAATGCCAGCCGTTGAGTGTCAACTAAGAAGCATATTGACCCTTCTTAGCCACCAATTCGAAATGAGTTCCCAGCTCTGCAACCCTACCATCAGAAAAAAGTGCACATTTGGTGCGCATTGAACTGTGCTTAATCTATGAGCAATCATATGTTGTCCTGCCCTTCATAAGATGGTTCAGAGCATCCTGGACAGGCGTTCACTAACTGCATCCAGTGCACTGGTAGCCTGTAGCAGAGAACAGCATTTGTTGGACATGCTAAAATAACTAAACAGGAATGGGCCTAATACTGTCACTGTGCCATGTGTCACGATAAGAAAGCTTTCATAAAAAAAAAAAATAATACTACTAAGCACGAAACAAACAAGAAATGAAACTTCACCTCATCAAGAATCAGTATTGGGGCATTCTTCAGTAGAGCTCTAGCAATAGCAATTCTCTGAAGATCAAAGCAAAAAGAGTAAATCACTGCTTTCTCTCTCAAAACATCTCTCTCTCAAAGCCTCATTACATTACCTGTCTCTGGCCTCCACTCAAAAGACCTCCACGATCCAACTAGTGTGTCATAGCCCTTTAATCCATAAAAGAAGAAATGCATCAGAAAAACAAACACAGCACTAGCAGTATATTACCGAATTCAGATTTGGAAGACTGACATGAGGAAGAGAAATTATAAACTCATGAGCATTTGCTGCTTTGGCTGCTCTTATAATATCATCCTTGGATACATTATCATCTGGAAGCCCATATGCAATATTTTCACCAACAGACACGGAAAAAGGACAGGTTCCTGTATCATTATAATTCAACTTTGAGAAACACAGCACTATAAATATCAAATGAATGAAAAAACAAGCCTCAGCCAAAAAGACTACTAAGCATCAGATCCCAACAAACTATGCATTCTAGAGAATAATCAGTAAACAGATTTTATAGAAAAATACTACATGCCAAGATAAAAAATCCTCCTAAGTTCCTGAATGAACTGAACCTGATTTCGCTGTGCTGTGCTGTGTCACAAAGATAGATTTACACGAATGCTTTGCATTAGAACTAATTAACACAAACATCCAGCATAAACACGTATTCGATGTGAACTAATCTAGTTGTGGGTATCTCATTAATGACTGATGAAGTATAAGCCATATTAACTGGAAGCATAAGAAAAAAACCCTCGCACAAAATTGATACAGAAATAGCAGCCAAGGGGTTAGACATTACTTGTTTACTATGGAGACAACATGAGCCCATTCACTCTTGTCAAAAGTCCGGACATCCTCTCCACTAACGTTTACGTCTCTTGTGGCTGCAACAATGAGAAATCAGCTAGAGCACAAAATCTCACATCTATGACGAGCAAAAAGAACTTACATTACAAAATCAGAAATTAAAGTTTACTAAAACCTCATAGAAACGCGCCAACAGCTGTGACTATTGTACTTTGCGCGACCACTTGGGCCAACAGAGCTGTCACAGTTCCACATTTTAGTGTCAAATTAAGACCACTTAGAATTTCAACATCAGGTCTCAACGGATAAGAAAAGTGCACATCTGCATGACAAAACAAGTATTCAGTTGGCACCAGTACAATAAATGCATATCAAAAGCAATCATTCTAAAACCTTTGTCCCATAATTACATAAACATTTGGCTGATTAATAGATGCTATTTCCCAAACGGAAGGAAGGTGAAAGGGAAAGAGAAAGGAAACTTGTACTCTGAAAACAAATTGAAGATAACAACTAAATAGCTTGTAATCAATTGAACTTCCAAAGTCAAGCTTCTGTACTAATGCTAGCTTATTTAATTTTATTCAAAAGTTGTGATAGCAGGAAGAGTTGGTGAAATCAATAAGTTCAATCTTAAAGTTTTAATTCTGTTTACTTGTATAAATAACCTCATTCAAATTTTAACAAATACTACATGTTATCTCACAAGAGTTAAGTAACTCATATGGAGGATAGTGAGAATACACTCAGTCCATGTAATAACCAAATCACAATACAGGAAGTGAAATAAAAATATCAACATGCATCAACTAAATCAAGCAGTGATATTTGCATCCGATAAATTATGCAAAACTTCATCAAAGATACCTTCAAGGCAAACATCACCAGACCAAGCAACAGTACACGCATTGCTTGCTGATTTTAAAGCTGACATGTAATCCATATTTGAATATTGATTTTTTCCAATTGAGTCATTGGATAGAAACAATTTATATTTTCATCTTTCAATTCTTTTTGCTGGATTTCTCTATCCAGTCCAAAAGCAAGTGCTTCATCAACTTCTGTTCCAGATAAAACAGAATTAATCCTCTCAACAGCAGCAAAGTTCCACGTAAATCTCCAAATGTATTAACCAGTCCTGGACCTGACAGATGCATTAGATCAGGTAACATAGATTGACAAGCAAAAGCAAAGGATATGCAGACAGAACTTACCGCAAAGGTTAGTGTGAAAGGTATCCAATAAAAAGAGCCAGTTCCAACAGAGAGTTCCCCCGCAAGACTCGGAACATTCAAGACAAAGGGGAGAGAAATAAATGTATGAGCAGACCACAAGATACAAGGTTAAAATTCTAACTTGGCTTGTGACTTTCATTTTGCTAGTTTAAGTTTTTCCCTTTAATACTTGAAAGAAAGAGTGTTTGATCAGCATATATATGTAGCTGTGTAATTTGCTGTAGGGAAATGGATTTAAAGTGGCTTCAGTAGTGGTCATATGGAAGCTATAGAGAATTACAAACTAAATCAGTAAGATATAAAGAAACTGGTAGGGTTGAAAAAACAATCAAGAAAATCATTAGACAAGGGACCATGGCATCTTCTATATAGAGAACCATAATCCTAAAATTTAGAATTGTGAAAAATAAGCAAGTGCAGATGCTGAGGTAGAGAGAAGTATCTTTGTATTCTTCTAAGATTTCTATGCAAATAGAAACGATGCAATACTCTATTTTTTTTTTTTTTTTTTTTTTAATACCTAAAACAGTGAGAGTACACTTAAAGTTGGATCATAAATAATGTAACAATTAATTTGGTAAGTTATTCATTACTACATCTTCTATTACTCAAATTGTGCTACAATAGCTATTACATTCACTTGGATACAAATGCAATTGTAGTATTATTGATACCTAAAAATCCCTTAGCCCACATGCATATGCACGTAGGAGGCCCCAAGAGGATTTGATGCAATACGCCACTTAAACTAAGCACTAAGTGAACCCTAATATAAATAATGGATATTATTCAAAGTCCGATGCATTAACCTATTTCATACTATCAGTATTAAAAACTTAGAATAAGAATGTAAGGCAGGGAAAAGCAGACTGATTTCAGATTAAAATTAACCAACTGAAATGGATGGAGAAAATGATTCACAAGCTAGAAGTGTCACCGCCTTCACTTTGCTTCCTCCAAGGGAATAAAAGCCAACAGAGAATATATAGGCTACTCTAGTCAAAGATTCATTCAAAGATTGAAGTCCCAAGCTTTATGCCACATTCCGATAAGCAAGAACCTGCCAAATCCATTAAATAAAGGCAAATTGTATTGAAGAAGTTTGATATTTCCACAATTATAGTATGTAAATGAAGAATTTTAGTATATATTGTTAAAATGAAAAAAAAAAATCCAAAATACAACAACTTACCTGGTACGAACATTAACATTTGTCGCTTTTCACCACCAAACGATCTTACCTATAATTTAATAAATATCAGCTCTGTATCCAAGCCTTCATTACAGCCCAACTAAAAAAGCCAGACGATGGTGGTCTATATAATTAACACCTGGACCTTGTAACTTATAACAAATCCTAATAAGAAATCTACAATTACAAATACATATATAGGTAAAGAGCAAGAGTTTAAAGTACTTACAGTCGAATAGCAGAGAAAGTTTCTGCCACCAATCAGACATAGATGCTGAGCATTCCATGAGCCTTAAAAATAGGCACAGTTGATCGTTGTATACAGCTTGAGATTATTACAAATTAGCAGAGATAATAAAACATGAAATAGACAAAGTTATGGTATGAATGTTCCAAATTAGAGTATATGATCATGAAGTAACTACTACTAGACAAAAGTTGAGTTTTCTGTTGGAAGAAACAGGCTGTATGCAAGATTACATCTTATTTTTTGCAACAATGCCTAAGAGAAAAAATGATTACAGAAGAGAGATCCTAAGTGTTGCCACAATCCCATAAAAAAAGTGATGGTTCTGGGACAGTGGACACTGTGATCTCAAATTTCAAGAGAGAAATTAGATACAATGAAATTAAAAACTTAAAACGTTTGAACCTCTGTAATAATCCATATAACTACATAACATTTAATGCAAGTTGTTCTAATGATGTAAGATTACAGGAAAACAATAGAAAGATAAATGCAGATTTAGGAAAAAAAAAATATTTTACAGGCTTATAAAGATGGTAGCATTCACTTTAAGCATGAAAAAGCTAATATAATTAAACTGAAAACTCAAGAGAGGAAATTACCGACTAAAACAGACACAGTAAGCATCAGTAGGCCCAGAATTGGTGCAAGCTGAGGGGCTAGAGCAAATAGATGCATATTGTGCCAACAACCTAAAAGAGCAAAGAATACTGGAGATATAAAGACCATGTATAACAAATGGTAACAGAATGCCAAATAAAAACTGAAATCTCCTAGACATGATAAGGCACAGAGCCTTAATTAGCAACCAGCCTGAACAAGAGTTCGGCAATTATGCTACATAGATGTGAAAGATAAATTGTATCCATCACGTGGAAAATAATTAACTACATGATTAATTGTAGGCAGTACAAAGCTCACTTCGCTTAATATAGAGTGGCTTGCCTCAGAAAGTGCCCGAAATCCACGATCTTTGAAATGTTCTCACTGACAAGATCTTTAAGAGAAACTAAATCAGACGTTAACAAACCACTGAGTTTCCAACCTAGAGCAGAAGCAGAAAACACAAAAGATTTCATCAAATAATAGAGACAACTGTCAAATAGTCTCCTCAGTGAGAAATCACATTTAAGTTAGTCATTTTTAATTCTTCTTTGCCATATCAACCAGCAGAGTATCCTAACCGACCTGTTGAGCTAACCAGTATTCACATTTACTAAAAGCAAGAAAGATATAAAACAGTCTCATACTTGTATCGGTCAAAAAACTCCGCTGGATCATAAGAGAAAAAAGATATTCAAGAAGCCATGTAGTTTACAACAAAAACTTGAAAATTGATAACAAATAAATAGGATAAATCATTTTACCTTTGAATCAATACTCTTCTAAAAATCTGCGCTCTAACTATAGACATAACATTCTCCCACACTGTGCTCATATTACAACAAAATAACAGTGAAGATTGGCTCCAGTGCGTACAGTAGTCCAACCTTACTCAGCAACCTCCACAAGGCTCTGGCCTCGCGCCTATTAGCACTTCAAAAAACCGCCCTACAAGCAACTCACCAAAGATTAAACTAGAAGGAATACAGATCTAATACAAGTCATTTAAAATGTTTTCACAAAGTGAGAAATGACATTTTATCTCACAAAAATTGTTTTCAAAATTAAAATCAATTCAGATTTGGTATTAAATCTTAATTTTTAAAAATCCTTTTCTAATCACATACTAATAAAAAGCAACCCCCAAAATTTCGTTCCTATTATTTCTCTCAATTGTTTAGAAAAATCTCCCAGTCGTACCTGAAAATATGGGCATAGAAAGAGTACACGTGGTGCCACCAACGAGAGTCAAAACTGAGAGACCTAACCTCAGCTTGTGCTCATTAACAGACTCCATAACAGCCCCCAAGTAATCAAGTTCGGAGGTGATTGAATTTCTCAGTCCGCGAATCCGACTCATGGAGCCTCAGGTCGGGCTCACTGACGATCGGGTCAGAAGCGGGTCCAGGGACGTAAGCAACGAGATTGAACGTTTGTGTGTGAATTTTGTGCGTAGAATTGGCGGGAAACCACGGGATTGGCGGACAGGAGAAGTTCGAAAGAGTCTAGGAGGTTTGGTGAGCGCGTAGCGGCCTGAAGGTGGAAGGCGAGTGGGGTGATTCGGAGAAGGAGCAGGGGAGTTGTGGTAGCGGTGGCCATGGATGCTCCTCTTCACTGTAAACACACGCGGAGAGATTATGTTGAAACTAACGAGGAAACAAGGAAAAAAGCGTGCGTCGTTCCGGACCGCTAACGGTCTTGTAATAAAGTAAGAAACCACCGTACGTAATAACTAAAATACTCGCATGACAAACCCGTGAGCAGTTGTTGTTGGGAATAGTCTAAACGGCACCGTAGGAAGAGATGGAAGTAAAAATCATTAGAGAGAATTTTTTTCTCTGATCTGCCAGACTGGTACTTTAGTATTTTACACCAACTGAAGAATATTTGTTAAATCATTTTCCGATTTAATTAAAAAATTGTTTAATTATTCTCCGGGAAATCATAATCAAATTATACCTCAAAAATCTAGATTATACTATTATAGCATACTTATAAGCATATCATCACCTCAAAGTAGTTATGAATTATGTGAAATATAAAATGTTCTAATGACTAAACGACATGTTCCCACCAAAGATTAGCAAAAGCCTAAGTTTCCATCATTAGTTTCATTATTTTAGATTCTCACCTTAAATTAAAGAAAAACATTTAATCTAATGTAAAAAGGGTTAAATGGTAATTTGAACTGCATTAAATCTTAAATAAAAATAAAAATTTCAACATAAACCTTACATCTCAAATTTCTTTCACAAGCACCCCTCATCGCTCCCCTCCCTCGCGACAGTCGTAAAAATTAGATCTGGCCGAATTCATCGCTGTTGGACATCTCTGCCACCACCACTAGCTTCCCACTCATCCCAACATAACTCACCTCCCCAGCCTCATCCGCTCCCTTTTGGCTAAATCTAAATCTATTCCGTGATTTTTCCCTCATACTGACTGTCAGAAAAATCTAGATTTAGCCAGATTCCAACGCCGTTTGAAATCATGCCACCACTACTAGTTTCCTCCACTCATCCCTTACCAAACCCATCCATCTTCCAGCCTTGTCCACCTCCATTTTGGCAGATCTAGCCTTTTCTCCGTGACTTTCCCCTCCCCGCGACTACGGAAACAACTAGATCTATTCGGATTCTGGCACCATTTGACATCACCGCCACCACCACTAGCTTCCTCCACTCACCGACAAACCTATCCATCCCCCAGCTCGTCCGCTCCATTTTCGCCAGATCTGAGCCTTTATCCGCGGTTTCCCTCCTCCGCAGCTATCGGAAAAATCCAGATCTAGCCGGATTCAGTGTCGTTTGACTATTATCACCACCACTACCTTCCCCCACTCATCCCCGACGAAACCATCCATCTCCTAGCCTCGTCCGCCTGGTCAAATCTAGGGCTTTTCTCACGATTTTGCCTCCTTGCAGTTGCAAGAAAAACCCAAATTATTTGGGGTTAAAAAGTAAATATTAATTTATTTGTAAGGGTATTTGTAATAATACTCTCCATATGTATTAGAGCCCAAAAATCATTAATGGTGTTAATTTAAGGGTAAGAATATGAGATAAATGAAACCAGGAGTGGGAACTTAGATTTTTGCTAATTTGGGTGGGAACATGTTTTACTCTATTCTAAAAAATGATAAGAAATTTCACTGAAGGTTAAATCACTCCCATAGATTCAACAAAATGGGTGAGATTATACAATGTGAGTGATCATTAATCAAAAAGCAGTAAATAAGACGTTGTAGCTTCAAGCGTAACCATCTTCATTTGTTGTGCCTTACATCAAAGTTCTAGTTAAATTAAGTGTACAAGTAGAAAAAACATATCCTCAGTTAAGATTTTGAGAGTATTCCATTCAAAGAATGTTGTATTTACTGAAAATGTTATATTAATAAAAGATAGATTACCCTTTTATATTATATATATATTATATATATATATATATATTATATATATATATTTTTTTTTTTTTTTTTTTTTTTTTTTTTTTTTTTTTTTGGTATCTACGGGTGTCCAGGTCAGCTTGCGCACACCTGAACTAGTCCACTAAATTATGGTCAGGTAAGCCTCTAGTAACTACCTCTTATTAGTAGTCGTGGGATTCCAACTAATAACTTTTTGAGTAATACACCTAAGAGTCACAAACGAGTCGTCAAGATACCTAGAGGTAGTTTATGTTATATTGATATGTTTGGTTGGAAGGATAAATTGGTGGGTATGTTATATAGATTACTAAATTGCCCTCCTTTTTAAATATTATTTTTTGAATAATTTTTTTAACCCCCGACATTTGAAATTTTGCTAAAACACCTCAGTCATATAAAACTTTAATTTGTAACAAAATCACCCCCACCCACCCCAAGCCACTGTCAAAAGCCAGCCACCATCACCGGCTGCCACCGACAGTCATCGAAATGGCACATGACCTGCCAGATCTGGCCAGCCGTACGCCAGCAAAGTCGTTTTCGACCATGGACCACTTCACGACCATGGATCTGGCCGAACCGACCAGATATGGCCGACCGTGCCCCATTTCGTTGACTTCCGATAGCGATTGCCAGGAGGTGTTATTAAAAGATTACCAAGATAATATGATTTTATACTTATTTTGTCCTTAATTAAATATCATTTTGAACACAATTGCCCTCAAATATCTACAAAATAACCATTAGCCCACACACCCTACATTTGAGAATTTAACTAAAACATCTTAGCCACAAAAAAATAAATAAATAAATAAATTTATAAGTTAACAAAATACCCCCAGCCACCCAAGACCGCCGATAACCGCCATATCAATGCACAACCGGCTAGGTCTGGCCAGTCGTGCATCGATCTAGCTATTTTCGACCAAATCGAAGGCCGAAAATGGTCAGATCCACGACGATCTGGCCAAAAACAGTCAAATCACGGCCAAAGATTTGAGGCTCCGTTTGGTACACTCTTTAAAGTACTATTCTAGTTTTCCCAATAAAGTTAAACAGAAAATTGGTCTTTGGTTCTCTTATTCTCAAAATATTATTCTATATTATTTAATTTCTTTTAAACCCCTTAAATTTGTTAATTTAACTAAACGCCCAAAAAAAATTTTAAAAATTGACAAAAACGCCACAGCAACCCACATTTACCAGATTCCAGTCACCATTGCCGGAAGCTGGTCGAAATCTGGTATAATGGCACACTACCAGCTAAATTTGGCCAGTAGTGCGCCGATCTTGCTTTTTCCGATCAAAGATCTGGCTGTTAACAGCCAGATCTTTAGCCGTAGCTAGCCGTCAACGATGACCGTATCTTTGGCGGTCGTTGACGACCAAATGCAGCTAGATCTGGCCATCAATGGCCAGATCCACCGTGGATCAGGCCGGAAAAGGCCATATCAGTGCACGACCGGCCAGATCCAGTCGGTTGTGAGCCGATACGACGACTCCAGCCACCCTCCAATGGTGGTGGGCAGTTGTTCGTATTTAATGGGTGGGTTGGGGTGTTTTTATTAATTTTTAATGTTTTATTATAGAGGTGTTTAGTAAATAAACAAACATAGAGGGGTATTTTTGTTAATTTCTAAATCTACATCGTAATACCCATCTAATTTTACTTATTTCAAACTATTATTTTAAAAAGTATCAGAATGATGAACCAAACGGAGCCTGACATTTTCATAACCAGTTGAAAACAACCTTACCGACACACGACCAGCCAAATCCGATCAGTTGTGTGTCATTCTAACGACTGCCAACAGTGGTGGCTAGTTGTCAGCAGTGGCATAGGGTGGGTGGGATGATTTTGCTACAAATTAAAATTTTATATAACTGGGGTGCTTTAGCAAAATTTCAAATGTAAAGGTTTAAAAAAAAGGATTCAAAAAAATAATAATAAAAATAATATTATATTAATATTTTAAGAGGAGAACAATTTAGTAATCTATATAACATACTCATCAATTTACCTCCCAACTAGACCTGACAAAACGGGTCCAAACCTGCAGGTCGGCCAATACCTGGATAAAAAATATAGGGTATGGGTCTAATAAATTGAACCCCTTTTTCATGGACTCGTACCCGACCCGACCCGTATACCTTACGGGTTATTGGGGTGAACCCGCGGGTACCCATTTTTGCAAATGGTAAAAACCAAAAAGTGACCCACTAACTTGCCCTAACTCATCTCTCTTGTGCCTGGCTGCCTCTGCTCTGCCTCTCATCTCTCTCGCGCCCGCCTCTCAATCTTCAACGAATCAACATAACATTCTTTCCCGCCTCTCAATCTCTGATCAGTCTTCGATTAATCGTCACTCGTCAGTCATCACCCATTAGTAAGGCAGTCACCTGATTCATTCATCCAGTCTGTCATTCCCATTCCCAGAAAGAAATTGTTGGGTGTGTGGGTTAGTTGGCAAGTGTTGCTTTAGGGATTTGTGTGCTAGCCTTTTGTTTCTTTGTAAAGTTCCCCTTTTATCTTCTTTCCCAGGGAGTGGTGTTGAAGAGTAGAGATGGTGTCTACTTGGTTTTAGGGAGGGCCTCTCTAGAGGATCTCTTTGGCTTTGATTTCCTCTCAGTTGGTTTTCGGTTGGTTGGGAGCGCTGTTGTGTTGTGTGTGTTCTTTGGGTGTGCCTTGGGATGTTGTGGGTTCCTTTCTTGGTAGTAAAAGGAAGCAATGTTTTAAAACCCAACCCGGGATGAAACACGGCAAAGCTTCTGGGTCCTAGGTTGACCGGTTGACAAAAATTTTTAAAATTCAGCAGATATACCCCTAAAAATTATGATAAGTCCCCATAAGTTTTAAATTTATCAAACACACCCCAACTGCAAATCGACCGACGACTGATTAGCGGCGGCGACACCCCAGATGCAACCCCAATTGTCCCTTGAGCCCATTTCCATCAAAATATACCTAAGATCTGGCCGAAATAGGTTCGATTTCGGCCAGATCTCACCGACGTCAACGTCGGCATTCCAGGCCAGATCCCATCGATTCCGGCAACAACAACCCTTCCCATCACCCCAGAATTACTCCCCTTTTCTTCCCAACCAAAACCCCCCTCACCCCACCCCCGTTAGCCTCGTAAATTGCCGAAAAAATCTCATCATTGCCGTTGCCAGTTTTGTTCGATTTCCGGTCGATTTACTCACAGGAAATCAAATCTTTCACCACCATTACATTCACCGGAAATAGCTCTTCAAAAGCCCCAACATTCCGACAGTTAATTGTTCGCCAATCATTGGCGAAAATCCTAGAGTATTGGATGAATAGGAAAAAATTAAACCCAGCCCGTTAAAGCTTCCGAGTCCCGGTTCAACCGACCGGGCCGGGCCGAGTTTTAAAACATTGGAAGGAAGTTTTTGGAGTGCTGTGGTCATTTTGAGTTTGGCTTTTTTTTGCTGCTGTCCTTGCCCTATGTTGTTTAATGGTATAGTGGGTTTTTTCGGTAATCTTGCCTACTATAGGTTCTTCTCCTGGGCTGTTGGGTTTTTGCTAGGTTTTTTCCTAGCTGTTTGTTCTTTTTTTGCTAACATAAGGTCTTGGTGAGTAGTTTCTTTACTGGCTATTCTGGTGTCTTGTTTGCTGCCGTCTGTGAGCTGGTTTGTGGTTGTGTGAAGGCTATTTCTGGCCTCCCCGTGGTGCTTTTGAGCTGCTGTGTCTGGGTTTTTTCAGTTGCTGCTCTTGCGTTGTGTTGCTGGTTTTGCTTGGCCTATCCAAAGGCTATTGTTAATACTTTTATTTTTATTGTATTTTAGCTATGTGGAGAGATTGAGATTAATGCAATTTTGATAAGCTGTCGAGCAATGTACATAGATTTTAAGCTTCTTTAATTTGCATTCTTTTAGTTGTATGAAGACTGAATTTACTTAGTAAGCGTTTATCATGAATGAAATGTCTCCAAAAATAGTTTGTATATACAATGAATCCCAGTTGAGGTATCATGGTCTGATTGGTTGCAATAGTTGCTTAATTTGGAATTTATGGATGTTATAAACCAAAAAGTTCTACAAATTTTATAACTGGATGAGATTTACATGCAATTAACGATCTCAAATGAATCAGCAATGTTATAGTTACCAAAAATGTACACTAAATTAAAATTGCAGGAATTTTAGGGGTGTAACTAGGTGGACCCGTATAGGGTAGGGTATGGATCCAATATTTTGGACCCGTATACCTCAACCCATATTGGGCCCGTACCCGTTTGGACCCCACCTGTACCTGACCCAACCACCCAGGTCTACTCCCAACCAAGCATATCAATATAACATACCCACCAATTTATTCTAACCTAACCAAACACATTTTTTTAAATATTCCTAGTAATCTTTAAAGTAATCTATCTTTCCATTAATATAACATTTCCAATAATATAACATTCCTTGAACCAAACGCACCTTAAGGGGTAAGATTATAACAAAAGTAAGATTATCAAGCAATCTTAAAATACCTAAAAAAATAGAAATAATCAGATTACCTCTTATATTACCAATAGTAATTACTATTGGTTTCAAAAGATTACCGAAATCTTATATTACTTGACAACCAAACGTGATAATCAAGTAATATAAGATAACATTACCTCATTAATGGGGGATTACCCCCAACCAAACACATATAAGTAACCCTCCAAGTTCTCACTCGGAGCAAATGAAACCCCTGCCTCAATGTCCTGCTTTTCATTCCATCTTGCACATTACATGCCTCCCACTGTAGAAACTTCCGTTGCCAATACTCAAGAAAAGATTAAATGTGTGCAAAGTAAAAGTCTTATGGTAGGAGATTGAAAATGAAAACCAAGCAACCATCAAATTAATGTAGGAGGTGTAATGGAGATCGGTATAAATCATCTAATTAGCCTGAAAGAAGGAAAATTATTCTTTGAACTTCTTTGATGAAATATTTACAAGCTTTGCACGTCGTGTTTTCTGATCCACCTCCACTTTGAGACCAAGTCCAGCAAGTTCAGGCACTTCAACAGACCCTTGAAGCTCCAAATCTATTACTGCTTGTTGGTTTTCTGCATTGCCTTCCAATAAATTCCTAACCGACCAAATGCCCCACTCCCTTAGAAATGGGTTATCTTCATCAGTAACACACTGCTGTAGTAGCAATAGAACCCCATTTCTCTCTCTAATTTCATCTTGTATATGCTTTCTTCGATATGCACAATTGCCAATTACAGCAACAATGTCTCTCCGGAATCCCATGTAGGGGCAGGTCTTGTAGGAGTGTGAGTTAGTCCCATCTTGATTCTCACTCAGTCTCATAGCTTTCCTGATTATTGCTGGAGGCTCGAGGTCACAAAGTAAACATAAGAGCAATTCAATGAGTCCAGAGGATTTTAGTGTATCAACAACATCAATAGAACCCTCAGAACTAGAACCTGCAGATCCCTCCAATGAGCAGATATCTCTCAAAATTGTGAGCGAGTATCCAAGAACATTGATTGCAGAAGAGGGCGTTGGAAGACTGAACTTGCCCTTTGAGGAAAAATCGACAGCCCTAATAGATCTCTTAAATATTTCTAGAACACTTAATGCGAAGTCAATGGGAATAATGATTTCTTCAATTCGTTCATTCACTATCTCCGATACAATTCTCAGAAGAAAAGCTTGCTCTGTAGAAAAGGTATTATCTATTAAGTTAGGATCTTCAAGTTGCACAGGGGCACTGACTTGGTATAGGTTGGAGAAAAATAGAGGAAAATGTATTTCTTCAACACATATTCTTGAAACAAGTAACTTCAACCAATCTTCTTTAAACCCAACTGGTGAGACAAAGAAGAAAATACAGGTAATCAGTACTTACTTTATCAGTAGCTAACTACAAACACCATTAAAACAAAACTGGATGGAGACAAATGCAATTTGAAGCTCATTGTACCTGAAGAAGCTGTGACCAAAATTTCTGTCATAATAGCAAACCCTTTTTCTTCACATAACTCCTGAAACAATCCAGCACTGCCATCACAACACACATATATAACCATACACAATGGATCACAAGTCTCCTGGCTTCGTACTTTAGCAAGAGTAACAAACTCATTTGGAAAGAACAGACTCCAAATAGCTCGCTGATGTCTTTCACCAGCCAACGAAACATTTGCCAAAACCTGTAAAGCCATACGAACGATCCCGCAATCTGCACCCGAATCAAGTCCTGTAAACCTCAGAATTGTTAAAACAACTCCAACTCCATTGCACTCAATAAACAAATTCTGATTGGTAATATCTCCAGCACAGAGGTTTCTAAGGAGCTTCAATGATAGTAAAAGATATTGACGACAAGAGGCATAGCAGATAGATTGAATAAGCCGAAGGACTGTTGGAAGGATATTCTTGGAAGCAAGGTCAGAGCGGCCAACTCCAGTTCTAGAAGATTCTACAAGAATTTCTAGGGTTTCTTTCAAAGAAGATGAGCTCGCAGCAGTTAATAATGGCTGGAGGACATCAACTGGCACAGGGATACCCAACAATGATACATCATCCGTGATATCACCCATAAATTAAACTGTAAGTAAAAGGTAATGACTTCAATCTTAATCACCAATAGATCCTGCAAAGAAGAATAGGAAAAGATCAGAAAATGATTTCATAATAATAAGGTTCGAAAAGATACCAATACAATCGATGAGAATAACTAAGTGTTACAATATCCAAAAAAATGAATAACTGAATGATTCGTAAGGATAACAAACAAAACTTCTCAACGAGAACTAACTTTTGACAAAATTTGATCAAAGTGTCATTGTACTATCGGAAATTGCTCACTTTCCCCTCTCATTCGTTTGCTTAATTTCATTAACTTCACAATTTATAGCAAATAATGTTAATCACCAGTGCCCCGTCAGATTACTAACAAACATATAAGAAAAAGGAAAAGAAACCAACATTCAATTTCTTAGCATCACGAATAAGTAAATGTTAATCTCTACAAAGCAGAATGGAAACTACAAGATTTCAGAAAAGCTTAAAAAAATACAATTGCATCAATATCAGCAGTATTTCTAGTTAAACGAATGAGAAAGTGAAAGTTACCTGGAGAGAAAGGGAGCTTTGAAGTAGGGTAAAGGGCTTAAACAAGAAATTTCGTGAGAAATAGCAGGTAATTGATCGAATGGGATGAGGAATTTATGCTACAGAGTACAGGGAGCGGGAGGAGGCAAGCAGGAGCCGACCTAAACCGGGTAAGGACTAGGCCCGTCAGACCGCCAATTTTTTTGCCCTTGTTTCTGGAAACTTCAATTCATTTCTAATACGGATTTCGAAATTCTTCCAGTATTTGTAGCACTATTTTAAAATGCGGAAAACGACTTCTACAGTTCCACCTATCCAAGGTTTGCCGAATGATGATTGGTACCTTAAAATAATAAAAGGTTTTAAAATAATAAATAGGTACTTTTATTAGTGAAAAGATTAGAATACCTTTTGAGAAATATTAGTCTATTTTCTTAATTACTTTAAACCCCTTAAGTTTATTAATTTTATCAAATACCCCTCTAAAAAAAGTTTAAAACTTAACAAAAAGACCCCTACTCAGTGCACTCACCCATACTTGTCAGATTTCAGCTACCACCGAATCTGTCACAGCGGTCTACGCTACCATTGGAAATAGCCGATAATTCACCGATCTGGCCTTTTTAGGCCAGATCTGACCGTCAACGGCAGCAATACTCCATCTTTGGCCGTCATTGACAGTCAACGATGGTCATTTCTTTGGCTGTCAATTTCCAACCAGATCTGGCCTTTTCACGTCAGATCTGGTCATGGATCTGACCGAAAAATGTCAGATCTGTGAATTATCAGCCATTTATGGTGGTGGCGAAAAGTGTTGTGACAGATTCTGGCTACTACCACCGGTGGCCGTCGGAATCTGGCAAGTATGGATGGGTGAAGGTGCTTTTGTTAATTTTTAAACTTTTTATGGGGGTATTTGATGGAATTAATAAACTTAAGCGGTCTAAATGTAATTAAAAAAATAGACTAATATTTCTCAAAATGTATTCTAGTCTTTTCACTAACGAAAGGTACTTGTTTATCGTTTTGAAACTTTTTGGATACCAATCATCGTTTCACCCAACCTTTGGTAGGTATAAGTCGTTTAGCCTTTTAAAATGTATAAAAATTCTTTTAATATGTTAATTATTGTATTTAGATATTCTAAATTTTCATATTTAAGTTGTAACACATTTAATTTCTATTATAATTTCAATATATATATATTTTGTTATTTTACATGTTGCAAGTACAATATTCTTAAAAAAAAAAAAAAAACATATTCCGAATTACAAAAAGCACGCAGAGTACTCGCGGTTTCAGCGCAAGTACGTAATTAGCATTTAGCACGCCCTTAGTCCTAAAGTTGAAGGTCAATATCGTAAAAGAATCCTGGCATCTTCAACTCCACGTGTCTTCTCGCAAATCGTTTCTGAGATCAGCTATTCACGAGATTCTGGTCCCTGCCCCATCATACTCACAATTCATAAAAGAGTCAAGACTCCCATAACTCGTACTGACTCACCAGTCACCTCACCTCAACCTCTGCTCTATCTTCTCTCCACCACTGGGCCAATCCTCTAACTCGACTCTCTCCTTTTATGGAACAAACTCAATCACTTACTTGCTCCAGCCTTCATCGCCGGGGTTGATTATGTTGAAATCTTGAAACCTTACTCTGTTGACTTCAACTTTCCACGATTTGGATGGCTAACCGCAATTGGATTGCTCTTTTTCTTACACTTTCTTGTTTGCTTCCTTCTCTTCACGCTAGTGCCGGTGATGCTGATCCGATTTACAAGTAAAGTTTTTCAACTCGCTTAGTTGCTTGTTGTTCCTTTTTTTTTTTTTTTTCCCTCGATATATTCAATTTTGCAGAAAAATTACTTTGCTTGTTTAGTTTTGTTATGAAGAGCTTGGAATATTATATTTATTGCTATTGTTTAGAATAATTTTAGATTCTTATTTTATTATAATGACTGTGGTCAGTATAGTTGAAGACTCTGGTTCTTTGCTAGAGATTCTAACGTAATTTGAGATATCTTGAAAATATTGAAAAATTTTGTGATAAGAATCTTCGGTTTTTAAGATTTTGTGAGATTAAGGATGGATTTTGGAGCGGTTTTGTTATTGTAGAAAATTTATCAAATAGTCAAATTTGCTTTTGTGCGCTATTAGTTGTGTTAGGTTGAAAGAGACAAAGGAAAAATGAATAAAAAAAAATTTATACTTATTTGTCCTTAATTAAAATCATTTTGAAAACAATTGCTCAAATATCTACCAAATAACCATTAGCCCACACCCTACATTTGAGAATTTAACTAAAACATCTTAGCCACAAAAAAATAAATAAATAAATAAATTTATAAGTTAACAAAATACCAGCCACCCAAGACCGCCGATAACCGCCATATCAATGCACAACCGGCTAGGTCTGGCAGTCGTGCATGATCTAGCTATTTTGACCAATCGAAGGCCGAAAATGGTCAGATCCACGACGATCTGGCCAAAACAGTCAAATCACGGCCAAAGATTTGAGGCTCCGTTTGGTACACTCTTTAAAGTACTATCTAGTTTTCCAATAAAGTTAAACAGAAAATGGTCTTTGGTTCTCTTATTCTCAAAATATTATTCTATATTATTTAATTTCTTTTAAACCCTAAATTTGTTAATTAACTAAACGCCCAAAAAAATTTTAAAATTGACAAAAACGCCACAGCAACCCACATTTACCAGATTCAGCACCATTGCCGGAAGCGGTCGAAATCTGGTATAATGGCACACTACCAGCTAAATTTGGCCAGTAGTGCGCCGACTTGCTTTTCCGATCAAAGATCTGCTGTTAACAGCCAGATCTTTAGCCGTAGCTAGCCGTCAACGATGAACGTATCTTTGGCGGTCGTTGACGACCAAATGCAGCTAGATCTGGCCATCAATGGCCAGATCCACGTGGATCAGGCCGGAAAAGGCCATATCAGTGCACGACCGGCCAGATCCAGTCGGTTGTGAGCCGATACGACGACTCCAGCCACCCTCCAATGGTGGGTGGGCAGTTGTTGTATTTAATGGGTGGGTTGGGGTGTTTTTATTAATTTTATGTTTTATTATAGAGGTGTTTAGTAAATAAACAAACATAGAGGGGTATTTTTGTTAATTTCTAAATTACATCGTATACCCATCTAATTTTACTTATTTCAAACTATATTTTAAAAAGATAAGAATGTGAACCAAACGGAGCCTGACATTTTCATAACCAGTTGAAAACAACCTTACCGACACAGACCAGCCAAATCGATCAGTTGTGTGTCATTCTAACGACTGCCAACAGTGGGGGCTAGTTGTCAGCAGTGGCATAGGGTGGGTGGGATGATTTTGCTACAAATAAAATTTATAACTGGGGTGCTTTAGCAAAATTTCAAATGTAAAGGTTTAAAAAAAAGGATTCAAAAAAATAATAATAAAAAATATTATATTAATATTTAAGAGGAGAACAATTTAGTATCTATAAACATACTCATCAATTTACCCAACTAGACCTGACAAAAGGGTCCAAACCTGCAGGTCGGCCAATACCGGATAAAAAATATAGGGTATGGGTCAATAAAATTGAACCCCTTTTTCATGGACTGTACCCGACCCGACCCGTATACCTTACGGGTTATTGGGGTGAACCCGCGGTACCCATTTTTGCAAATGGTAAAAACCAAAAAGTGACCCACTAATTGCCCTAACTCATCTCTCTGTGCCTGGCTGCCCTGCTCTGCTCTCATCTCTCTCGCGCCCGCCTCTCAATCTTCACGAATCAACAAACATTCTTTCCGCTCTCAATCTCTGATCAGTCTTCGATTAATCGTCACTCGTCAGTCATCACCCATTAGTAAGGCAGTCACCTGATTCATTCATCCAGTCTGTCATTCCCATTCCCAGAAAGAAATTGTTGGGTGTGTGGGTTAGTTGGCAAGTGTTGCTTAGGGATTTGTGTGCAGCCTTTGTGTCTTGTAAAGTTCCCCTTTATCTCTTTCCAGGGAGTGGTGTTGAGAGTAGAGATGGTGTCTACTTGGTTTTAGGGAGGGCTCTCTAGAGGATCTCTTTGGCTTTGATTTCCCTCAGTTGGTTTTCGGTTGGTTGGGAGCGCTGTTGTGTTGTGTGTGTTCTTTGGGTGTGCCTTGGGATGTTGTGGGTTCCTTTCTGGTAGAAAGGAAGCAATGTTTTAAAACCCAACCCGGATGAAACACGGCAAAGCTTCTGGGTCCTAGGTTGAACGGTTGACAAAAATTTTTAAAATTCAGCAGATATACCCCTAAAAATTTGATAAGTCCCCAAAGTTTTAAATTTATCAAACACACCCCAACTGCAAATCGACCGACGACTGATTGCGGCGGGACACCCCAGATGCAACCCCAATTGTCCCTTGAGCCCATTTCCATCAAATATAACTAAGATCTGGCCGAAATAGGTTCGATTTCGGCCAGATCTCACCGACGTCAACGTCGGCATTCAGGCCGATCCATCGATTCCGGCAAACACAACCCTTCCCATCACCCAGAATTACTCCCTTTTCTTCCCAACCAAAACCCCCTCACCCCACCCCGGTAGCCTCGTAAATTGCCGAAAAATCTCATCATTGCCGTTGCCAGTTTTGTTCGATTTCCGTCGATTTACTCACAGGAAATCAAATCTTTCAACACATTACATTCACGGAAATAGCTCTTCAAAAGCCCCAACATTCCGACAGTTAATTGTTCGCCAATCATTGGCGAAATCCTAGAGATTGGATGAATAGGAAAAAATAAACCCAGCCCGTTAAAGCTTCCGAGTCGGTTCAACGACGGGCCGGGCGAGTTTTAAAACATTGGAAGGAAGTTTTTGGAGTGCTGTGGTCATTTTGAGTTTGGCTTTTTTTTGCTGCTGTCCTTGCCCTATGTTGTTTAATGGTATAGTGGGTTTTTTCGGTAATCTTGCCTACTATAGGTTCTTTCGGGTGTTGGGTTTTTGCTAGTTGTTTCCTGTTTGTTCTTTTTTGTAACATAGGTTGGGAGTAGTTTCTTTATGCTGTGTATGCCGTTCTTTTGTGTTGGTGTCTTGTTTGCTGCCGTCTGTGAGCTGGTTTGTGGTGTGTGAAGGCTATTTCTGGCCTCCCGTGGTGCTTTTGAGCTGCTGTGTCTGGGTTTTTTCAGTTGCTGCTCTTGCGTTGTGTGCTGGTTTTGCTTGGCCTATCCAAAGGCTATTGTTAATACTTTATTTTTATTGTATTTTAGTATGTGGAGAGATTGAGATTAATGCAATTTGATAAGCTGTCGAGCAATGTACATAGATTTTAAGCTTCTTTAATTTGCATTTTAGTGTATGAAGACTGAATTACTTAGTAAGCGTTTATCATGAATGAAATGTCTCCAAAAATAGTTTGTTATACAATGAATCCCAGTTGAGGTATCATGGTCTGATTGGTTGCAATAGTTGCTTAATTTGGAATTTATGGATGTTATAAACCAAAAAGTTCTACAATTTTATAACTGGATGAGATTTACATGCAATTAACGATCTCAAATGAATCAGCAATGTTATAGTTACCAAAAATGTACACTAAATTAAAATTGCAGGAATTTTAGGGGTGTAACTAGGTGGACGTATAGGGTAGGGTATGGATCCATATTTGGACCGTATACCTCAACCCTATTGGGCGTACCGTTTGGACCCCACCTGTACCGACAACCACCCAGGTTACTCCCAACCAAGCATATCAATATACATACCACAATTTATTCTAACCTAACCAAACACATTTTTTAATATTCCTAGTAATCTTTAAAGTATCTATCTTTCATTATAAAACATTTCCAATAATATAACATTCTTGAACCAAAGCACCTTAAGGGGTAAGTTAAAAAAGTAAGATTATCAACAATCTTAAAATACCTAAAAAATAGAATATAATTACTTTATATTACCAATAGTAATTACTATTGGTTTCAAAGATTACCGAAATCTTATATTACTTGACAACCAAACGTGATAATCAAGTAATATAAGATAACCTTACCATTATGGGGATTACCCCAACCAAACACACTAAGTAACCCTCCAAGTTCTCACTGGACAAATGAAACCCCTGCTCAATGTCCTGCTTTTCATCCATCTTGCACATTACATGCCTCCCTGTAGAAAATTCCGTTGCCAATCTCAAGAAAAGATTAAATGTGTGCAAAGTAAAGTCTTATGGTAGGAGATTGAAAATGAAAACCAAGCAACCATCAAATTAATGTAGGAGGTGTAATGGAGATCGTATAAATCATCTAATTAGCCTGAAAGAAGGAAAATTATTCTTTGAACTTCTTTGATGAAATATTTACAAGCTTTGCACGTCGTGTTTTCTGATCCACCTCCTTTGAGACCAGTCCAGCAAGTTCAGGCACTTCAACAGACCCTTGAAGCTCCAAATCTATTACTGCTTGTTGGTTTTCTGCATTGCCTTCCAATAAATTCCTAACCGACCAAATGCCCCACTCCCTTAGAAATGGGTTATCTTCATCAGTAACACACTGCTGTAGTAGCAATAGAACCCCATTTCTCTCTCTAATTTCATCTTGTATATGCTTTTCGATATGCACACAATTGCCAATTACAGCAACAAGTCTCTCCGAATCCCATGTAGGGGCAGGTCTTGTAGGAGTGTGAGTTGTCCCATCTGATTCTCACTCAGTCTCATAGCTTTCTGATTATGCTGGAGGCTCGAGGTCACAAAGTAAACATAAGAGCAATTCAATGAGTCCAGAGGATTTGTGTATCAACAACATCAATGAAACCTCAGAACTAGAACCTGCAATCCCTCCAATGAGCAGATATCTCAAAATTGTGAGCGAGTATCCAAGAACATTGATTGCGAAGAGGGCGTTGGAAGACTGAACTTGCCCTTTGAGGAAAAATCGACAGCCCTAATAGATCTCTTAAATTTCTAGAACACTTAATGCGAAGTCAATGGGAATAATGATTTCTTCAATTCGTTCATCACTATCTCCGATACAATTCTCAGAAGAAAAGCTTGCTCTGTAGAAAAGGTATTATTATTAAGTTAGGATTCAGTTGCACAGGGGCACTGACTGGTATAGGTGTGGAGAAAAAATAGAGGAAAATGTATTTCTTCAACACATTCTTGAAACAAGTAACTTCAACCAATCTTCTTTAAACCAACTGGTGAGACAAAGAAGAAAAACAGGTAATCAGTACTTACTTATCAGTGCTAACTACAAACACCATTAAAACAAAACTGGATGGAGACAAATGCAATTTGAAGCTCATTGTACCTGAAGAAGCTGTGACCAAAATTTCTGTCATAATAGCAAACCCTTTTTTCACATAACTCCGAAACAATCCAGCACTGCCATCACAACACACATATATAACCATACACAATGGATCACAAGTCTCCTGGCTTCGTACTTTAGCAAGAGTGACAAACTCATTTGGAAAGAACAGACCCAAATAGCTCGCTGATGTCTTTCACCAGCCAACGAAACATTGCCAAAACCGTAAACCATACGAACGATCCCAATCTGCACCAGAATCAAGTCCTGTAACTCAGATGTGTTAAAACAACTCCAACTCCATTGCACTCAATAAAAAAATCTGATTGGTAATTCTCCAGCACAGAGGTTTCTAAGGAGCTTCAATGATAGTAAAGATATTGACGACAAGAGGCATAGCAGATAGATTGAATAAGCCGAAGGACTGTTGGAAGGATATTCTTGGAAGCAAGGTCAGAGCGGCCAACTCCAGTTCTAGAAGATTCTACAAGAATTTCTAGGGTTTCTTTCAAAGAAGAGAGCTCGCAGCAGTTATAATGGCTGAGGACATCAACTGGCAAGGGATACCCAACAATGATCATCATCCGTATATCACCATAAATTAAACGTAAGTAAAGGTAATGACTTCAATCTTAATCACCAATAGATCCTGCAAAGAAGAATAGGAAAAGATCAGAAAATGATTTCATATAATAAGGTTCGAAAAGATACCAATACAATCGATGAGAATAACTAAGTGTGACAATATCCAAAAAAATGAAAACCGAATGATTCGTAAGGATAACAAACAAAACTTCTCAACGAGAACTAGACTGGTACATTTTAGTATTTTACACCAACTGAAGAATATTTGTTAAATCATTTTCCGATTTAATTTCAAAAATTGTTTAATTATTCTCTGGGAAATCATAATCAAATTATACCTCAAAAATCTAGATTGTAGCATTACTTATAAGCATATCATCACCTAAAAGTAGTTATGAGTTATGTGAAATATAAAATGTTCTAATGAGTAAACGACATGTTTCCACCTAAAGAGTAGCAAAATTTTAAGTTTCCATCATTAGTTTTATTTATTCTAGGTTCTCACCCTTAAATTAAAAGAAAATTATTTACTCTAACGTAAAAACAGTAAAATGGTAATTTGGATTGCATTGAATCTTAAATCAAAATAAAAATTTCAACATAACCCTTTACATCTCAAATTTCTTTCACAAACACCCCTCATCACTTCTCTCCCTCGCGACAGTCGTAAAAAATTAGATCTGGCCAAATTCCGTCACTGCTGGACATCACTGCCACCACCACTAGCTTCCCCCACTCATCCCCAACAAAACTCATCCATCCCCCAGCCTCGTCCGCCTCCATTTTGGCTAAATCTAAATATTTTCTCCTTGATTTTTCTGACAATTTCCCTCCTACCGACTGTCAGAAAAATCAAAATTTAGCCAGATTCCAATGCCGTTTGAAATCATCGCCACCACTACTAGTTTCCTCCACTCATCCCTTACAAAACCTATCCATCTCCCAGCCTCGTCCACCTCCATTTTGGCCAGATCTAAGCCTTTTCTCCGTGACTTTCCCCTCCCCTGCGGCTATTGGAAACACCCAGATCTATTCAGATTCTGGCACCATTTGACATCACCGCCACCACCACTAGCTTCCTCCACTCATCCCTGACAAACCTATCCATTCCCCAGCTACGTCCGCCTCCATTTTCGCTTGATTTGAGCCTTCTATCCACGATTTTCCCTTCCCTCGCAGCTGCCGGAAAAATCCAGATCTAACCATATTCTAGTGTCGTTTGACATCACTGTCACCACCACTACCTTCCCCCACTCATCCCAAACAAAACCCATCCATCTCCTAGCCTTGTCCGCCTTGGTCAGATTTAGGCCTTTTCTCACGATTTTCCCCTCCCTTGCGGTTGCCGAAAAAATCCAAATTTATTTGGGGTTAAAAAGTAATTTACTAATTTATTTGTAAGGATAGTTTTGCAATAATACTCTCCATATTGTATTAGAACCCAAAAATCATTAATGGTGTTAATTTAAGGGTGAGAATATGAGATAAATGAAACCAGGTGTGGGAACTTAAATTTTTGCTAATCTTTGGGTGGGAACATGTCGTTTACTCTGTTCTAAAAAATGATAAGAAATTTCACTGAATGTTAAATCACTCCCATAGATTCAACAAAATAGGTGAGATTATACAATGTGAGTAATCATTAATCAAAAAGCAGTAAATAAGACATTGTTTAGCTTCAAGCGTAACCGTCTCTCATTTGTTGTGCCTTACATCAAAGTTCTGGTTAAATAATTCAAGTGTACAAGTAGAAAAAACATATCCACGGTTAAAGATTTTGAGAGTATTTCGTTAAAAGAATGTTGTATTTACTGAAAATGTTATATTAATAAAAAAAAAAAAAAAATATATATATTATTATATATATATTTTTTTTTTTTTTTTTTTTTTTTTTTGGTATCCGAAGGTGCTCGGGTCAGCTTGCGCACACCTGAACTAGTCCCTTAGGACCTTGAAGTTAATGGTCAGATAAGCCTCCAATAACTACCTCTTATCAGTAGTCGTGAGATTCGAACTAATAACATTTTGAGTAATATACCCAAGAGTCACAAACGAACCCTCAAGCTACCTAGAGGTAGTTTATGTTATATTGATATGTTTGGTTAGAATGATAAATTAGTGGGTATGTTATATATATTACTAAATTGCCCTCCTTTTTAAATATTATTTTTATTATTATTTTTTGAATAATTTTTTTAACCCCCTACATTTGAAATTTTACTAAAACACCCCAGCCATATAAAACTTTAATTTATAACAAAATCACCCCAAGCCACTGTCGAAAGCCAGCCACCATCACCAGCCACCACCGACAGTCGTCGAAATGGCACATGACCTATCAGATCTGGCCAGCCATGCGCCGACAAAGTCGTTTTTGGCCAGGGACCGCTTCACGACCATAAATTTGGCCAAACCGACTAGATATGGTCGACTGTGCCCCATTTCGTTGACTTCCGATGGCGATCGGCGATGGGGCTAATGGCCGATGAAAATCTTGGATGGCTAAGGTGGTGGCTATGGTCTTGGGTAATTTGATTGAAGTACAAGGGTAGTTCTGTCTTAAAAATCCTGAATATGAGGTTAAAATTGTCCATAAATTTATTATAAACTATTTAGACAACAAGGGTATTATTGTCTTAAAATTTTATTAATAAGGATGCATTTGGTTAAGTGTCATATAAGATTAGTCCGATAATCTTAATTTAATTTTGAAGATTTTCTTGTTTGGTTTGCAAGTAATAAAATATTATAATAATTTTTTATTGCAAATAGTATTTACCATTGGTAATATATAGAGTAATCGAATTACCTTATTAGGAAATGTTATTAAAAGATTACCAAGATAATTTGATTTTATACTTATTTTATCATTAATTAAATATCATTTTGAACATAATTCCCCTCAAATATTTACAAAATAACCATTAGCTCATACCCCATATATTTAAGAATTTAACTAAAACACCTTAGCCACAAAAAAAAAAAAAAAAAAAAAATTAATAAAATAAAATTATAAGTTCACAAAATATCCCCAATCACCCAAGACCGACGACGACCGGCATATCAATGCAGAGTCAGCTAGTTCTGGCCAGCCATGCATCGATCTAGCTATTTTCGACCATCTAGCCAAAAACAGTCAAATCACGACCAAAGATCTAACATTTTCATAGCCAACTGAAAACAACCTTACCGACACACGATCGGCCAAATCCGATTGATCGTGAGTAATTCTAACAATTGTTAGCGTTGGTGGCTAGTTGTCGGCAATAGCATAAGATGGGTGGGGTGATTTTGCTACAAATTAAAGTTTTATATAACTTGAGTGTTTTAGTAAAATTTCAAATGTAGGAGTTTAAATAAATGATTCAAATAATAATAATAATTATTATTATTATATTGATATTTTAAAAGGAGGACAATTTAGTAATCTATATAATATACTCATTCATTTACCTCCGAACCAAACATATCAATATAACATACCCACTAATTTATTCCAACCTAACCAAACATATTTCCCTAAATATTTTTAGTAATCTTTAAGGTAATCTATCTTTTCATTAATATAACATTTCCAATAATATAACATTCCTTGAACCAAATGCACCTTAAGGGGTAACAAAAGTAAGATTACCAAATAATCTTAAAATACCTAAGAAAATGGAGGTAATTATATTACCAATAGTAATTACTATTGGTTTCGGAAGATTACCGAAATCTTATATTACTTGACAACCAAACGTGATAATCAAATAATATAAAATAACATACCTTATTAATAGGGGATTACTCCCAACCAAACACACCCTATATAAGTAACCCTCCAAGTTCTCACTTGGAACAAATGAAACCCCTGCCTCAATGTCCTGCTTGTCGTTCCATCTTGCACATTAAATGCCTCACTGTAGAAACTTCCGTTGCCAATACTCAAGAAAAGATTAAATGTGTGCAAAGTAGAAGTCTTCTGGTAGGAGATTGAAAATGAAACCAAGCAACCATCAAATTAATGTAGGAGGTGTAATGGAGATCAGTATAAATCATCTAATTAGCCTGAAAGAAGGAAAATTATTCTTTGAACTTTTTTGATGAAATATTTACAAGCTTTGCACGTCGTGTTTTCTGATCCACCTCCACTTTGAGACCAAGTCCAGCAAGTTCAGGCACTTCAACAGACCCTTGAAGCTCCAAATCTATTACTGCTTGTTGGTTTTCTGCATTGCCTTCCAATAAGTTCCTAACCGACCAAATGCCCCACTCCCTTAGAAATGGGTTATCTTCATCAGTAACACACTGCTGTAGTAGCAATAGAACCCCATTTCTCTCTCTAATTTCATCTTGTATATGCTTTCTTTGATACACACAATTGCCAATTACAGCAACAACGTCTCTCCGGAATCCCATGTAGGGGCAGGTCTTGTAGCAGTGTGAGCTAGTCCCATCCTGATTCTCACTCAGTCTCATAGCTTTCCTGATTATTGCTGGAGGCTCGAGGTCACAAAGTAAACATAAGAGCAATTCAATGAGTCCAGAGGATTTTAGTGTATCAACAACATCAACAGAACCCTCAGAACTAGAACCTGCAAATCCCTCCAATGAGCAGATATCTCTTAAAATTGTGAGCGAGTATCCAAGAACATTGATTGCGGAAGAGGGCGTTGGAAGACTGAACTTGCCCTTTGAGGAAAAATCAACAGCCCTAATAGATCTCTTAAACATTTCTAGAACACTTAATGCGAAGTCAATGGGAATAATGATTTCTTCAATTCGTTCATTCACTATCTCCGATACAATTCTCAGAAGAAAAGCTTGCTCTGTAGAAAAGGTATTATCTATTAAGTTAGGATCTTCAAGTTGCACAGGGGCACTGACTTGGTATAGGTTGGAGAACAATAGAGGAAAATGTATTTCTTCAACACATATTCTTGAAACAAGTAACTTCAACCAATCTTCTTTAAAACCAACTGGTGAGACAAAGAAGAAAATACAGGTAATCAGTACTTACTTTATCGGTAGCTAACTACAAACACCATTAAAACAAAACTGGATGGAGACTAAGAAAAATGCAATTTGAAGCTCATTGTACCTGAAGAAGCTGTGACCAAAATTTCTGTCATAATAGGCAACCCTTTTTCTCCACATAACTCCGGAAACAATCCAGCACTGCCATCACAACACACATATATAACCATACACAATGGATCACAAGTCTCCTGGCTTCGTACTTTAGCAAGAGTGACAAACTCATTTGGAAAGAACAGACCCCAAATAGCTCGCTGATGTCTTTCACCAGCCAACGAAACATTTGCCAAAACCTGTAAAGCCATACGAACGATCCCGCAATCTGCACCCGAATCAAGTCCTGTAAACCTCAGAATTGTTAAAACAACTCCAACTCCATTGCACTCAATAAACAAATTCTGATTGGTAATATCTCCAGCACAGAGGTTTCTAAGGAGCTTCAATGATAGTAAAAGATATTGACGACAAGAGGCATAGCAGATAGATTGAATAAGCCGAAGGACTGTTGGAAGGATATTCTTGGAAGCAAGGTCAGAGCGGCCAACTCCAGTTCTAGAAGATTCTACAAGAATTTCTAGGGTTTCTTTCAAAGAAGATGAGCTCGCAGCAGTTAATAATGGCTGGAGGACATCAACTGGCACAGGGATACCCAACAATGATACATCATCCGTGATATCACCCATAAATTAAACTGTAAGTAAAAGGTAATGACTTCAATCTTAATCACCAATAGATCCTGCAAAGAAGAATAGGAAAAGATCAGAAAATGATTTCATAATAATAAGGTTCGAAAAGATACCAATACAATCGATGAGAATAACTAAGTGTTACAATATCCAAAAAAATGAATAACTGAATGATTCGTAAGGATAACAAACAAAACTTCTCAACGAGAACTAACTTTTGACAAAATTTGATCAAAGTGTCATTGTACTATCGGAAATTGCTCACTTTCCCCTCTCATTCGTTTGCTTAATTTCATTAACTTCACAATTTATAGCAAATAATGTTAATCACCAGTGCCCCGTCAGATTACTAACAAACATATAAGAAAAAGGAAAAGAAACCAACATTCAATTTCTTAGCATCACGAATAAGTAAATGTTAATCTCTACAAAGCAGAATGGAAACTACAAGATTTCAGAAAAGCTTAAAAAAATACAATTGCATCAATATCAGCAGTATTTCTCAGTAAACCCAATAAAAACTGAAACAGTTTTTCTAGTTAAACGAATGAGAAAGCGAAAATTACCTGGAGAGAAAGGAAGCTTTGAAGTAGGGTAACGGGCTTAAACAAGAAATTTCGTGAGAAATAGCAGGTAGTTGATCGAATGGGATTAGGAATTTATACTACAGAGAGCGGGAGGAGGCAAGCAAGAGCCGACCTAAACCGGGTAAGGACTAGGCCCGTCAGACCGCCAAGCTTTGAAGGCTAGCATTACTCTTTTTTCTGGAAACTTCAATTCATTTTTAATACGGATTTCGAAATTCTTCCAGTATTTGTAACACTATTTTAAAATGTATAAAAATTCTTATAATATGTTAGTGTGCGTTTGATTTATTATTTAGATAAAATTTTGGGGATAATATTAGACAGTTAGATACGATTATGATTATGAGAATAGAATTTGCAGAATATGTGTTTGGTAAAGTATTTTGACTTTGATATTTGTGTTGAATATTTGATTAATATATTTTTTATAAATGATTTATTAATATAATATTTTGTTGCATTTTGTTAAAATAATGTATTATTATATATATAACTTATCAAATTATATTTTAATAATACTAAATATTTTATTGGTAATTTTGTCACCCGTAGATATTAAAAAACAAAAATTCATATTAATTTCAAGTACTAATCCAACTGTTTAAAAACATCACATTAATACATATATGATAAAAGTACTAATTATAACTCTTACAATCATTATTACATGTATACTCCATTAACAACTATGACATGGTCCACTGTGCCGTCCACAGTGCATTCGTTATGTTATCCCGTACAGTCATCATGTTGTCTATAATACCTTATTGCGGTTGACTCGGTCCTTCTCCATTTCGGTCATATTCTGCCCCATTTTGACGATCATAATATACTTGCTCATTACCCGTACTATTATTGGTTTGTTCGAAGATACGGTCGTCCATATTGTACATTCAGATAAAATTATGAAGTACACAACATGCCATAACAATCTTCCCTTGTTTGTCCGGCGGGTAATTGTTCATTCTATTTAGAATATTGAACTGTCTTTTCAAAACACCAAAGGTTCTCTCGATAACATTGCGGAGTGAAGCATGTCTGTAATTAAACAACTCTTGTGACCCCCTTCGGTTACGGCGGTGATCAGAAATATGGTAAGCCACTCGCCTATGAGGGGCGAGGAACCCATCTCTATTTGGATACCCCGCATCAACCAAATAGTATTTCCCTATAATAATATCAGACATTTTATTTGAATTACAGGGCCTCAACAATGGAGATAATACGCTATAATACGTCAAGAAAATACTTATACCTGGTGGAGGATGTGGGAATCCAGAATTAGGATCGTCAATAATTGAATTTAAAACTCTTGAATCATGCATAGATCCTTCCCATCTAGTAACGACATAAATGAACATCATGTTAAAGTCGCATACAGCCATTACATTCTGTGACATCAATCCTTTACGAATTTGGTACCTATCGGCAAATTCACGTGGAACTGAAGTGTATACATGTGTGTCATCCATGGCTCCAATACAGTCCTATCATGAAAATTGAATTTTACTAATATTAACCTACTAAAAAAATTAATAACACAATGAACTTAACTATCTACTAATAGCAAACATAATGAAGCAATACCTTAAAGAAAGGATAATATTTTCTGTTGGCTGATATTTTTCATGGAACATCATTGAAGTCAGGTGGTCTGATAAACTTTGTCTTCAACTCACATATAGCGTCGCAAACTGCGGTAACATGTCTAGAGATCGTCTCACCCGAATGTTGGAAATCCTCCATCATTATTCTGATTGTCTCGTTTTTTCTAACGATTGTTAGAAATATCATAACTTGTTCTTCCAAACTCGTCCTCCTGGCTGGTTGCAATCTGCCTTGATCGGACAAAAAATCACATAACAATGTAAAACAGTCTTTGTCCATGCGGCACTTGTCATAGATCCTGTCAGGATGACCGTTGAGTACTTCCAACATGTACTGATGACCAGTCAATACAGATGTATGTCATGGTTCACGCCCACTTGCTTCTAACGCGGCAACACCGTAGAGTGCAACAGCTACATCTGTCAGTATTTCTTCTTCATCCCTCTCATCTATAGCACATCGTCTTCTTCCTGTATGGCTAGACGACGCCATTTAAATACACATTTGTAACACATTTATCAACAATTAACAGTTGTTTTACTACTTAGCAAAATATAACAGTCAATATTTAATTGTAATGACAATCGAAAATGGTGTTTACACATGTAATATCACATAAATAAGTTCATACAGTAGTGTTATCAATTGTAATTGTAATGACAACTGCCCACTGACGCATACAAAATTGTTGCCAAACAATTATGAAATATAGTGTCATCTACTTATTATTGGGAAAATTGTTATAAATCCAGTTAGCCTTTTCCTCCAGTGGGAGTTTCACGAATATCTCCCGCCACCCTGGATTTTCATATAAGTATGTGACAGCCAGCAGGTAAAACTATGTCGGTACTTGCATGGCAGTCATGATGTCAATACAATTGCTCATGGAAAAAGGATCAAATGGAGCAATGTTGTTCTCTTCTTCCCTCTCATCTACACTGCGATTGCCAGCCCTCGATCCCATAGTCCGCTTCTCCGCAAGCTTGTCCGTCAAGCTAAAAATGGCATCCGCAATTGATTGTCCCTGGCCGCTTCTGTGCCTCTTATTTCTTGCTCTTCCATGGCTAGATGTGTTTGGCCATTTTTTCCCTGTCGTCCGATCAGGATCAAGTTCAAAGTCGCTATCATCCATAGGAACCGCACCGGGATTGGAATAACTGGATGTCTCCACCGATTGGGATGTAGATGTGTACGCATATCTTCCAGTGGCAGTTTGCTTCTCAAATATTATTTCATAAAGCTCCTTGTGAGTAAGTCCCTTGTGGTAAAATTATTGCGCCAGTGAGTTTTGTTGGTAAGTTAAAAGAATAATATATTAATATTTAGTAGTTCGAAAAAATGCATACATTTACGATGTCGTTGAATAATATTAGTTAAAAAATATGAAAATTTACCTTGATATATTCTTGCCAAACCTCAACGGGACACGTTGGACTTTGTGACTCCTGATCCCACCCGAACCCCGTGTGTTGCAACAATTTCTGCCATGCTTGATAAACTTTTCGCAGGCGAAAGAACTTAGAGGTTAATTGTGTGATGTTGAGTCTCCTGCCAGCCAATGATGATATGTCTTCCAACGTTTCCTGGTAATCAGCTGTTTTTATTGCAGTACCATGTGAAGTTTTGGCCCGCTCAGATAACAGGACCAGAAATTTGTGGGTCATCTCAGCAGACCAGGCCACAAAATCACTTATCTAAGGACAGTACAGTGAGGGACAACCAACATTGGGGCACCATACGAATCACCAAGCACATTACACAATATAATACTCACATGTTAACGTAATCAACTAAACACATATAAACTTATACCTCGTTCGATCCGACACTGCTTGAAGACGTCAATGCAGGAAGATACAGACAATGTCGACCAACAGGGTGTATGACGAACTCCAAGTCTAGAAAAACGTCAAAACTTTCACCTCTGCTGCAAGTAATAATCAATCCTACGACGTCGAGACAAATTATGCTGACATCTATGCATATGAGCGTAATTTCTGGTTACGATTAAAGAACGATGTCGAATCTACAGAACAAATATATCAATTAGTGAAATCCAAATAAAATATTTGAGTCAACCAATTACAAAACGCATTATTAAAGTCGCTCATTAAAAGGATTAATGAAAAGAAAAAAACAGTATTAACACAAATTATTTCCAATAAAAAAAAATGAAAAAAATAGCGTCTCGGTGTCTTGAAAACAAATAGGAAACAGAAACTTACAAACTGGATTTGGATACTTCGCAGGTCTCTTTCCCTTCTCTGAGACAGATAAACATCAAACATAATTAAAGGGATCCATGTGTGTACACGAGATTAAAAACCTGCCAAACAAAACAAAAAACTTATTAAAACAATTCATTCATGTGCCAAACAAAACAAAAACGCATTCAAAAGGATTCATGCCTGTGCCAAATAAAAAATAAATTATTAAACAAAAAAACAATTAATTTCTATGCCAAAAAAAAAAAAGCGCATTAGGATTCATGCCTGTGCCAAATAAAACAAAAACGTATTAAACCAAAAAAAAATCATTCCCGTGCCAAACAAAAATGCATTCACAATCCATGCATGTGCAATTGCCAAATAAAACAAAAACCCATTCACAATCCATTCGTGCCAAACAAATAAAAAACGCAAAACAACATCCCTTTGTACACAGATCTGAGGTGGGTTTGTGACAGATTGGGGTGTGGGTTTGTGACAGATCGGGTCACGGTCACGTTGGGTTTGTGTGTGATCAGGGTGGGTTGGTTTGCAACAGATCGGGTCACGGTCACTGTGGGTTTGTGTGTGATCGGGGTGTGGGTTTGCGATAGATCGGGTCACGGTCACGGTGGGTTTGTGTGTGATCGGGGTGTGGGTTTGTGACAGATCGGGTCACGGTCACGGTGGGTTTGTGTGTGATCGGGGTGTGGGTTTGCGACAGATCGGGTCACTGTCACGGTGGGTTTGTGTGTGATTGGGGTGTGGGTTTGTGACAGATCGGGTTACGATGGGTTGGTTTGCGACAGATCAGGTAACGGTGGGTTTGTGTGTGACAGATCGGGTCACGATGGGTTTGTGTGTGACAGATCGGGTCACGGTGGGTTTGTGTGTCACAGATCTATTTTCGGGTTCACGGTTGAGGATCTGAGGTGGGTTCACGATGGGTTTGTGACAGAGGGATTTGTGGATTCACGGTGGTGGGTTGACGGTGGGTTCACGTTGGGTTAGGATGTGGGTTTGTGACAGAGGGATTTACGGGTTCACGGTGAGAAGTGAAGCACTGAAGCTGGTACTGGATACTAGAAAGTGAAATGGTGGTAATTGTAATGACTGCTTTATACTAGAGTACTCATAGAAATATATCAAGTAGGATAATGTATATTAGCAAAAGTAAATGGACCCAAATTTTCTTTTATTACATATAAACATTCTTTATACAAAATAACTTTATCATTTACAAAATGCCATTAAAACAGTGGACAGTGTAGCTATTGCTCCTCGTTTGCCAATGCCCATCCAACCGCGTTATCACCTAGATCATGTATCCACAAAGAAAACAATAGGGTGAGCACAAAATAATGCTCAGTAAGTAAATCCTCTACTTGATTGTCCCCGTAATTCTTTCTCTTAATTCTTTCCTTACACTTTTTTCTAATCTCATTTATTTTCTCTTTCCCACAGCTCTCTTATCTGCTATATGTCACGGCCTCATCTTACCGGAGGCACGGCAGGGTGGAGTTCACACAGCACCAACCCACTCTTCGTGACTTTCGGGTGGAGATCACAAAGCACCAACCTGCTTTTCGTAACTGTTTGGTGGAGATCATAAAGCACCAACCCATTTCTCATCACTATCGGATGGAGATCACAAAGCACCGACCCATGTTTAGTATTTTTCTCATTCTCTCTACTCTTAGAGTAGAGTAGTGCATACACATAGTTTCCTACTCTTTCTCAAGCCACTTCTCAATGCACAATTAATTTTCTCCACTAATGCACTCATGAAATGCCAACATGCAATATTGCAAGAATTAAAGTTACTACTCATGATTTTCTTAGGCATTTCATCAAACAACTAATGTGCAAACATAAACTCTACTTTATCTATGGTTCTATCCCTTTCTTGAACCATCCAAAATGGGAGAAAACTCCCTCACAAAATTATAATCCCTGTCATAAAATAACACTTCCAAATAGATTTATCAATCTCCTCCAATTTCATCTCAACTACATCCTCTCATTACTACATATTCATCACATATTAACACTTCTCATCAATGAAGTGTAATCAACAACCATAAAACAAATACTCATCTCAACCCAATTTCTCAATAGCTTAACATATGCATGCATATATAAATCTCTACTTAATCTTTACTCAGAAGATTTCTCAATTTCAACTTGGGATGGATTTACTTCCCTTGCAATGGAGAGATCACACTTGCACTTTCCTTTCCTTTAAATGCTTGTCTCTTCTCTACAACTTTGCACAATAAAACCATAAGCCTTCAATGTACAAATATATGCAAAATTTAACATCTAAAGCAAGAATCCTTACCTTAGGATGCCTTAGATTGATTTTCTACCAAGATCCAACTAAAAACCCCTCAAAAATCCTTGAAAGATTGAAAGAAGAGTTGAGAGGAAATGGAGAACGGAAGAGGCGGTGGAAGAAGAATGAATGAAGGGTTTGTGAAACTTCAACCCTTTTTAGCTCAAAATATATTCATTCATTCCCATATTGCCCTTGCTCTTTCTTCAAAATGTCATCTTTATCCTTTCAATCCTTACAATCACACCCCCACTCTAACATATTTTCTATAAAATTCTCTTACATTTTACTCCCCACTTTTCCTGCTAACTAAGGGTAGAAAGCTCATTTTGCCCCTATGGAAAGAATTCTCTAGAAACTCACTACACGTTTTATTCGGCTCTTCGCCGCGGCGAAGACTCTTTCGTCGCCCCGATGAAAAATTACAGAACCTACCTCTTTGGTTGCAGAACCTCGTCGCCACGGCAAAGATTATTCTTCACCCTGGCGAAGTCTGTAACACCAAGATTTCGCCAAGTCTTTACAATTTCAGGGCAACCACTCAACCAAACCAATACATCCATTCCACCAAGGGCTAACCAAACAATATTAACAATATACCATCTCAAATAAGAGCAAAACAATAAACATTCACACATACAACATAATTTACTACGTACCTCAAGTGGGGTGTTACAGTAATGCAAACTGGGAAGTGAAGCACTAAACCTAGTAATGGATTATCAGAAACTGAAATGGTGGTGATGGATACTAAGAAAGTGAAGCATTGAAAACGGTAATGCAAACTGAGAAGTGAAGCACGAAGCTGGTAATGGATACTGAGAAAGTGAAATGGTGAAGCAGTGAAGAAAAGTGAAAAAGCAAACTATAATGGTCAAAAAAAAATTTTGTCAGGATTGAATTATCAGGACAGTATTGTGTAAATAATAAAACAAACATTATCTATAGAATCCGGTCCAGAATATGAATAAAAATATTTAGCCAAACGCAGCCTAAATTATTGTATTTAGATATTCTAAATTTTCATATTTAAGCTGTAACACATTTAATTTCTATTATAATTTCAATATATGTATATGTATATATATATATATATTTTTTTGTTATTTTACATGTTGCAAGTACAATATTCTTAAAAAAAAAAAAAACATATTCCGAATTACAAAAAGCACGCAGAGTACTCGCGGTTTGAGCGCAGGTACGTAATTGGCATTTGGCACGCCATTAGTCCTAAAGTTGAAGGTCAATATCGTAAAAGAATCCTAGCATCTTCAACTCCACGTGTCTTCTCGCAAATCGTTTCTGAGATCAGCTATTCACGAGATTCTGGTCCCCGCCCCATCATACTCACGATTCGTAAAAGAGTCGAGACTCCCATAACTCGTACTGACTCACCAGTCACCTCACTTCAACCTCTGCTCTATCTTCTCTCCACCACTGGGCCAATCCTCTAACTCGACTCTCTCCTTTTATGGAACAAACTCAACCACTTACTTGCTCCAGCCTTCATCGCCGGGGTTGATTATGTTGAAATCTTGAAACCTTACTCTGTTGACTTCAACTTTCCACGATTTGGATGGCTAACCGCAATTGGATTGCTCTTTTTCTTACACTTTCTTGTTTGCTTCCTTCTCTTCACGCTAGTGCCGGTGATGCTGATCCGATTTACAAGTAAAGTTTTTCAACTCGCTTAGTTGCTTGTTGTTCCTTTTTTTTTTTTTTTTCCCTCGATATATTCAATTTTGCAGAAAAATTACTTTGCTTGTTTAGTTTTGTTATGAAGAGCTTGGAATATTATATTTATTGCTATTGTTTAGAATAATTTTAGATTCTTATTTTATTATAATGACTGTGGTCAGTATAGTTGAAGACTCTGGTTCTTTGCTAGAGATTCTAACGTAATTTGAGATATCTTGAAAATATTGAAAAATTTTGTGATAAGAATCTTCGGTTTTTAAGATTTTGTGAGATTAAGGATGGATTTTGGAGCGGTTTTGTTATTGTAGAAAATTTATCAAATAGTCAAATTTGCTTTTGTGCGCTATTAGTTGTGTTAGGTTGAAAGAGACAAAGGAAAAATGAATAAAAAAAAATATTTCAGTTTTTTGAAATAAGTATTGGATAGGTCTTTTATTGAATCTAAAGACTTTCTAGCGAGCAATTGGTTTTTTTTTTTTTTTTTTTTTTTTTTTTTTTTCTTTCCAGAAAGCAGTTTCGGTGCTTTTATAGAGATCTCCTTTACTTTAAACCGCTGTATACAAGAACATTCCCAAACACATCTTAACTCAGTGTGCATTAAGTTTAATAACTAAAGCATGTCTATGGAGTTTTTGGGTTGAATTTTTGAAAGTCAGTATAACCATTTTAGATTTGGCATTCTATGGGATCTGTCTATAATTCTTCTTGTTAATTGAGAAGTGTTTTTTCCAATGAAAATGGATTAATTTTTTCTGAAGTTTTATTTTAGCAATTAGTTTATGGAATTGAGTTGTTGTCTTCACTCTCATGGCAGTTTCACTTATTGTTAACAACAAAGTATGCTTAAAGAAGTTTGGGTCTAAAACCTAGGAAGGAATCTCCCTTTTGACAAATACTTGAAATGTGTTAACATTTATTTGGCGCATAATACTACACATTCAACATTTTTATACAACATTTCTCATACAACTTGATGTGGCAAAGTATGATTGACTGATTTTAAATTAAAAATGAACTTTCACCCAATAATCTTTTGTCACATTAGGTTGTATGAGAAATGTTATATAAAAATGTTGTATGTGTAGAATTACTCTTATTTGGCTAGATGATAGCATGCTTTCCCTTTTTCCTGTCAATTTTCTCAAGTATTCGTTGTGCTATCTCTGCTTGTGTGTTTTTATGTTGATTTTTAAAGTCTGTTTTATAATAGTGAGAATTTTTTTGGTGGTATCAACTGTAGTGTTTGACAAAATCTTTATTGGAGTAAGATGGTAGTCCTTGAAGCTAGGTATGAGTTTTCCTAAGCAGTAAAATGTGGCTGCACAATAACTTTTTGAGATATCTTGAAGTAATGGCTGGAGGATTAACTAAACCTGAGATTTATGTTATTCACAAAATACTCCATCTATCTATGTTGTTTCATAATTTGATTGGACTTCCAGAAAATATTAATTGTTTCTGCATACTTTCCTGGGTGTTTAATATGATTATGATCATGCCTGTTGAACTATTATCCTTATCATAATTGTCATTTATTTTCCAGGGCTTGTGTGGAGCAATGTGAGAAAACTGGATGTGTAGGGGATAAATGCTTCCAACACTGTAACTTCTCATCTGATGGGAAACCTATGGGTGGACCATGGTATCTTCAAGAACCACTCTATATCAGGTGGAAACAATGGGACTGCAGCAGTGACTGTCGATATCAATGTATGCTCGCTAGGGAAGAGGAGAGGGAAAAAGTTGGTGACAAGCCTGTCAAGTATCATGGGAAATGGCCATTCCGTCGTGTTTATGGCATCCAGGTTGTTACATATTATATGCTGGAACACTAATTTACCGTTGATGTAATTAAAGTAATTAGGCTAATTTCACTTGAATGATCTGCCAATCTAAATGTTCTTTTTTAATGTTTTCAGGAACCTGTTTCTGTTGCTCTCTCTGCACTCAATCTTTCCATACAATTTCATGGTTGGTTGTCCTTTTTTATCCTTCTAAACTACAAGTTGCCTTTGAGGCCAGATAAGAAGACCTATTACGAATATACTGGTTTGTGGCATATCTATGGAATACTAGCAATGAACTCTTGGTTCTGGAGTGCTGTTTTCCATAGTCGGTAAGTAGTCATCTCTTGTTTGTACCTTTATACCTGCAACATAACATGTAAATCCTTCTTCCCAATGTGACCACTTGCTTCAACAATCTATGAATTCTTTTCGTACAAGTAGACCTTAATTCTTTCAATTCTATATTCAGATGCTGTTTGGAATTGGTTTTGATTCATTCCACAACACATTATTTTCTTTTTGGTGCTGTATGGGGGCAATTTTTGGGAATCAGGGAAAAAAAAGTATTGCAGAATATGCAATTTATTATAAACTGTACAAAATTTGACTGCAATGATAGTTTAATGCAGACTTGCAATACTGTACCCAGAGGAAAACAAGCTAGTTCCACTATGTTTCTCTTAAATCTTTTGATGTCAAATAATAATCAGATTGTTTGTTTATTTGTGCTATTATTTTCATTTTCTTGGTACTATATTGATGATATTTTGCTTCCAACTGATATGGTGCTTTATCTAAATTGATTGTAGAGATGTTGAGTTGACAGAGAAGCTAGACTGTTCATCTGCTGTTGCATTACTTGGGTTTACTTTTATTCTAGCAATACTGAGAGCTTTCAACGTGAGAGATGAGGCTGCCAGGGTGATGGTTGCTGCACCACTGATTGCATTTGTGACAACTCACATCTTGTACCTGAATTTCTTTAAACTTGATTATGGTAATTCATTTCTCTGTTGACCTTCACTTGTGACGTACCATTCATATCACCATATAAGGCTGTTAGTATTTCAACATAATGCACCTTCTTGGACCTGGAACACTATCTATTACATGTCGACATTAATATCCATATGACAATAGCATTGGTTCTCTTCTGCTTGGTTTAAAATTTCTATCAAAATAGCCTTTTCTTTACTATTTGGAGTCAGCCAGCATACTTTCTTTTGCTATCTGTCTGATCTACTCTTGTGAGAACTTTTACTTTCATGATAAACATGATTTTTGTCCTTTCTGTTGTATTTATATTCAACTTTAGCATTTGCTTCATATCTTGGAGTTATTGATTCCACTACACCAAACTTGACTGCCTTATTTCAGTTTCATATTTTCCCATAGCATTTACATTTGATTCTTTTATTGTATCACCATTAATTTATTTCTAGTTTCATTTTAAGTTTAGTATGATATTAAGGGATATGAGAACATGTAAATACATGTTAAGATTTTGTTAATATCACCCTTGAAAGCATAATCTGAAAGATTGTTGTATTTAAAGCATACATCAAAGATAGAGAACGAACTTGTGACAATTTATAAATTTGCTCAATGCTTTTTAACTAATGGTTTTTGCCCCATTCAAAACCATTTTTTGCAGGACTGAACATGAAAGTGTGTGTGACCATGGGTGTAGCTCAACTTCTCATATGGGCAGTATGGGCTGGAGTCACTCGTCATCCAGCACGCTGGAAACTGTGGGTGGTTGTTGTTGGAGGAGGTCTAGCCTTGCTCCTGGAGATATATGACTTCCCACCTTACTGGGGTTTTGTAGATGCTCATGCTTTATATCATGCCACTAGCATCCCTCTTACATACCTGTGGTGGAGCTTTATCAGGGACGATGCTGAGTTCAGAACATCATCTCTCTTCAAAAAAGTGAAGTAAGATTTTCTTTACCGAAGATTTTCTTTACCGACACCTGCACTTATCAGATGGTAGATTTGTATCAAAATCCATTGACATGCCCATCCGTCTCTTTGGCATCAGCTTGTATTCTTTGTCACCTGATGTAACTTTTTTTTCTGGACTGCTTACAATAGCAGGTCCTGTTGTTTCAAAATTTTTGTTTTTGATGTTTGCATCATTTCCATGGAGTATATGGGATATGTTATTGTAACGGCATTCGAATTATTAGATCATCGTGTTTGCTATTCCCCTAAAGATAAGAAGTTAGGTTGGTAGGTGGAAGACTCTCAAAACTAAGGTATCTTAATTTTGTTGTAAATGCTGGTTTATGTCGTTTATCTTATTATCGGTAATGGGATGATATATTACTTTTATATACAGTAAATATCTCTATAGTCAGCGAATTATACTGTTTTATGCAATTAACTTTGAAACACCGCTTCTCTTGGTAGCGAGAAGAGATGATAGGTAACTTCCTTTTTATGGTTGCATTGCAAACTCTAGTCTACAACGGGTAAATGGATTGTCTTATTGGGCTTAGTGGGCCTGACTATGGATTTATTTCCAGAAATTGTATATAGCCTCGAACTTTCTTTAAATAGCATATTTTTTTTTTTTTTTTTTTTTTGTTGTTGTTTAACAAGTTTAACCTTAATTAAATTTATTATAAGGGATAATATTGGTTCTAAATACATTTGTTCTTCCTAGTTTTCATATTTAATAATCATAAATATGGACTTATTAGTTATTATATACAGTAAAACTTTTCTATAGTCATAATGATAGGATCAAACTAATTTATAACTATAACGAGATTATACTTAATAGCGGCGTAGTTAAAAAAAATTATTGTTTTGATTTCTTATTTTATATTTTGCGTTTTAGTAGTATGTATTAGGATTTCAATTCATTATTTTAGTTGTTATTATTGTAATTATACAAGGAGAGAAAGGAAATAATCATGAGGATGATAGTATAGAAATATAAAAAGTTTTGAACATACTTGAGAAACTAGAAATATTTTGACTTCAACAAAAAAGTGTATACTAACGAGTTATTATGTACCGGTAAATTAAAAGATGTGGTAACAATTCTAAAGTATATATCATTATCTCAAATAATTTAAGATAAATATTTTATTTCATCCTAAACCTTTAATATATCATAGCTTTTTTTTTTTTTTTTTTTTTACAATATACAGATAATTATTATTATGTGAAGACAACTTTCTTAAAACGGGAATAAAAAAAATTATAACTTATTACAATGTAGAGTTTATTCTTATTTATAATTATCCTAAATTAAAACTAGTATTTTTTATGACTATGTAAACGTTATTTTTTAATAAATATTACTATAGAGAGATTTTAACAGTAAACCTTTACCTTGTCTTTCTTTTTTTGTCAAATATAAAATTTATATTTTAAATTATGTAAATAGATTTTTTTAATGTGAGGATTTTCGAATTGAATTGAACCAGTCACATATCAAATCTTCTGTCGGTTTATGAAACAAGAAGTGGAAGTTAAATATCTTCTCCCTCCATACTTTTGGATTTGTGCTTGTAAGGTTTAGTTACGTTATGAATTCTCTTGTATTTGGGCCTAACCCAAAGCGCGTTGAACATAACTGATTAGCGTAACAAATTGGAACTTTATTTATATCTAGCGGTTAAGTGTCCAACCTTTCGGCCGTTGAACAAAGACGAATAGAAAAACCCAGGCAACGCAGATAGAACCCAGATACTCCATCCATAATGTGAAAAACCCTTCCAGTTGTTGTTTCATGTAGTGTGGTCCCCCCAGTTTAACTCAAATGGAGTTGCTTCCCATATTTTTAGTGCAGTAAGTGGTGGCTGAGTCCCCACCACACCAATAATGCATTGAATAGCTGCCCTTAATTTACCCCACTCAAGTCGTTTCAAGGCTTTTTACAATGACTTCATTGATTACATTTTTTGCTCAAAGCTATAAATAATACATTAAACAACCCAATACGAAAACGGTTGTTACAAACGCAGCTTTATTCTCTCTTTTTATTTTTTCTACTATGTACACTTTTTGGGCATTTTGCCCATAACTATAAGCAATTTATATATACATCAAACTCACTCCCTTGTACATACACCCATATATCTTCTCACAGTATAATTGCACCGTACTAGTCAAAAATTGTAAGTACGGAACCCAAAAAGCTAATACACTTTCCTATAGCAACAAAACACAATTCCATAATCTACTAGTCAGTAGTCACTCTCAGTACTCTTTAACTTATTATATATATTTATATATATATATATTTTTTTTTTTTTTTTCTTTGCTTAAGTGGGGAGTGAACTCCACAGTGACATATCGCCATTTCTTTCTGCTTCATCGCCATCTATTCCACATTGGGGAGGTGGCAATAACATCCCTTCAGCCATATTTGCAAGCAATCCCGGCATCCCAAAAACCTCTTCTTCATCCATGAAAAACACTTCATCTGACATTGTCTTCCGCTCTTCTTCCACCATTTTCTCACCGTCTTGCCTCGAACCTCCCTCTTCGTCTGCAGGCCGGAACGATTCCGCCGCTTCAGCTGCCGCCTTTTGAATATCCTTAGCATCATTTGAAGCCGGCACAGGTAGCCTCCAAGCAGAGTCTGCAAAATTCAAACAAGCCATTCGCCCTCTCAAAGCAATCGCCGCCACGTCATGCGCCCTCGCCGCCATCTCCGCAGTTGGAAAAGTTCCAAGCCAAATCCTAGACTTCTTGTTGGGCTCCCTAACTTCACAAACCCACTTCCCAGAATTCCTCCTTCGCACTCCTCGGTACACCGGGTGACGAGTCTCTCGAAACTTCTTACGACCCGCTCGCTTCTTCGGATAGCTGGCCGCCAATAAGACATCTTCATCAGACAAGTTTCCACGGCGAGTAACAGTACTGTTTCCGTCAGACACAGGAGAAGACGCAGCAGCCAAGTCAGGACATGGTGACCAAAAATCAGAAGCATAAGGGTATGGATCAGATAAACAAGAGAAAAACTCCATAGAAATCAAGAAGATAAGTTGTTGAAACTTGAAAGTGTGTAGAGTGTAGTGAAGAGTGTGAGTAAAATACTTTTTTTAGCAGAATCTGACAAAGAAGTATCCATGGATTGAAGATTTTATATGAAGGGTGGCTTTGTATTTGAGAAACGCGAACACGGAGTGTGATTAGGCAACAGCTGGAAGAGAGAAACAGAGTCCACGGATTTTACATAGTTTTTTTTTTTTTGTTTTGTTCGTTTGCTTAACCAATTATAATAATACCACGTAAGAAAGTGGGTCTGGATAAACTACCGGCTGTTTTTAAGACAAGTTTAGTTCTATGCTTCATTGATTGACACGTGGTCATTTGACCTTTTTGGAAGGTTTTGACTGATAAGTATTTCTAGTTCTTTCATCGAACCTGTTCGTGTCCAAGTCAAACGTCACTTTCAACTCCACTCCACTCATGGCTCTTATTTATCATACTTGCTTCCCCTTACGCCTTTGCTTCCTCCTCGCATAACACTCCCCTTTCCTTTTTTTTTTAATTTCAATTAAAATATGATTTTTTTTTCCTTTTTTTAAATCGAATATTATCTATTTTACTTAAATTAAATGAGTAATTTCAGTCAAGTCCAGATATTCTCAATAGGGTTGATGTGACCAGCGGCAGCAGCCGTGGAAGGAAAGAAGGAAGTTTCGGTGTGTGACGTGGCGCCAAAAGAAACAAAGGAGACCCTTTTCAAGATGACGTCACACGATTTTTAAAAAACACGGGTTGACAGTTAACTCCCAGCCCAACCGCCCTAGATCTAGGATTAGGGAGGCAAGGGTGGGGGTGGTTTTTCCCGCGGTTTCGCGTGGACCACGTGGCTTAAGTGGAAGGGCCCTTTTTAAAAAGGTTTTCTCTTTCTTTGTTTTACAGTTAATGGATCGACAGTTGGAAATAACCGAAGGAAGTTGGTCAGGAAAGCAAGGGCGTCAACATCATGAGAAGAGTACGGACTTATTAAAACTTAATTAACCTAAAACCGTGTTTGGAGACTCGAGACTTTTCTCTAGAGTTATCGACTTTTTCAAATCTAAATATCCATCTGGATTGCTAGAGTTTTTAAAAAGAAAAAGTCAACGAAGTCATTTATGATATAAGATGGTTGGAATTAATCAAAATTTGATTTGAAAGAGATGATTGTATAAACTTTATTTATTCAATTATCAATTTTTTATGAGTCAATAAGAGTAAAATTTAAACAATCTTAATGAGCAATAATTGAAGAAAAAAATAGCGATAATATACGATTGTAATGATATCAGAATCAAATACAAAATATAAATTTAAATAATAATATAATAATTTTAAAATTTATAGATTAAAAAGTATCATTATATCATTATTTGTTTTACTCATTTTTCTAATCAAATTTTTTTCTAGTATCCAAACAAACCACAAGTGGGAAGGTGGGTATTGGGTATTGGTAACGTTATAGTTTTTTAATATAAGTAATGAAAAATTCGGTAAGATACTGGTGGAGGTGACTGGTGACCACCTGAAGCTGAAAAAGATTTTCAGCCACATGCTTTAATTAGCTTTCAAATGGGACCATGACCCATGAGTATGACAGTATCACTTTATTTTATATGGTCCCTTTCTCTTTATTATATAATTTATAATTTGAAATTTGAGCTTAGACTTTTGCTTCCTCTTAGGCTTTTAGTCTTACATTATTCTGTGGAGACTTCGTCTTCAAATGTGTCACTGTTATTTCGCCTAGCAGATGCCAGGACAGCTTCTACAATGACTGGCCAACGCCAAGGAATTATTTCAATTATTGGACCTTTCCTTTACCATGGAAAATGTGCGTTTTTATATTTAATAAGATCGATCGACATATGATCCTTTAATAATTTGGTGTTTAATTATATAGTTAAGAAAATATTTATGAAGTACGAAATTAATTATATGGCGTTATTCCTTTGATACTAACAGTTAAAATAATGTTCATTACTCTTTTACACCAATTCAATTACACGTTCTCATATGAATTATACTACAGTAAGTTTCATAATTGATTGCAGATTACCTAACATTGTCCGATCAACATACGATCCTTCAATGATTTGGTATTAAATTATAAAATCAACAAAATATTTATGAAAGCATTAATGAAGTGCATGTACTAAACCTACAAATTAATTCTATGGCATCATTCAATCAATATAATAACAGTTAAATTTACATTTGAAATAATATTCACTACGTTTTTACACCAATTCAATAACACGTTTATATATCAATAAAACAAAAAGCTTTATAACATTAATGTAATACATATCTATCAAAAGAGACTTACAAAGTTAAAGAAGGATAACCATATATATATATATATGAAGGGCATTGAAAGGAGGTCAACAGTACTTAATTGTATTATGTACACCATGTGATTCTCTTATGTCACCCATGATGACCAATTTCCATTTTGAAATAAAAAACAAGGAAGGATTGAAAGTTGTTACGAAAAATTCTCATCGCAACAACCAGTGAAACTCGATCGACCTAGTTGGGATCAAATCAGATCGGTGCGTGGTTGTGATCAAGCAGTAAAGTGAGATAAGCAGGTTGAAAATAAAAGATGAATAGGTCGAAAGTGAGTAGAATCAAAAGATGATTCTTAAATAGGTTCGACGGGCTAATTCTCAAGCTTACGTCCTTTGTTATTTAATTGCTCTGGGTGTTTTTTTCTTTGATTATAGATGAGAAAGAGTTGCTCTCTTCTCTCAATGCGATATATGCGTAGAAGAAAGAAGACCTCTCTGCCCTGGGAGGCTTACATGAATGGAAAAGAAAGAGAGAGGGAGAGGATTGGAGAGCTTGAGAGGCCCCTATTTGGATAGAAAAATTAGCTTATATAGACGGTCACAGTGGCTAACTTCTATTTGAAGTCTAACTTGTTGCTAGCCTTTAACTTGTGCGCAATGTTTAACTTGAAAGCAATACTTAACTTATAGGTGGGCGCATAGCGAGGTGAATCCTTGAGCCGTTTCTCCCACTTTTTGAAATGGAAGTGGCTTCTGCCTGACAATGGTTGGAAGCTGATGCTTATTGGGGAATTTGCACGTATAATCCCTTATAATCTGGATTTGCGTTAGCCTTTTACCCATACTTAAGCCAGAGTAATTATTAAGCCATGGTAATTATGCTTGGAATTGATGAGCTTATTGGTTAAATTACTTGTTATGGGAGTGACACGTGAGATGATACTAATGGCTCGATTTTGGTTTGGTTGAAATACAGGTGGCACAAATCTGACGACTAGAAAATCAGGCACAACAAGAGCAATGATTTTATTTCTAAAATAAGAAAGCAACTAAAGCGTTAATCCTTATCACATAGATATGCTTTCACCTTCAATATATTTTAGTCCGGCCCCCTTTTGTAGCCGCTTTAACAACAGTATGTTTCCCCAAGTGAATTGAACCTATCCACTGCCGTTCTGTAAACAGTATATATTTATATGTACGCTGAATATTTTAGTATCAATTTGATACAAATTATTTACTAAATAAACTACTGTCTCCGGACCGACTCTTCTCTTATGATATTCATAATCTTTAAAGATCGTTATACCCCACTTTTGGAAAGCAGCCATAATAAAAATCATCATAATTATTAGAATCTTTCTTTGCTGATCATTTTAGTGCTTCGAATTAAGAGCTACATTGCTTTTGCTACAAATTATATGTGGAGCCTCCTTCCCTTTGTATAGATATGTTTTCAACTTAATTTTGACCAAACTTCATAAAATTATGAAACTAGCTAAAGGAAAGATGCGACAAATGGAAATGCCGACGCGTAAGTTACTTGTAGTAGTTATTTTACTGCTGCTTTTGAAACTTGGTATTTGACACTGGTGAATGATATTTCACCTAAGATATAATCATATTATTATATATTATTCTATGTAAGATATTTTCCCATATTCTACGAGCATTGAAAAGGTGAAAACAACATAACAATGTGAGCACTCTGACTAATTTGATTGCCGTCGGAGACAAATTGGTCAAGTGTTCAGCATATGACTTAAATTAATAGATCATTCAAAATTAATGTCGGCTTTTCTGGCTCTATTCTTTGTCAAAGAAACCACGGATTACTCCATTAAAGACAAATTCAATAAAATAATCTCAATATCAGTTAGGGTTTGGTAAACTACATCATCCGAACGCCAGCTTTATGTTATATTAGAAGAGCTTTACAAGAACATAGCTCTCTTATTTCAGTCGATTAATTAGTCTTCCAGAATAAAAATGGTCAAGTAACCCTTTTGGATTGCTAAATAGGAATCTGATTGAGCTTGCCGATATGCGTGCCTGCTTTATTTAGGCAGGCCAAACTGGAGTCTATTTCAATAATTGATATATTGTCTTTTAATTGGTCGTATTTTCAAGCGTCATTTTATTATTATCTGAAGGGGATCGATGTGATCTATCAGAATAAAAGTAGCACATGGATGCTTCCAAACTCGTCCATACCTATTTAATTTTATTTATTTCTGCTACACATTAATGCGCCAAGCAATTATTTGGTACAAGGCAAAGAGATAATGAATTAAGACAACGAATTCTTCGAGCATAAAACTTTCTCAAGCACTTTTTTTTATTTTGGGTAACCGGGGTATCCTCAAGGCCAAACACTTGTTATTATGGCAAGTGACCCCAAAATTTGAACTCAAAAACTTAAGGAAGGAATCAAACCTCCTTAATCATCATATTAATCCCTTAGAGTTATTTCTCAAGCACTTTCTTTTCTATATATTCTTTCATTTTACTAATTTTCTCCTTGAACTCAAATCTCCTGAATTATGCATACTGATCATGATTACGATGGTGTTAAACTTTAGATGGCTAGTAAAAATTAAAATTAAACAAGCTCAACCGTATATATCCTTAAGAATAAATCATTGAAATGAACCAAACAATTACCAAGTAGGAATTGGAAGTGAAAAGCACAATCTTTATATTCATATATAACATTCTACTTCCTTAAATTCCAGATGGTATTCAATTTAACATTCACCATAGAATTCACAAAATGACAGTTTAAGCATTTTAACTTTTTTTTATTTTCATTCAGGCACGAAATGCAGAAACCCTACACTTCAATTGGTATAGCTTATTCATGGATCATCGTTTCTTAATGAAATTAAAATTAATGGATACGTCCCTTCCGTAAAGCAAGAGCCAAGTTAACTTAAGTTATTTCTTTCACTGATGAAACAATACTTGAGCTCTTTTGTTTTCATGCAGCACTATACTATCTCATTTTTATGGTTGAGGGTTCATCATTTTACGAACAATGATTCTATTTGTTTCACAAAGTTGTAAAAGTTTCAGTCAGTTAAAATAATATATAAACTGAATGGTAAAAGCTCCACACATAGAACAATATGTCTCAATTCCTGCAGCCAGTGATACCGTTTTCAGTCAATTAATTATATAGATCGACAGAATTGAATTCAAACTCACGGCAACCCTTTTTAGGATGCTTTTGAATTTCCATTACTTTTGCTCCCTGTCTGCCACACCCAAAACACAAAAGTTAATGGCGTTTTCAAAATTTCAAGTAAGGGGCAAGGGGTAGATCAATAGATGGAAGGAAAAGAGAAAACCATATCTCACCAGAACTTTCAAGGACAAGTAATATAAATACGATACTCCTCAAGGAGTCGAAGGGAAAATATATTTTACTACACAACTGGAATTAAGTTCAAGAAAAGACTAGAGATGTCTCCTTTACCAAAACAAAGGTACAAGAGACTTTAACAATCCATACATATAGATAAAGCAAAAAAAAGTTCTAGCAACATATAGTCATATACACGCTTATACACTCTGCGTTAACTATCAATTCCATTGTAACTTTAATCAATTCAAGTATAGCTCCATAAACTTTCTCCATCTGAATTACCCGGTGAATCGTCTGAAGACGGTGGGTTTATCCTGGGTGGACTGACTAGCATTCCTTCTGCCATGTCCACTAGCAAATTAGGCATATTCAGAAGATCTTCTTCGTCAACAAAATCCTGACCTGGAGCCATGCAAGTTGTACTCTCTGTAGGACCCGGATCCGGAGTTGACTCCGTATCCGGCTTCTCTTTTTTGGCGGCAGCAGCTTGACTGGCAGCCGCTCGAATGTCACTGGCTGATGTAGAAGGCGGTATTGGATATGAAAGAATCATATTGGGAAAGTTTAACGGAGTATCAGGACCTTTCAAAGCAAGAGCCGCCACGTCATAAGCAGTGGCTGCCATTTCAGGAGTGGGATACGTACCAAGCCAAATACGAGTAGACTTACGTGGCTCACGTATTTCAGATACCCATTTGCCACTCCGGCTTCGAATCCCACGATAAGTAGGGTGCCTTCCTGTTGGTTGACCCGATGACCCACCAGGAGACAAAACGGGTCTGGGAGATCGACTGGTTGTTGAAGAAGAAGAAGACGAAAGATTTTGATATGGGTGAATTGTTGATGATGAAGAGTCAAGTTGTGGGACTTGTATAGTTGGGTTTGGTGGGTTTTGGTCTAAATTACTAGGAGGATCAGGATCAGCCATTTATTAAAATTAAACCACATGTGTGTAATCAAAGGCAATAAGAATAAGATTATATATAAATGTAAATGTAAAAGTAGTATAAGGTTTTCTGAAATGAAAATTTGTTTTGGGTTTATAAGAAGAGAAGTGAACCAATAGGGAATTGCGTGGGGAACTCGCGGGGCAAAGAAATCTGATAGCTTAAGAAAGTTGATTGTTTGAGACTTTTGTTTTTCAGAATTTTATTTATTGATGTGATAGTAAGGCGAGGATACAGTGGAAACACGTATTTTGCGCAGAAGGAAAAAGTGATTAGCTGTAACCTCTCTGGTTGCATGGACCTGTAAAATACAAAGAGATTAAAAACGTGGTTGATTGATTCTCATGATAATTTAGGTCATACCATTAATGTATGTAGGTGTATAGTTTATTGTTTTTTAGGTCACAGTTAAATTCTAAAAGAGGTAACACCAAATGACATTGATAGCCATTACTTCGTTTAATCCAAATCAACAGTTCCTTCATTGTGATGGGTTTGTGGGATTTCGAAGATTAAGATTATCATCCCTACTGAAAACGATAGTACCACAGCAATAAGGATTTTAACTTAATAAGTATATATGGTATTACAAACAAGAGTAAACGACATTTTCCAACCCAGAAAGTTTCAAAATACCACTTTTTCACCTAATGTTAGCATTTCATTACTATCCAAAGTCAATTCGGGCCAATTGCAACGCAAAAATTCTCTCAGCTACTATCATTTGAACCTTCAGCTTTCTCTTTATAAAATCTCTCTCACTCAGACACCTGATTTCTCGATGATTGTCAATCATTGTAAAGTTAGGATTTCTTGTGCTTAGATGATTTTCGGTTGATTCTAACAGTGAATATTCAATCAGTCACCACCATTCGGTCCACTGACCTCCACTCTACAAAAACTCTCTCACCTTGGCTCCTAAACGCCGGCTAAGAAAATAAAGTGCATTTTAGATACTAGCGGAATATAAACGTTGGGTTGGAAAGTGGTATTTTAAAACTTTTTGAGCGGAAAATTATATTAAGGCAAACCTTGGGCGGGAAAACGTTGTTTACTCTTACCAACGTTATTTTATTAGATATGATAACACAAAAATATTATTAATGATATATACATGTTTCAGCTTAGACTCACAACTTTGACTTAAAAAAAAAAACACACACAGACACATTTATATATGCAATCAATTAGAATTTCCATATCAAGAATCTAGTTCTTACTCAATTTCAACGATGCTTTATTTTTATTTTCTCCATGTAATTTGAGTATAAATTAAGGTTTTGACTTTGGAGCAATTAATAAAAATAAAATAAAAGTCAATAGAAATTAGATAATATTCATCATATCTCAAGTAGAAACTGCTTCAATAAAGAGTGAATAATTATGTTGCTAATATGACTTTAATAATATTAACCATCAATCTAATAAACTTAAAAAAACTTTTAAACCGTTGTATTGTAATAATAAAATGAAAAATATTATGTTTATAACACAATCCCACAATCTTTTCTTACAACCGTTAGCACTGTTGCATCAGCTCCCACCACATCGAAAGCATTAAATGATTTTAACTAGATATAAATGATCGTTTTTTCATAAAAAAAAATAGTTATTCCTCTCTAAGGAACGGTTATTCCTTCCTTGTAGAATGGTCATACCTTGGTCATACCATAAGAAATGAATGGTCATTCTTTATTCATTCCGTTAAGAATGGTCATTTCATCATGAAAAACGATCATTCTTTATAAAAGAACAATCGTTTCTTAGATCTAATTAAAATTATTTTGTACACTCAGTTGTCACGTTTGAAGTTGTATGAACTGTAGAATTATTCTAATAAAATATTTAAATCAATATTAGGTGGCATTTGTAACATGACGATGGAGGGTGTTGGAATTGGACCCCTACTGAAACGCAGAGAAAATGAAGCCATCAATAATGCAATAATAGTATTAGTATGGGCACACACCTATTGTATTCAAAGCGTAGGCCCATTTGACTGAAAGATCTTTTATGTAGCCGTTTATAGTCCCCAAATCTGACACGGGTCAACATCTGTATCCGTGCACCCGGGCCCGACTCTTCCATTACGCTTAGCAGACAGCAGATGGAAGGGACCATTCCCATCCCAACCCAACCCAACCCCATCAGGAAAATCAAAGCAAAACATCAAATCTACATTTACAGTTACCTTGGGGGGAAAAGTTTTGTGCGGGCCATACATGTAGACCGTACGATAAACCACTTTAGTATTCTCCTGTCCAATCACATGGCGCGTCCTTGTTGAATGATTTTTAATAATTTAAAGAATAATGTAAGGTCAAGCATGTACATGGAATGACTTTTTTCCCTAATCATTACAAATTCCAAACAAAAAATTAGAAAAAAAAAAATATATTAAATCATATTATTTGAAGCTTGAAGTTGTACTTTTTTAAAAGTGTCTATATTTTCAGACGAAATTGCCCCATATATAAATAAAACTAACACTATTCAGCTAACTTCTTCAACCCTAACCCACTCTTCCTCCATTGCCAAAATCAAATGGAATTTGAATGGAAATATTGGTTTTGGATTTAAGGTTTAAAGTGAGATAGTAGGATGAAGAACGAGAGATATGTTGAAGTGTTGTTGAGAAGGGTGCAAAAATGGCCAGATAATTGGGTTGTATAACGGTGAAATCAATGTTTTTTGGCCGAATCAAGGGGTTTCGGCAACATTCAACCACTTGAGAAGATGAAGTCGATTTTTGGTCAAATACCTTAGATTCGAACGGATTCGGCTAGATTCAACCAAGATGGGTTATGTCCAAACGATTGAATTGACCGAACACCTTAGTATCAAAAGGCAGAATTGACAGCCAAACTCGTCTTCAACCTCCACCCAATTTTCCGTTCAAATCCTCCAAAATTGGTTGAAACTATACCCAAATTTTGCCTAAACCACCAATTTTCAACATACCTACTGATAAATTAATAATCAAATGTCAAAATATATTCATTGTATGCCTTACAGTTACTTTTATTACATAAATTAAAATATTCACGTATAAATTTAAAATAACAATTACAAAATTTAATTGCATCACATATAGTATAATTAATCATTTTACACAAAATCTATTATCTTATACAAAACTTCATAAAACATATAATTAATTAATTATATATTTTTGGGGTGAGGTGGGTATTTTCGGGACGGAGCGGGGGTCAGGGCTACACCCATCCCCAAACCCGTCCCACCCCCACCACTGGGGAATTTTCTTCTTCCCATCCCCAAGATGTTCGAGGAATCCCTGATCCAATCAAGGCAGGTAAAAGCCCATCTCTACTCCCATTACCAATTAAATTTTCTCATGTCATGCGTATATTTAAACACTTAAAACTTATTGTAATTATCGATTTTCATAAACAATCAATATGATTATATTGTATTGATTTATTACCAGTTAATATGTTTATGAACATTTTCGATCAATCTACGAAATTAGATAAGAGATTAATAGATAAACTATATATGACTTTTTTAAATAAATAGATGAAAATAATAATGATAATTAAGAACACATATTACATTTAACTCAATTTTGAAACTTAGCACCTTTCTTTAATTCATGAAATAATTAGAATACTCAACATCTACAATACTATTGCAAAGTCCATCTTAATTTTGTGACTTTACCCTATAGCACCCACCCCCAAACAAACAACCCCCAAGGCCCCCCCCCCCCCCCCCCCCCCCCCCCCCCACAACAAAAAAAAAAAAAAACTTGTTTTCACCCTTTAACAAATTGATTTTCACTAATTTAGGTCTTTAGATTTTTTTGCTAGTTATCGTAAGTGTTGTCCTTGATTAGAAAAGATGAAAACCAGGTGAATGAGAATAGAAATAACCCATAGGTAGATAGACTGAGAGAGACCTTTCATAGTTGTACAGGGGAAATTTATTTGGTAGAAAAGTTATCTATATAGGCCATAGCACATGTGCAAAATAATAATTGAAAAGAGAGGGCGGTCCAATTTTCTTGTGAGTAAACCACTTTTTCCCAACCAAATAATGGTTTAATGATATTTTTTCACCTATAAACTTTTAAAATACTATTTTATTATCCAAATTTATATTTCGTTTTCGATTTCAGTATCATTATGACCACACACCATCATTATTCTCTTTCCCGATCATCACTAACCAAAATCTCTCAAACTTTACTCTCGTCAACCCCACCAATCACCGACAATCGAGTGGTTAGAGTTTATGCAGCCGCATCTCCTAAGTCAAATTTTAATTAATCTTAACCACCAAAATATAATATTTTACTATTAAAAAACCCATCATTTTCTTCTTTTAAAAAACCTTAATAATATAGATCCAATTTACTTTTTATTTATCTTTAAAATATAAATATAAATATTAAAATAATATTTTAAAATTTATGAGTAAAAAAATACCATTAAACTATGACCTTAAAAAGTCGTTAACTCTTTTCTTGTAGAATGTAGACAAATTAACCCAACGAAAAGCAATAAATACACAAAGTAGTGTCATAAAGTATTCACGTGATGTGCATTAACTTCGTCAAATCACTATCTCCAAACCATTCACATGTTAATGTACTAACATTGTCAAATCACTGGCACCAATCAATAATTCCACATTTATTGTCTCCACTTATAAATGATAAATAAATAAACACTAAACGGCTTTTTATCACGCACGGGTTACCTTAACGACATTATTCTATCAAAAAAAAAAAAAAAAAAAAAAAGAAGTTCAAAATACTATTACCTCTTCTAAAGTTTATATCATGGTGATGATTAATTGAATATTTATCTCTAGAATCAATCGAAAATCAATTAAGAACAAAAAATCTTAAATTTATGATAGTCGACAATTGGTAAGAAATCAGGTACCGAAGCGGGAAGAGTTTTGTATAGACGAGACCAAGGGTTTAAATTATGATGACAGATAAAATTTTTACAGTTAAAATCAGCTTTTGATTGTAACGGAATATTAACTTTAAGTGAAAAAGTGATATTTTGAAATTTTTTGGGTGGAAAAGTGTCATTGAGGCCAACCTTGGGTGGGAAAACGTTGTTTACTCATAAATAAATTATTAATCCCTTTGCTACTCTATTATGAATTTTAAAGGCCTTCACCCCATTTTTAAAATAAAATTATCAACTACTTAAATGGCGGCTTTTATTTTTTTGTTTTATTTGGCCTGATCATTGAAATATAAGTTTCATCATGATGTCTCCCTATTGATTGTAATTTTTATTATAATAATTACAAAATCTTTTTATCCATTTTAATTATAAAAAAAAAAATCTAGAATATAACTGGTATATTACCAATTAAATGTTTTGTACACTTTTTTTAATAGGATTTTTAAAATCCTATTATGAATAGGAAATACTAAGATAGGATTCTAAGAATGTGTTGGTATATTATTGGAAAACATTTTCTAAAAATATTTAGATTATTTTTTAACCTCTTACATTTGTTAGTTTAGTTAAACACCCCTCATAAGAAAAGTTTATAAATTAACAAAAACACTCCCACCCATCCAACTGATTGCTGGCAATCGGCTACCACTGTTGAACGGTGGTTGACAGTTGCCCGAATGGCACACGATCGGTTGAATCTAGCCGATCATGCGTCGATCTGGTCGTTTTCGACCAAATCCACCATGAATTTGGTCAGAAACAGCTAGATCTATGGCCAAAGATTTGGCAGTTGACCACGACCATATCTTGGTCATAGTTGATGACCAGATTTCTGGCGTCGCTTGTCCGTCAATGACGACAAAGATATGGTTGTTGTTAACGACTAGATCTCTGGCCATAGGTCTGGCTATTTTTTGCCGCCAACAACCAGATCTTTAGCCGTAGATCAATCGATTGTGAGTCATTCTGGCGGCAGCAGCGACAGCCGACGACAGGTGCTAGCAGGCGATTGTTGCTTGAGTGGGTGGTGTTTTTTTTGTTAATTTATTAACTTTTATTGAGAAATGTAATTGTTAAATATTTTGAGTTAAATATAATATGATTAAATTTTCAATTGAATAGTCAATACTAAAACAAACTCGTTTTTTCACTTTTTAGGATAAGATAGTAAAATAGAATTGGGTTTGAAAACAAACACGTTTTTTACTTTTTATTATAAGATAGTAAAATAAAATCAGGTTTGAAAAGTTAAACAAAGAGGGGGATACATCCAAAAAAGTTACCATGACTTTTTTTTATTGGTTTTTTTATCCATATTTTTCTTTAATTTCTATCTTAAAATTATTTTCTTGGAAATTTTAATTTGTAAAATAAGGCATTAAGAAACTAATTTCATGAAAGACAAATGAAATAGTTATATCAATATATTTTATTTAAAAAATAAAAAAATTATTTTCAAATAATTTATGCTAATTTAATTACCCTAATAAAATGGGTCAAAATTTTGTTATTAAAAAATGACCATCACTCGTCCAAACAAACTCTATCTCTAGTGTCTGCCACTCTACCCTCCAATTCAATAGTCGTTATTTTCTTATCCAAACTCGCAAGTCGCAACATAATCTGAAGAAGAATAACTCCTTCACTCTCTCGTCCATGGAGACTCTTGTAAAAACAACGTTCCCCATTTTCTCCACAAACCCAAATCACCTCACAACCAAACGTATTAAACCTTTGAAGGTCTCAATAAAACCTCCACCGCCAGAGTTTGACTTCAGGACTGAAATTCTGTCAGACTCTCGAGCCACAATCGCCAAAACTTGTCCAGAGTTACTTAACTTGGCAGATAATGGGACCTTAATATTGATAGAAAAGAGGAAGTTCGGTCCAGTGCCAGCCTGGAGGACTGAGTTTATTGAACCTGACACCATATGGTTGATCGGGACCACTCATCTTTCTCCTCGTTCAGCCTCTGACGTGGAGCGTGTCCTGCGGGCAGTTGAGCCGGATAATGTGGTTGTCGAGCTCTGCAGAAGCAGGCAAGTTTCGTTAGTTCGCTTTCCCGGAAGCTTTAGCTTTTATCAACCGAGTCCGTTGGATTTTCTAATCAATAATTTAGTAAAGATGATTACTTTTAGTTAGTTTTGTGTCAAGTATGTTGTTTGTTTTAATTTTTTTTTCCGCTTTTTAACTTAAATTATCGCACAGATCATTTTCAGAGCTGGGATTATGTACACTTCAGACGGGGGTGAGAATGACCCACAATTGCAGTCAAATATGTTTTCTTTGAGCGGAACTGGGTTTTTTGGTGCTGTTGGTCGCAGCATTAATTTGGGTGAGGATTCATTTCTTGTGTGTTTGTTTATGTAAAAAAATGAAGGTAAAAGGGCAAATAACTAAATGTTCGAAAATAATTACAGGGGGTCAAACAGCTCTAGCTTTGCGTCTGCTTCTGGCCCTTTTCTCATCCAAAATTTCTTCCGATGTCAACCGCCCTTTTGGAGATGAGGTAATGGACTGGTGAGAAGTACTTTAGAGTGACAATTTGATAATAAATTTGGACTTCTGTGTCTCAATTTATGAATTTGTTCTATGATTTGCAGTTTCGTGCTGCTCGAAAAGTCTCTGAGGAAATTGGTACTCAAATTGTTTTGGGAGATCGACCAATTGAAATAACCGTATGTACACTTCAGAATTTGCATTTGATTCATCATGTGTTAAAATTTTACAACTAGGTTGTAATTGCTTTATATATATGTATAATAGTATCTAGAGGTTAGAATATTCACTTGTATGGAATGTATGAACTGTGAAATGAAACAAGATTACAATAAAATAACTCACGTCGTTCTGTTTATTTTGTTTTTCTAGCTTGAAAGGGCTTGGAATTCTCTGAAATGGACTGAGAAGCTTAGTTTAGTGATAGCAGTTATTCGTGGGCTATCATCATCATCTGATATGTCCTTGAACAATCTCAAGGTTTTTCTCTTACTGATTTTCTCCTTTTCTTTTGGTACAAATCTTACTGGTACTGAATCTGCATATGTACATGTAATTTATACTTACATTAAGCTGTCTTAGGCTTATGTGTCAATTTCTTGTTTATTCTTGACATGTTTAGATACCTGCCTCCCATGGAATGGGGAAAACGAGAACAAAATAAAATTCTGGTTAGACTAAATTTCTTATTTATTAACTCTAATGAACTTGTTCAGTCCTCTTGTTCTCTATCACGCCACCCCTTTTAGTTTGTTATATTATCAATTACATTATGTGAATTCCATGGAACCTGTTAGTTTTGCTGCTTACTTATCGAGCTTCTTCGTGATTATAAATTGATCCTATGCATCTACAAAACCGTATGCTATTGCCGACACCCACAATAATATTTGCTGTCCCGGTGGTGGTGAAGATTAGTTGATATAGGAGACCCTGAAACGAGAAGAAAGGGATTGAGATTGATATATAAACTACAACCCAGTATCAAAATGTAATATGGCTGCAGATTTTATATTTGAAAGCATTGTATTATAATTCTTCATGAGCTTCTGGTATGTAATCCAACTTATCTGTCCTGTTCCATTTTTTAAATGATGATGATTCTATAATTCTGCATTTTAGGCTTAATATTTTTTAATCTTAAAGATCTCTTTTCTATCAATTTCTGTTACAGGAACCAAGTCCAGATGACAGCACTTTTCAGCTTTACGAACAGCTAAGTTTCTCGTATCCATCACTCCTGCAGCCTCTTATCCATGAACGAGACACGGTAAAAAATATCTTTGAGCCAGCCAGATTATCTATTAAGAAAGTCGAATATTATTTTATTTGTAAGTTGTAACGTAGATGATGAACTTTCGATTCTTGAATTATCCCCCCCAAAAAAAACTCTTATTAGGATCTTACTATCAATCCTTTAACGAAAAGCAAAGGAGGAAATCTTGAAATGAATTATACGACTTCACTGGTAATCTAGATTTTTAGACTTTGTTATCTAAGGCAACCTATTGCTGCATTTTCAGTATCTTGCATGGTCACTAAAACGGAGCAAAGCAGTGAACAACTCAAAGAAAGTGGTGGGAGTGATCGGAAAGGGCCACATGAACGGCGTAATATATGCATTGATATCGGATCAGGGGAACTTGCGATTTAGGGATCTTGCTGGGAAGAAGGCATCTAGTGATGGCTCTAATGGCTTGGTCGCTGGCCTCCTCAAGAGCTTGCTTAGAGACACTGTGATTGGCGTTGTGTTGTGGGCATTATATGAACAGATAAAAGATTCACTATAGTATACTTTTAAAAACTTTATTATATCACTTCGTCAAATTTCAAGTGAATTAAGTCAACTACCAGATTTCAATTCTTTTGTATATCCTAGAACTTTCTGGGAACTGCTACATTATAGAATTAAAAATATATATATATATATATATATATAATTAATTTTTAATTAATTTTTGAAAATGGTTTTAATTATGTTTTCCATTTAATTAATGATGTTGTGTTGGAATTTCGGGTGTATTTGTTTTATTATTTTGAGTAGTATTTTTGAAATATTATTGTTAAATTGAGTTGGGTTATTATTACGAGGTAGATTTGAAAATTAACAAAAAACACTATTGAGTTTGTTAATTTAGTTAAACACTCCCAATAATAAAAAGTTATAAATTGCCAAAAACACTCACACGCATCCACAGTTACTAGATTTCGGCCACCACCACTAGAATATAGTATCATTAGCCTTTTCCAACCAGATCCACCACAGATTTGTCCGAAAAAGGCTAGATCTAGCCACATATGGCCGTCAACGACGACCATATATTAACCATCATTGACGATCAGATGTAACCAAAGATGTGGCTAGGAAAGGCCAGATTGGAGCACTACCTGTCAGATCTAATTGGTAGTGCGCCATTATGCTAGATTCTAACCACCTTCTAACCGTGATTGCCAAAATCTAACAAATGTGGGTGAGTGGAAGTGTTTTTGTTAATTTATAAAATTTTTTTATTCAGGGTGTTTAATTAAATTAATAAATATATGAGGGTTTTAAAAATTGAATATTGTAGGATATGATTTTGAAAATATTAAAACAAAACGCGCACTTTTTTAGAATAGAAATAGAATATTTGAAAACACGAAACAAACAAGCCGAAAATATTTGAAGTGACAAAAATTAGTCACTAGAAAATAATTAAAGCCCATTGGGCTAAGTTGGGCCTAAAATTAGCTGCCTATATCTGGCAGCCCAAATCCAAGAACTTCACTTAATCACTTTATCTCTTACTCCCTCAATATAAAGAGTTAATATTAAATTCCCCTGAGGTTTGATTAAATGACAAAGATCCCCCTGAGGTTTAATTTTTAATAAATAAAATTTATATTCAAAATTTTAATTATTAAAGCAGATAAACAAATTTCAAAATAATAATAATAATAATAATATAAATAAAATGCAATAATTAACCTTTTAAATAAATTTCTAAAAACATTAGTAGATATTTATTATTCTTAAATGAAAATTCTACCTAAAAACAAATCAATTAAAGTATAGTAATTATTATTAGCTAAGTCCAATTTTAAGTATATTTAAAAACAACAAGCAGCACCTAGTTTCAAACTGTGGTTTTGTTTTGAGATTGAGATACTGTAATTATAATACCTCATTCCTTTATTTATAATATGTACAAATTTTATTAAATCATATTTATTACAAGTTTTCTAGAAATTAAAAATGACGTTAACAAGTGTATTCATCATTGTACACGTGTCCTCCCTTGACCTGGGTTTCATGGTCTTTGTGTGAGACTTCCTGTTATCCAAGGGAGGTCGAGCATGCCATAGGTAAAATTGATTTAAATTTACTTTTAATTTTCTAAATATATATAATTAATAAATTACCGAAAACCCCATAAGGTATGGCAATCTTGTAATAAGATAGAGATTGGTTATAGTTTTTATCCCACAATTATGTTATCTATATATAAACAAGTTTCAATTTATAGAAATTATGGGAAGTATTTTATTTTTATAATTTATGTATCAAATATAAAAAATAAAGATTTTCTTCATAGATTCTCCTTGTTATAGTTTCCATAAAATCCAAATCTAAGCTTTTGGGACTTTTTAAAGAGGATTACAAGTAGAATTTAAATGATTTATGATTCTTTAAAAGTATATAATTAACAAGTTATTAAGATCCGATCCGATGACTCGTGTCAATCTTATAACATATAAGATAAAAGATTCTTATAATAAGATAGAATATTAACGGTTATACTGTTATTGTTAGATCATTATTCATTATAATTTGTCGTTTTCCTCTTAAATTATAAGATTTTTATAACATTTAAACTATTAAATTGATACTTTCATGTGTTGTTGTTGATTCTTCCGTATATACGATGAATGATTTTTTTTTTTTTAATTATTTAAGAACATACATTTCAATAATTTAAACCATTAAAAAAACTAAAATAAATCATTTCTTATTGGAAATTAAGGAACTAATAAGAGGAATTTAAATAAAAGATTTCATAATCTTCTTTAAAAAGAACTCCTTCATAAGAATCTATCACTTCTGGTATTGAGCAATAAATATATTGATTTTGCTCTAGATTTTGGCATTAATTGCATAAAAAATTCAGGGGGTAAACATGTATTTTGTCAACATAATTTTATTAAACACAGCATTGTTTTGTTTAAAGACGGAAAAATTAAGGGTGGAAGGTTGAATACTACTATTACTATATACGGCTTCTTTTTATCTTTATAAAGGACAAATGTAACACTGACTTTCTGCCAAACACTGGTTTTTCTACATCACAGTCTCCTATAAATCCATCTATTGTCCACCTTGTTGTAGTCACATACAACCGTCGAACTATTTGTCATATGGTGGTAAAATGTGTCCATCTTTCAACCTAAAACCTCTCCTGATAAGTTTAATATCTTAGTTGACGATGATCCTACACTCTTTCTATTGTTTCAGCTTTGCTGAATCTGGCAATATGAAGGTATTCATTAATGGATCTCCGCCCACACCACACACACTTGTTTAGTTTTTCTAGCCTCACCTCAACCAATCTCGTATCTTGGTGATGATTTGGAAAAAAAATATTTCATGAAGAGAAAAGTTTTCTTTTATATGACTCCCCCTTTTCTGGTTCTTTCATTTCCTTTCAGTAGATCTAGAAATTGTTTATTATTGTTTGCATACTTTTGAATCTTCTATTTGTTTTGAGAAGGTTTTGCATGCATCAATTTTGGGTACACTTTAAAATCTAAGGTTTTTTTTTTTTTTTTTTTTTTTTTAATAGATATAGATATAATAAGTGCTTTTGTTTTCCATTTTTTTATACAACGAAAAGGATTGTTTTAGATATAAAGTAAAGTATGCATGTACACGATGTACATCATACTCTTGTTAAGACTGAATAAGAGATGAAAATGTTGTATTTGAAATATTATTTGTGAATTAATCACATAGAAAAATTATTACTTCTTTATTGGTAATCAAATTTTATATTTTCTCTATTTTCTTAATAGTAAAACAATTTGAAAGCTTTAATTTTATTTTTGTTCTTTAAATTAAATGGCCTTGTACTGTTATATATGTTTTTATTACTCAGATCGAGGTATTAGTTTCCATTCTGCCTGTTAAATATATTAATATATGCTTGATTATAACCATTTCAAATTCTCTCTTGCAATAACACTATATTTATTTATTTGCATGTTGATTTACCTGGTTATTTTGTCTCTTTATATTTCAGCTATGACTGTCAAGTCCCCAGTGGATGCTCTAGCTACAGTCAGGACTCGGCATGATCGTATCGACCTCGTCCTTACCGACCTCCACATGCCTGAAATGAACGGCATAGAACTGCAAAGACAAATCGAGGAAGAATTTAAACATTTGCCTGTCATTAGTTAGTACCATTTTGATTGAAAAGTTTTATACTTTTTTTATTATATTGTAAGTGTTATGTTTAATTAATTAACATGAATATTTCTTAATTTATCAATTGCAGTAATGTCCTCAGATGACAGAGAGAGTGTCATACTGGAGAGCTTAGCCAGTGGAGCTGTGTTTTACATAGTGAAACCAATCAACCCAGATGATCTGAAAAATGTGTGGCAATATGCCATTACATCTAAGAAAGGTAAATCTCTGTACATTGAGGACATTGGAAGCATCCAATTCGGAGGATCCTTAGCTCATGAGGATATTAGTTCAGCATCATCTGTCAACGAAGAAAGGCATGTAAAAAAGAAAGATCACAAGAGAAAGGCTATCAAAAAGGGTAAGGACTACATGGAAGGAGAAAACTCCGTTGCTCCAAAGAAGGCCAAGGTGGTTTGGACAAATTCTCTTCACAATCGTTTTTTGCAAGCCATAAAGCTTATAAGCCTAGAAAGTAAGTTTATATTATTTGTTACTTGTAATAATAATGTTGTCATTCTCTTGTTACTTCTTTTGATTAATGAATAATATTTTTATTGTTTGTGATCTTCTGTTCTGTGAAATTCATGCAGAGGCTGTCCCCAAGAAAATTCTTGAGTGCATGAATGTGCCAGGCTTAACTAGAGAAAATGTCGCTAGCCATTTGCAGGTTTGCTCATAATTACTACATAAATTTCACCTTCCTAATTAATTGAGTTGTAATTAAACATGCCCCCGTAATTGGCATATATTATATATGGTTATTGCACTAAAATATAAAGTTTTGTTATCTCAATACAGTTAAATATATAATAATATATATAATAATAATATAATAATAATAATAATGATAATATATATATATATATATGTACACTTTACAATTTCTTAATGGAGTTTTATTTTGAATTGGTTGGTTGAGATGATCCTATATGACTTATACAACTGATTTACATTGAAAAAAAACACAAGTTAGGTTCAATCTCAATAATTAAATGAAATAATTTTTGAAAATTTACTTCAAATAATGGTAGTATATGTGCTGTGAATTTTGCAGAAGTACCGACTCTTCCTGAAACGAGTTGCAGAGAAAGGCATTATTGTTACAACTAAGAACTTCTCCAGTAGGAACGTTATGTCCAGTACTTTTGCAAAATCAGGGCAATCCTCGTTGCAGCTTAAACATGCTCAACAAGACAATAAACAATTCCAAGGAAGGCAGCCAACCAGAACTTCATTTCAACTAGCAGGTTATGGAGGCAGTACCTCAGCTCTTAATGGTGGCAACATTGGTTCAAGGCAAGGTTATGTGTCTCAACTCGGTTTGCAGCTGGGAAATGAAGCTAATCTTTATCAACCAAATTTTGGAACCACAAATCCTCTCGGTCAGGCAAATCTCCCCACTTTTGGAATGGGATCAAATGACTTTGGAAACAATTTGTTTTCCCTTGGAGGCATGCCCGGTGGTCTTCTGAATGGCACCAATCCAATGCAAATGTATCCTCAACAGTCTCAGGCAAGGCCAGATATGAATTTTGGAACTCCAGGAATTATCAACCTTCCTCCAAATTATGCTGGGATGTCAATAACTGATGATATGGAGCTCTCTCCAATTGGCCAAATGGCACTCGATGGTAATTTTCTGAATGCTGGTTGTGGCTTGATCAATCCGGCTCACAATGACAATATGAATATTGGCCCAGCGGGAAGTGCTACATTTGGTTATTTCCCTCCTGGAGAGTCTTCTTCTACAGAGTTTGATCGTGCAAATTACCCATTCCAACCAGCATTTGCCAGTGTTAATCAACAAGAAAGCACTCCAATCCTGCCACCACTGCAACAATATGGTCTCGGCCGCAACAATGGACAAAATAATTTTACTTCTGATTTGATGAATAATGCTTCTGTGTTTGGTAATCCACAGCAACTCAGGGAAGGCAACATTTCTGACATTCTGTCTGGGACAACAAACTGTCTATTTCCGTATCAGGTGAGTAAATTTTATTATAATCTTGCTTAATATCAATTTAATTATATTTTTAGCAAACCAATTAGCTTTCACCCAAATTCTTTATTTTCTTATTGACAACAAGTTTTGATATGTATAGCAACAAGGGAGTGAAGGTGGCCCGAACCCTAACTTTCCTACCAGGTCAAATTTTGCTGAAATGAATCCTCCAGGCAATTTATCCTTGAACCTGGACTTTTCTAGCGCATTTGGTGTTGAAGAAAATGATCCTCGCCTTAATAATGAACCAACTCTTGATCAGGCATGGCTAATTCTTCCTTCATTTTGTTATAAATAATAGAAGCAATATTTCCAGATTTTTTTTATAAAACAAAATTACTTCTAATTAAGTTTATATATCTTATGCAGCTTCAGGAGATTGAAGAAGCTATGAACCCAGACTTGGAGAATGGGAACAATCCAATGGATGACTACTTCCCAATGTTTAATGAAAACCTTGACCAGGCAAGTCTAGTTCTCACTTCATATCAATCTTTACTTCCATTCATGTAACCCTAACCCACTGGTTTTTATATTACTGTAGCAACAAGGAAACGAAGGCCAGGTCAACTCTGAGCTAAATTACCTGTTAATGGACACTGCCCTTTCAGGAAATCAGGTATGTCCACAATTTTTAACCTCAAATTAATGGCTTCAATTTAACTTAAGTTTCAGAGTTTTTGGAAACTTTTCTTAAAGAAAATGTGTTTGGTTCTCACTGCAGGAATGGGACGAGTTCTTGAACTCTTTGTTTAAAGATCACCCATTCTGAGAGAATGATCGCCAATCTGGGAAGGATCTAAATCCAGTCATGGATAAACTTCTATCAGCTTCTATGGATTGGATTCAGTTCAATTTCTAGTTTTCTTAAGTAGTAGTTCTTGGTTTTTGTCATTGCGTTTGAGTATAAGCTTTTAATTGCTAATAAATTAAGCGGGAGACTTTTTAAATAATTATATTTTATCTTTGTCTTGTTGGCTTTTGCCATTGCGTTTGAGTATAAACTTTGAAGTTTTAATTGCTAATAAATTAAGAGACTTTTTAAATAATTATATTTTATCTTTGTCTTGTTAATTTTAATTATAAGTTGTGTGCTAAAATCTCTTCTCCTACTCCTAGACTCTAATTTTTTTTTTTTAATAAAATCTTTTTGTGAATTTGAATTTATTTCTACCACGACTTGCCGTTTGAGTTTATTTATGAGTTAAAGACTTTTGCCCACCCAAATAACGGTTTAATAATACTTTTTTTATCCATAGACATTTAAAATACCATTTTACTACTCAAATTCATACTTTGGCAGCGAACAAAAAGTAACCTCAGTCCAAACTACTACGGCTTTTGAAGAAGGGATGCCGATGAGTGTTTTGGTAATGGAAAGTTGGATTTTGGTGGTTGGGATTGATCAAAATTTAACTTAAGATCTAGGAGCAGTTGTGCAAACCCTAATCGCTCGATTGCCGAAGATTGACAGAGTCAGCAATAGTAGGGTTTGAGGGGTTTTGGTGAGTGATGATTGGGGAAGAGAATTGTGGTGGTATGGGGTCGTAATGATGCCAGAATCGGAAACAAAATAATAATATGAATAGTAAAGTGGTATTTTAAAAATTTGTGGGTGGAAAAACTTTTAACTTTTAATTGCTAATAAATTAAGCGGGAGACTTTTTAAATAATTATATTTTATCTTTTTCTTGTTAATTTTAGTTATAAGTTGTGTGCTAAAATCTCTTCTCCTACTCCTAGACTCTAATTTTTTTTTTTTTTTTATAAAATGTTTTTGTGAATTTGAATTTATTTCTACCACGACTTGCCGTTTGAGTTTATTTATGAGTTAAAGACTTTTGTCCACCCAAATAACGGTTTAATAATACTTTTTTCATCCATAAACATTTAAAATAACATTTTACTACTTAAATTCATATTTCGGGAGGGAACAAAAAGTAACTTCAATCCAAACTACTAGGGCTTTTGAAGAAGGGATGCCGATGAGTGTTTTGGTGGTGGAAAGTTGGATTTTGGTGGTTGGGATTGATCAAAATTTAACTTAAGATCTAGGAGCAGTTGTGCAAACCCTAATCGCTCGATTACCGAAGATTGACAAAGTCAGCAATAGTAAGATTTGAGGGGTTTTGGTGAGTGATGATTGGGGAAGAGAATTATGGTGGTATGGGGTCGTAATGATGCTAGAATCGGAAACAAAATAATAATATGAATAGTAAAGTGGTATTTTAAAAATTTGTGGGTGGAAAAGTATCATTAAGCCATTATTTGGGTGGGAAAAAGTCGTTTACTTTTTATTTACCTGTCAACTCACACAGTAGTGGATCCAAAACTTTCTATTAGAGTGGGCTAAAATAAAAAATAATTATACATTAGTATTTCTATTAGAGTGGGCCAAAATCCAGAAATTATACATATTAATTTTTTTTTTTTTTTTTAAATGGCCCACCCTCAGCAAGTATTGGATCCACCCAAACTTCTTGGCTTTGATTCTCTTTATAGCATGACTAGTCATTTAGTTTTGTGAAAGATAGGCCATCAGTTTGAATTTCGATGCACGATTGGTTGTTCAAGGTCTTAAATTCTTACATTACAAACTTTATGATTTGTCTTTAAACCACTTTCACTACAACTTCTCTCTAGTTGCTAACTGTTTATATGTCCTCCATTTTGGTCTTTAAATTTCTTTCTTTCCTTTTTAAAAGTTTGAGACTATCAATACCAAATTATTGTCTGGTATTCAACTTTTAACGAAATTAAACATAAATAAACTTAAATAAATATTAACCCATCAATATTTGCATTAAAAAAAAAAAGTATAATATAATTTTGTTTTGGGTAACCAGAAATTGTATTAAAGAATGAAGAAATATAGCCTAACAAGGGAAAAAAAGATCCCTTAGGGAAGAACCTTGGACAAACCCCAAATGTTCAAACTACACGAAGGAACCACCGATAAACAATCCCAAAAATCTCAGGATGCACACAACAAGGAAACACTAAACAGACCTTGCTCCACAAATAGGAAGGTTAGCATATAATCATATATATCCTATCTATCTTCCACCCAAAAAGAACCCCACAGGGCAATAAAAAAAAGCAACCTTCGGCCACCCCCAATCATCAATACAATCCTTCCAACACACAAAGCAGGGAGTGGGGACATGGGAGATTTGATGACCAAAATAAGCAGTTTCCAGCATGGTCAGATCTCCCAGTTTCAACCAACAAAGGGTCAACCAAAACAGACCCTCTCTGAACGCCACACAGCTCATCCAACAAATAGCATAAAGCAAAAAAGAACAACAGGAGTGGAGACATTTTTCGGCCTGAACAGCACAAACACACTAAGATAAACCAGCCAAAATGAGGAGGCCGCAATAAGCTAGCAAATTACAGCGACCCATAATCCAAAAAAACTCCCCAGAGGAAATCCCAATCATCATCCAGTACAAAGGCCTGCCATGCCAAGCTCATAGGAACACCATTCCTCCAAATAACATGCCATAAACTGCATAGCCTAGACAGCTTAGCTATGCACCAGCAAAAACCCAACAAAAGAAAAACTAAAACCTACCATCCTCAAATCAATAACCACGATAACCATTTCGAACATAATAAAATTTGTAAGCCTGATATTATTTTAACTTAAAATAGTTCATATTTGATTGGAGTTAGAATTGAAAATAGGCTACGAGATGTTGATTATTAATAAGAATAAAAATTATTTTTAACCCCTAAACATTGTGTAACTAAAAGAAAACAAATAAAATAATAAATACAAAGACTATAGAACAAATAAATGAAATTAGACCAACATGATCCATCCCCTCGTTGAGCCAAAGCCCATAAATAAAAGCTAAGCCTATATATATATATATATATATGTAGTTTTTTTCTTTTTTTGGTTGTTAAATCCAGAACTCTTACCAATTAGAAAAATATTATTTCTTGCAATAAAATAGGAATTACTGTCCATCGTCCCCAACTTTCCTTCTCAAATCCCAATTGTTTTGAATGTCAAAAGTAGCCGTTGCAAAATCTCTCAAGACCTTTCACTACAAATACGAAAATCTAATAGAAAGATACTAGAACAAAAAGAAAATATCTTCCTAAATATTTTGTTCTGAGGATCTTTGTGGGTAAAGATTTATTATTAGATTTATCTGAGAAATAGATCAATGATGCCTGGTGGTGGTCGCTGTGCAGCTTGCAAATATCTGCGAAGAAGGTGCCCTTCAGATTGCATTTTCTCTCTTTATTTTCCAGCCAATGATCCTCAAAGATTTGCTTGTGTTCACAAAATCTATGGTGCCAGCAATGTCGCAAAGATGCTGCAGGTACTATTTAATTAATGAATCAAATGATATTTCAGCCATATGGGTACTTTTCATACTGGCTTTTCATTGTTTTGACGCTATCACTTAGTACTGCTGCTTCTGCTTTTATGTACTGCTGCTTCTGCTTTTATGTCTGCATTATTTTGCGCATTTTTTCTTTTGTTTTTTACTGGGTTTCCGTGTCTTGCTACTGCTACGGTCTGGGAAAAGTAAAATCTTATTTTCATTTTAAAAATAATAATCATTTAACTTTAAGTCCATCGAGAATTAATGTCATTATGTGTATGAACATATACATTCTGATAATATTGAGATTACTAGATGCTTTGCTTTTGAGGTTCATTATTTTGATTAAATGTTCAGCAACTTCCAGCAAATCTACGAGCGGAAGCAGCAGATTCGTTGAGTTTCGAGGCACGACATCGAGTTGAAGACCCTGTTTATGGTTGTGTTGGAATTATTCATCGTCTTCATCAACAAATACAAAACGCAGAGACCCAATTAGCTAAGACTCAAGCTCAACTTTTCGGTTTCATCAACACAATAATAGATTAATTGAAACCTTCAAAATCTAGCTAGTTTCAAAATTACTGTCTTGCCATTGTATCAATGTGGTTTATCTTTCAATCACAGTAATCAAGTTCTTTTCAAGACCTTTCTTCATACTTTCTCATATTCTTTTATTTTATTTTGAACATTCTTGTGTCCTGGACATAATTCAATCTTGACTGGAATTTGGGTTTATCCTATTTAGGAACTCGGCCAGTCGGTTGAACAGTGACCCGGAGCCTTTATTGGGTCAGTTTTCTCTTTTTTTTTTTTTATAAAACTTATTTTTTTTTATTTTTTCTTAAACTAAATTGTAAATATAAATAATACATATCCAAATAAAAATTAAATATTCATATATATCAATTGATCACTACTAACAAAACATTAAAAAATTATTATTTTTTATTTAATATATAATATATAATATTATTAGTTTTTTATTTAATATATAATATTTATTTTTATTTAATATAATATATATTTTAAATTCAAAAAACCGGTTTCAGTTAACCGCTTTTTATTTTTTCCCGAACCGGTAACCAAACCGAAAATTTAGTTTTTTGAATTTTTCAAACCATAACCGAACCGTTAACCAGTTTTCTGGTTCGGTTCAGTTTTTATTTTTTTTTTAACACCCCTAGGCAACGGCGTCGATTTTCGGTGAGTAAATCGACCGAAAATTGCAAAACAACGTCATTGGAAAAAGCCCTCTGTCGCTAGTGATTAGGGAGGTGAACGGGGGAGGAGTGAGATGAGTTTGGGTCAGGAGACTTAGGAGAGTGTTTTTATGGTGATAGGGAGTGTTGTCATTGCCGGAAACATGCCTTATTTGCCTATGCCGACAGTGGTGTTTGGGGTGTTTTTGTAAAATTTCAAACCTACAAGGACTTACATAATTTTTAGGGGTATCTTTGTTAGATTTTAAACTTTAGACACCGGTTTAACCGATGGCCTCAAACTGATCAAACTGCTCGACCTGGGCCTAGTGGCTTGGGTAGGTCACTGCACAGGTTGGGTTTCTAATCACTACAATTTTGTACCAAAAGGGATGGGCTTATTAGAGAAAACGTGGGTCCAAATAATAACCCCATCTTTAGATTTCTCAATAAGAAAATATTTAGTGGATAATAGTGAATCCAAGCCCAAAGAGTAGGCCCGGTTCTATGACTGAAGATACAACCTGCCCTGTTGTTTCAAAAATCAAAATCACATTCCTAATGATCAATTCAAGTTTTTAATGCATATTTTTTTCTTAATTTTTATTTTTCCTCTTGGTTGGATTGGATGAATTTATCACGTCAAACGACATATAGCACCCCATAAACTTTATTTAATATTAGACATCGTATTTGAAACACTTATAAAATTGACAATTATGATGAAAATTTAGAATATATATTGAAATTCTTAAATTCTGCTTGTGATTTTAATATTTATTGATGAATTATCTAAATGATTCCATCACTCAAAATATTCATATGACTTTCATAATTTATTATTCGTTTTGACATATATATATATATATGTCGATATCTTTTAACTTTAATTGAGACACAGATTTTCAACCGTAGATATTTGTAATTTAATGGATGAGAAATAGTTTAGAGGTATCTATTTTGTTTGGCACTTAAGCAATTTCTATACCCATTGGATTGTATTGAATCCATGATTAAAATTTTATTAAGTTATATCTTATAAGTGTAGTGTTGAAATTTTATTTTGTATTTTGAAACACATTATACGCACGTTGTACTTTATTACCTTGTATAGTTGTATTATACCTTATTAGTCATTACCTTGAATGTAAAAAATTGAATAAATGCAATTAAGATGTAATTTTCCTGTACAATTTATAAAAGAAAAGGCTACAATTGTAAATATCAATAGAGGCAGGGGTATCTCTCAGTCGGGCTGCATATATCAACGTCATCTTCTTTTATTTGTTGACTTACTTTTTGTTGGCCGTTTCAAAAATATCTCTGAAGACTGTTTGGGTTAGGTTTCGAAGCTCGATTCACAGCTTTCAATCGCCGCTCTTACAGGTAAGAACAAACTATTAGAGGACTTTATATCCTTGTAACTGAGATTTTCTCTTGAAATTTCTTCTTTTGTGTTTGGTTCTTGGTGAAATTACGAGAGAAAGTTGAAAAATCTGCTGATTTGGAGATTTAGCTTTTATTTTCTCTTCTTTATCGAGCTTTTGTGTAACTAAGCGTCAGGTTTTGCACAGATCTGTGGTTTACTTTTTCTCTTACGATAGATCTGAGGTTTATTTTTTCTTTTACGATAGATCTGAATCTCATTATTTGTTTGACCAGATCTTGGTTAATTTTGATATGTTTTAGATCTGACTGTGATGTTATTGATATTTACTTTGATAACACATATTTGCAGAGGATTGTTTAATTCATAATTCATATTTTGTTTTCTTTTATTATATACAGAAATGCTTCAAAACCTGGGAATATTTGTACCTTTTTTTTTTCTTTTTTCTTTTTTTTTCGCTTTTTTACTCGTAAGTACATATTGAAAGCATGTACATAAAGGAGCTATGTCTTGATAGAATTTTATCTCATATGTAGACCCTCAGTTATACGTGTGGTTTTAAGCTGTGCTTATCGTGGAGAGTGGTAGAAAATAATGTGAAAGAATTTTCAATATTTTATAATGTTTAATGGGTTGAGCGTGAGGTTAGATAAAAAAGGAATTGAAAAACTGAACTACTTTCGTCTTCTTGGGTTGCAAAGGCTGCTAAGGATTTTCTCTTGATACATTGTTTATTACAAGTTCGTCCATGGCCATTTCGATTAAGGTTGTTATTCTGTTTTCCGTGAAGTGATTCTTATTAATTTTGTGGCTGTTGTAGTCTTACTTTTTTTCTTCGTTGAGCTATTGGAAATAAAATGTTGGTTAGTGATCAACAGATTCTTATTCCGTATTTGTTTTATGCTTTTAAAATTCTGGTAAGGCACATGTAAATGGTACAAAGATACAAATTTTGATGATGCCTATACAATTAGAATTGGATGTTTCTTGCTGTTTTCTTGTAAATGAAGTCCAAGATTTGGTAAAAGTTTTCGCTTTTTAGTGGCCTAATTGTGTTTATTTATTGGCATATGTTAAGAAAGCATTTAAAATTTATCATAAAGTCAATATGAGAATTGCTTTTTAGTAGACTGAATGCGATAATTGAATCTTCATAATACTTGCACAATTTGTTATTTGAAGTCCATGTTTGTTTTATATTATTTTTATCTCTCTTCACAAGTAGTGAATTTTTTTTCTTTTTGTGCCCAAGTATGATGAGGCCTATATTCTGTGGAAACTTTGAGTATGATGCGCGCCAATCTGATCTGGAACGACTTTTCAGAAGATATGGCAAAGTTGATAGAGTGGATATGAAGTCTGGTAAGTAGTCTCTTTATGTTCTTTTATTTACTATTGCATCCATTTAGTTGGTTTGTGTAATGGTTTTGATGGCAATTGTTGGCACTATGTAAAATTTGCTTCAAAATTTTATTCTTCAGTTAGATTTTTGATCAACTGGGCTCAGTCACTCCATACTTCTTTTATTGTAGATGCATAAATGAGTGTATAAATGATTGTTAGCGATTAACTTGAATTGCCTTAACTAACAACAGTCAATGTTCAGTTCCAGGAATTTTACATGATTGAATTTCTTTATAAATAGTAAGTTGAAATATTTATTTACTATCTTCATGTTAATGATTTAGTCTGGCATTTGAATTTAGTTTATCCTTCAAATTAAGAAATGAAGGAAGGGCAGAATGGTGTGAATTGGATGTTGTATGGAGTGGACTTTCGCTATTATTATGCATTCTATAGGCAGATGCTAATGAAATTAGTAGTTCATTTTCCACTTAGTGTGTTAGGTGAATTTGTTCATCGTACTGCAATTAAAATTACCTATATGCTTGTACTCTGTCATAGTATTCTGTATATGAAAGGATGTAGATAATTCGGTACCACACACAAAATAAAAAAGGCAGTTAAATCCAGCATTGACAAGGCACTTCAATCGGTCCAATTCACTGTCCATGAAGATGGCAGCTCCTCATGTTACGTGGTTGTCAGCAATACTTCAGAATACGTGACTCAGAAACAGCATCCATCCCTTGTTGAGTTCCAGTGGGGGTTTGAGGATATGTTTGAGAGAGAAAAACATCTTTTTTGAAACATAAACCCCCATTCTCAACATTTTCTTTGGCGCAGGATTTTCTTGGGATATCCATACTCCCGGCTAATGGATGCACTCTTCAGAATTCCATTTCCTGCCTGTGACGAGCTTCCTCTTCTTGTTCTCAGGAAGAGTCACTCTCATCTGCAATGGCACAACCATACCACATTTTTCTCATTGCCTTTTCATTCCTCATGACTTTTGCCCAGCCTTCAATTTCAGACATGTTTCAACGTAGAAACATTGCCGACCTCACAGCAGAGGCATCAGAATAGATGGAGAAGGCTCTCTATATTCATTGACCTACCATGAGACATCCACTTTTGGAATCTTGTTCCTTGACATCACTTAGTTCATCACACAAGGTCTGTTACTACTTTTGCTGGTCAGTTAGTTTATAGATTTCACGGAGGTTGCCAAATTTTTATTCTAAGGTAGGACTTAGGTGGTTTGTATGATGCTGAAAGGAGAAAATGCCATCTCATATTGAAGATTCCTTTTATGGGAGGATTCTTAACTTTTTCTTCAAGATGTATAAAAGTTATGACATTTATTCAACTTTTACACTGTTGCATTTAGGGTTTGCTTTTATTTATATGGAAGATGAGAGAGATGCAGAAGATGCCATTCGAGGGCTTGATCGGACTGAGTTTGGACGCAAGGGTCGCAGACTTCGTGTTGAATGGACAAAGGTACAACATTTTTTGTAGGTTGGATAAATGACTTTGTCATTCATCTTATTTCAACTTTTATTATGATTACTTAAACACCTTAGAAGAGCTCTTTCATTTCTTTGTTGTAGCATGAACGTGGTATTAGAAGACCAGGCGGCGGTTCAAGAAGACCTTCTTCAAATACAAGACCATCAAAGACCTTGTTTGTCATCAATTTTGATCCATACCATACCCGGACTAGGGACTTGGAAAGGCACTTTGAGCCATATGGAAAGATAGTAAGTGTAAGGATCAGAAGGAATTTTGCATTTGTTCAATATGAAGCACAGGAGGATGCCACCAGAGCATTGGAAACTACAAATATGAGGTTGATCTTCATGAATTTTTTTTTTTTTTTTTTGGCTGTCTGTTTTGACCTTTATCATCTTATTTTTTTAATATCTTTTTACTCTATCTTAATGTTTTTATCTTGTGGTTTGCAGCAAGTTGATGGACCGAGTTATTTCAGTTGAGTATGCAGTTCGTGATGATGATGATCGGAGGAATGGACATAGTCCTGATAGGAGTCGCGACAGGTCACCTGATAGGGGCAGAAGGAGATCCCCAAGCCCTTACCGAAGAGAAAGGGGAAGCCCTGATTATGGTCGTGGCTCTAGCCGCAGTCCTTATCGGAGAGAAAGGGCAAGCCCTGATTATGGTCGTGTTCGCAGCCCAAGTCCCTATAGGAGAGATCGTCGCAGCCCTGATTATGGACGGGGTACTAGCCGTAGTCCTTATAAAAAAGAGAGTGGTGCTGATCATGGCCGTGGCCCTAGCCGTAGTCCTTACCGAAGAGAGAGAGGTAGCCCTGAAAATGGCCATGGATCTAGTCGCAGTCCATATCGGAGAGAGAAGCCAAGCCCTGACAATGTTCGTGGACCCAGCCGCAGTCCATATGGAAGAGAGAGGTCTAGTCCTGACAATGGTCGTCAAGGCAGTGGAAGTCCCTATGGAAGAGAAGGTAGCCCTGACAATGGTCGTGGCCCTAGCCCAAATTCTATGCCTGAAGCTAGGGACAGCCCCAATTATGGTGGAGCTGATAGCCCCGACAATGACAGATACCGCAGGTTATTTTCTTCCACTTGATTTTTTTTTTTTTTTTTCTTTTTAAATCTTTTTTCTAAAACTTATTTTGTGTGCATTTTACTTGATGTTAATTTGTTATGCAGTCGCTCACCCCCGGCTGATGACTGAAGATGATCTTTGATTGCCTCATTGTCGGATAGCAGTAGCAGTTGTATGGAATTTGTTCCCGTTTAAACTCTGATGTGTACTGCCCTCTTATGACGACTGTGCAGAAGTTAAATCATAATTTTCTGCACGTGAACCCGTGATGTAGTTTAGTTCTTAGTTTAGTATTTCTGTTTTAGCGCAAAACCAAATGGATCTTTAATTTCTGTCAATGAACAATTGAGACCCGTTATGGAGTATGTGATTCATGTGTTTCCCTGATTGTGCTTTTGATTTTCGAATTAGGCAGGCTCTATTATTTTTATGCAAGTACTATAAGTAGTTGCAGCAGCACCAAGGTTTATGGTATCTATATTAGCTTAGACTTGAGAATCAACTTTATATATTATTGGATCTTTACTCATTCACTCTGGTATGGTATCATTAGGGCTATAAATGAGCCGAGTCAAGTTTTAGACTTATCGAGTCGAGCTTGGCTCGTTTGCTATAGGATCAAGCTCGAGTTTGAGCTCAAGCCTATCGAGTCAGAAAAAAGGGACCGAACTCGAGCTCGATCGAGTTCAAGTATACTCGACTTCATCTTCATCATTTGCATCTTTATCTCCAATATCTTCATCATTTGCATCTTTATCTCCAATATCTTCATCCTTTTCTTCGTTTTTATCTCCATCATCGTCTCATCTTTATCTTCATCTTTGTTTTCATCTTCATCATAGTCTTCATGTCATCTTCATCTTCGTTTTCATCTCATCTTCATCTTGCAGAGCATCATGAGTTACGTAGACTTACGTTACTTTCATCTCCATCTTCATCTTCATCTTTGTCTTTATCTTCTTCCTCAACACAACCATTGTGTTGATTTTGATTTTTGATTATGAATATTTGCAAGAACAAATTTAGGGGTTAGGGTTTGTCGATTTGGGATATCTAATTTGGAGGTTTAATTTTGTGTTTTAGAAAAAATTACATGAGGTTAAATGTCGTTTTTACAAATCTTTAAAACTAAATAATATAGATAATACTTCAGTCCCCATAGTTTATAAAATATAACAAATGGAACCCTATTTAGCCTAGTCACATTAGGCTCGCGAGCCTACGAGCCAAACCTCCCCCTGTTCGTACTCAGCTCATTTTATATAACGAGTTTGAGTCGAGTTGACTCGGCTAACCACGAGCCAAGTCATAAAGGTGCTTCAGATGAGCCGACTCGAGTCTTGTCTCATAGCCCTAGGTATCATCATTGAATTTAAGGGGAATTTGAGATGAAAAGATTTTGGTAACCAATTTCGAACACAAACAAAACTTGAAATCTAATGATGGAGAGAAAGATGTGGCTTTTGTCAAAAAAACAAGAGGAATAGAATAGTTTTGTTCATGGTTATTAGTATCTTACGATACGCGATATATATCCTACGATACAATTCGATATAGGTCGCCAACGATACGTATCCTAAACCTTTTGATACATTGTTATGTATTTTACGATACGATACGTATCTATTTGTATCTTTAAAAATATCGATACAAGTCAATACAACTTCATTAATTTGGGTCAAAGACCCAAAAAAAATTCTGATCGAATCCGAGTCACTGAACACCAGTTAACTAAAACCTATCCAAATTTACCCATTTTACATAGAGAAAGTGAATAGGAACATGTGTTACCTATTTTGCATGATAATAATAATACAAGTGGAGATATAGATATTGACATTGATCTTGGAAACGATATGAATGAATGGTTGAGAGGAAATAATATAGATTCTTAATTTTATGATTAATTTTGATATACTATAATTTAAAGCCAATAATACCATAAAATTCTTTAATTAATCTTTGGGATGATATTAATTTTTAGAAATTTTTTATTATTTTATTAATTTTTTTGAAAAAAATGTATCCTACGATACTATATGATACGTGATACACGATTCAAAAAATTAGGTTTTCGATACATGATACGATACGCGATTTGACAACCATGGTTCTATTTATGGTTTTTAGTATCCTACGATATGCGATACGTATCCTGCGATACGTATCCTACGATACGATTCAATATAGGTCGTTAACGATACGTATCAGAGATTGTATCCTAAATTTTTCGATATGTTGATATGTATCCTACGATATGATATGTATCGGTTCGTATTCTTAAAAATATCGATACAAATCGATAAGACTTTATTAACCAAAAAAAAAAAAATTTCGGATCGAGTTTTGGTCACCCAACCCGATTCACTAAATCCCGTCCAAATTTACTCATTTTGCATGGAGAAAGTGAAGAGGAAGATATGTTGTCTATTTTACATGATAATAATAACACAAGTGAAAATATAAATATTGATATTGATCTTGAAAATAATATGAATGGTTAAGAGGAAATTATATAAATTCTTAATTTTGATTATGTAATACCATAATTTAAAGCCAATAATATCACAAAATTCGTTAATTAATCTAGGGGATGATATTAATTTTTAATTTAATTTTATTTTATTTTAAAAAGCGTATCTTACGATATGATACGATACACGATTCGAAAAATTAAGTTTTTAATACACGATACGATACGATACGCGATTTGACAACTATAGTTTTGTTATGATTATGGTTGTCAAATCACGTACCGTATTGTGTATCAAAAACCTAATTTTTTGAATCGTGTATCGCGTATCGTATTGTATCGCAGGATACGTCTTTTTTAAAAAATAAAATAAAATTTATCTAAAAAATTAATATCATCTCCAAGATTAATTAAAGAATTTTGTGATATTATTGGTTTTAAATTATGGTTTTACATAATCAAAATTAAGAATTTATATCATTTCCTTTCAACCATTCATATCATTTCCAAGATTAATAAAGTCGTATCGATTGGTATTGATATTTTTAAGGATATAAATCGATACGTATCGTATCGTAGGATACATATCAACATATCAAAAGATTTATGATATACTCTCTGATATATATTGTTGATAACCTGTATTGAATCGTATTATATGATACGAATATCGTATAGTAGAATTATGACTGGAAAAGAAAAAGCTTTAATAAATTGCATTTGGATTGGGCCTCAGTGGACCAAAGATAGCGCTTGTGGAAATCCAAAATTAGTATCCATGATGAGACCTGTGAGGATTAATTTTTCTCCAAGCTTGGGAGGTTCAATATGAACAGTATGAAGGGAGATTTCGAGGCTGAATTTAAAAATACAAGTAACTCATCTTGTATAACAAAAAAAAAAAAAAAAAAAATTAACTAGAACAAATAATTATGTGGGCGTATTGGGATGTTATAATTTTAAGTATAAAGAAGCAAGTTGCGGCATCAATACGATATTCTGCTTCTTATCCATATAAAAATCCTATGGTCAGGTTTGCCTTAACTGCTCTCTGCCTAATTTTATCCGACACTTAAAAAGCAGCCCCCCCACAAGTGGAAGCATTTGCTTTCTCAGACACTTGCGTTACGTAACGTTACGTAATACAATACGATAACATCTACTTTTAAAATACGCATGGAGAGCGCGTATTTATCCCATTCTGGAAAGGAGCGTGATATGCTTTAGGTAAAATATCAGGAAACCGATAATGACATGATCAAGTATCAACCCCACTTACATCAATCAAACCCCAAACTTGTCATGTAAAAGGAAACACAGGTAATTGTTTTCCGCCGACGATGTGCAGGTTATCGGACCAAACAGACACGCGTCACCTCCTTAAAATATATATTATATTGTTGATATTTTTATTGAATATTAAATTAAAAATAGAAAAGTTAGATTTTCTAAAATAAAATAAATAAGAAGAGTCTGTTCTGAAAAGAAAAAAAAAATCAAAGACAAATGTGGTTTGAGGTTTCTAGACAGCTTTCATTCAAACACAAAAACCGACATTAGCTTTAATCAGAATTTAATTAGATAAATAAAATGCTTACATACACATGTGACAATATCGTTTATGTCGTTGGCAAGACACATGAAACTTGGTTGATAAATAAAATCATGTGATCAATTGAATTTTGTATATAGTACAAAATAAGGGTCCCATACTTGAGACTTTAGATGTTAATAACTAGAAATTTTTTATCACGTGATTTAACTATTTTTCACGAAATACAAAAAAGAATTTATATGCACGTTGAATTTATAAATTTGAATATGTTGTAAAATGTGTCCATCCACCGCCTTAACATGTGACAGTGAAGGGAAGGCACAAATACTCTCCCATCCCTTTCATTTGAGATCAATCTAGTTAATTCCAATTTTGAGGAACAATCCCATCTCCCAATTCCCTCATTTTGGTCCACTGTTATTTACTTTATTTATTTTACCTTTTTTAAGTTATTACTTAATAGTACCACTAAAGTTACAATACGTTATCAGCACAAAGAACTTAACAAATGTAATGTTGCACTCCCATTGAAATATGAACTTCAAAACTGAGACATCGATATCTAGTAATGGTAAAGACATTTGTATAATAGACAATGCAACAACGCATAATATCCTTTAGGATATAAAATATTTCTCAGGTTTGACCTTTACTGAGGTTAAAATAAACACTATATTAGGATCTGCAAACATAATTGAGGGCTCCGAAAGAGCAACACTCGTGTTACCAGTGGAATTAAATTAAGTATCCATAATGATTTATATTCTAGCAAATCTAGAAAAAATTTGCTTAGTTTCAAAGATATACGACTCAATGGATACTGCATTGAAACTTTAAGTGAAAATGATGGACATTTTCTATGCATCACTCCTAATATTTCATGCCAAAAGTATGTATTGGAGAATCTCCCTGCTTTCTCATCAGGATTATATTACACATTCCTGAAGAATGTTGAAATCTATGCAGTTATGAACTTGAAGTTCACTGATCCTGAACTTTTTAAAATTTGGCACAACCGTCTTGGTCACCCAGGATCGACTATGATGCGTAGAATCATAGAAAACTTACATGGGCACCCATTAATGAGCCTGAAGATTCTGTTACCTAATGAGAGTGCTTGTATTGCTTGCTCACAAGGCAAATTAGCACTTAAGCCATCTATCACTAAAGTTGGTGTAAAATCCCCATCATTCTTACAAAGAATTCAATGGGACATATGTAGACCTATTTATCCACCAAGTGAACCTTTTCGCTACTTTATGGTACTGATTAACGCGTCAGCACGATAGTCACATATTTGTCTACTATCTACCCGCAATATTGCCTTTACTAGATTGTTGGCACAAATTATCAGATTACGGGCACACTTTCCAGATTACCCAATTAAAGCAATCTATCTAGACAATGCAGGTGAGTTTACCTCAAAGACATTTGATGACTATTGTACAACAATGGGAATTGATGTTGAGTACTCAGTACCACATGTACATACCCAAAATGGTATGCAGAGTCATCTATAAAGAGTATTCAATTAATTGCAAGAACTTTATTATTACGTATGTAATTACCGACATCTGCTTAGGCTCATGCTATTTTACGTGATGCGGCATTAATTCGCCTAAGACCACTGCATATCATTAATACTCTCTAATACAACTTGTATTTGGACATCAGCCTAATATATCCCATTTAAGAACTTTTGGTTGTGTTGTGCAAGTTCCAATTACACCCCCTCAAAGCACCAAAATGGACCCCCAACGTCGTTTGGGTATATATGTTGGCTATGACTCACCATCTATCATCAGATATCTTGAACCCTTGATGGCCGATCTGTTTACCATACGTTCTGCAGATTGTCATTTTGATGAGACAACATTCCCATCTTTAGGGAAAAAGGTAAAGCCTCCTGAAGTAAGGCTTAAACTTTCCCGTAAAGTGAATTCTATGTCTCATTTAAATCCTCGCACATCTTAATTTGAAATTGAAGTGCAAAGAATAACACATTTGCAAAATATTGCCAACCAAATGCCTGATGCATTTACAGATGCAGCAAAAATAATGAGATCATACATTCATGTTGTTAATACACCGACAAGGATTGATTTTTCCAATGAACAATCCATACGGGTAGCAATCAATTCATCTATTATACGCCAGAAGCGTGACAGATTGGTTGGAGCCAAGATACTGTTTCTAGGAAACGAAAGACACAGAACCAAATAGGTGCCAAAAATGACAGTAGTGGAATAATAGATAATTCCACAACTTCTAAACTAACTCTAAAAGAGCTAATAGTCCTTGAACATATACAAACCCCTAAAGAGGAATAAATCCCTGAAGGAATGCAAGAACATAGAAATGAAGAAATTTCTACAAACTATGCTCATAGTAAAGAAATGTGGAATTGTGAAGCAACTATTGTCGATAACATATTTTCATACGCAGTAGCTACTGAAATTATGAATGATTAGTTTGAGCCACGGTCTGTTGATGAATGTTGAAAAAGACATGATTGACCAAAATGGGAAGAGGCAATTCAAGCAAAATTAACCTCCTTAGTAAAACATAATGTATTTGGACATGTAGTCCAAACGCCTGAAAACATGAAACTTGTAGGATATAAGTGGGTATTCACAAGGAAACAAAATAAGAAAAATGAGATTGTTAGGTATAAGGCTAGACTAGTGTGAAGGTTTCCTGTAGAGATCCGGAATTAACTTTGATGAAACATATCCGCCAGTGATGGATGCGATCACATTTTGATACTTGATTAGTTTATCAGTCTCAGAAAAACTTGATATGCGTTTCATGGACGTTGTCACTGCACATTTGTATGGTACACTAGATATTGATATTTATATGAAAATCCTTTAAGGATTCAAAGTGTCAAAAGCAAATAAAAGGAACATTGTAAACCCCGCGTTATTATTCCGATGCCCTAAGGTATGAAATTTACCGTTTAAGTAATTTTTTTTTTTTTTTTGAATGGAAGAGTAAATGGTCATTTACATGTTTTTCGAGATGTGGCCATTATAAAGTGTAAGGGGTGAGTCATTGAAGATAAATAGGGTAGAATGGGTCATAAAGTTGATTGATATGGTTAAATGACGTAAACGGTAACCAAGGGTATAATGGTCTTTTCATACAAATCCATATGAAATAAGTATCCATAAAAGTGCACTAAGGGTAAGTTAGTCATTCACCTATGAGATTGCTTGATTGTTAAGTGTTTTAAAGAGTCAATGGCATTAAATGAGTGCTATTTTGATGTTGGGTTGGAAATTATATAAACGCCCCTAATGAAAAATTTATGCCAATGACCCTTATATCTAACTTTTATTGACCAATCACATTAGGGCAACAAGGGAATAATATTACAAGGTTTAAAGAGAGAGAGTAGCGGCCTTGTACCCCCAACATATCATTTCTTCTTCTTCATCTCTCAAATCCACCATAAAAGCCACTAATCCAAGCATTTATTCTCAAATTTTCATAGGATTTCAAGTTGATTTTCAAAGGAGATCACCATCCACACTTAAAGACCTTTAATTTCAGGGTTAAGGTGAGTTTCAAACCCTAGTTTTTCTGATCTTTTAGTTAAAAGAGAAATTCATAAGTGGTTATGGGTGTAGGTAGAAAGGGGGACCTTTGGAGCTAAAGAGGAGTGTCCTTGTGCTTTGAATACTAAGATAAGGAAAAAATCCCCCTTATGACTACAATGTGAACACCTAGGGTTTAGGAACTTACATTATATGTTAATATGAGTGTGATGCTATATTTTGGTTATGGATGTTTAAATGGGTGTGTTGATTGGTGTATGTGTGCATATGGAGGATGATGTCAAATTAAGATTGATTTGTAGTGGCGATGTTTTGGCACTTTTTGGTTCTGTAAAAGGGAGGTTTTTATGGCCTTTATACCTATAATGACTGGCAAATGATGTGAATGTGCAAATGAAGGTGACATGGTGGTAAAATGAATAGAATTCGGATTTGGCTTTTTAGGACTTATACTGTACATGCTTCACTGAATCGGTCATAACTGAAAGTTAGAAGTCCGATTGAGTTGATTCTGAAGTGTTAAAAATTGGAGAAATATACCTAAAAACTTATGTTTAGCCAAAAATCAATTCGAATTGGAAGATAAGGGAAAAATTGCTTGAAAAGTGACAAACTATATAGCATCTACCTTCTCATGGAAATTCCCATTTGTTTCTAATTCTAATAAACCCGGAATAATCTTGCTACTGAAATCCTTGTATTATCAGAAATTGAATAGAATTAAGTTAAGAAGTTTAGTAGGAGAATATAGTATGATTGAGTATGGGAGATGTTAGTCCTATGTTTGCATCATAATGGTAATGCATATGGTTATGTGTTGTCTTATGAAAAATTGATGAAATGTTAAAGAATGAATTCACTGAGTCTCTGAGGTATAAACCAAAATCAGAGAATGGAATTCTTATGGAAACCATGAGTCCTTTGAGGGGACGACCAAGAACAAAGGTAATGGTTCAAATGAATCCGATCGGAAACAAAGACTAATGAAACCATCAAGTATAAAGACAAAAGAAATAAGCATGTCATGTACATGAAGATTTCATAAGTCATATATGTTCTATGTTATATTATGTATGGTTTATGTTATGATTATGTTTATGAGAAAAGTCCAAAGTATGTGATATGTTTTATGAACTTGTTATGTCAAAGAATGAAGGTCATGCTTGGTAGGTAGGTAGGTCCTAAGTAATATACTTGTATATGAACCTTAAAGTTTATGAATGGCCATATTCCTTCTGAGTGATTAGCGCTCACCCCACGAAAGTTTTAAAATGTTCTTGCAGGTAAAGATTAAAGTGAAGCTGGAAGAGGATTCGAGGAACGTATGAGCATGAAGGGATGTTTTAATGATGACTATTGAATAGTTTTGCTAATATTTAGTGTAGTAATTATGTTCATATTTCATAATGTAGTAAATATGCCCATGTTCTATAATGGAGTAAATATGTTGTATTAATAAAGGAAATCAAATTACTAGTAAATTTTGTAAAAGTATATATGTTCTAGTAAGTATTACTATGGATTTCATAATTTACTCCAAGAAAGGAAACTATATTTTTTTTTGACTTATACAATGAATTTATTATAGTTTAGAAATTGAATTAATTAATAAATATAAATAAATATGTTTATAAACTACAAGTTTATTCTTTAAATAGGATTTTAAAATAAACTTCTTTCCTAGGCGTGCGTTTTCTAGGTTCTCAATAGCCAAGGGATACTTAGGAAATACCCGACTAGGGAGGGGTTTTACAAACATGTATTCAATAAAATTGCAAAGATCATTATATGGGTTGAAACAATCAGGATGAATGTGGTATAATCGTCTCAATGAATATCTGATGAAGGAAGGATACATCAATGATCTTGTATGCCTGTGTGTCTTTATAAAAAGGTCAAAATCAGGATTTGCAATTGTGACAGTATATGTCAATGACATGAACTTAATAGGGACTCCTAAAGAGGTTACAAAAGTTGCTAAGTACTTAAAAAGAGATTTTGGAATGAAGGATCTCGGGAAAACAAAGTATTCTCTCGGCCTGCAGATCAAGCATTGTTCAAATGGAGATTTGCTCCTTCAATCAAATTTTATTGAAAAGATCCTAAAGCGATTTAATATGGATAAATCTTACCCCTTAAGTACCCCAATGGTTGTTTGGTCTCTTGATCCTAAAAAGGATCAATTTCGTCCTAAAGAAGACGACAAAAAGATATTTCGTCATGAAGTACCATATCTAAATACAATAAGTGCATTATTATATTTGGCACAATGTACGAGACCAGGCATAGCATTTGCAGTGAATCTGTTGGCAAGATTTAGCCTTACACGACTTTACTGACATTGGAATGAGATCAAACATGTCTTTCGTTACCTCAGTGGAACAAAATACTTGGGATTGTTTTATCTAAGGAAATCAATTAATGATTCTAAATTAGTTGGCTATACACATGCTGGGTACCTTTCTAATTCTCACAAAGCCCGCTCGTAGACGGGATATGTTTTTACTTACAATGGTATTGTAATATCATGGCGCTCCACAAAACAAACATTGGTTGCCACTTCGTCCAATCACTCCGAGATTCTTACGCTTCATGAAGCTAATCGAGAATGCGTCTAGTTAAGATCTGTCATCCATCATATTGAAAGTACATGCAAATTTCCACGTACCTTAGATGCTCCCACAATTATAAATGAAGACAATACATCATGTATTGCTCAAGTCAAGAGAGGATATACGACAAAACCAAATATATTTCACCGAAGTTCTTTTACACTCATGAACTCCAGCAAAATCGTGAGATTGATGCCAGACAAATTCGCTTCAATGATAGTCTTGTAGATTTATTCACTAAGGCCTTATCGATATCAACATTTCAAATTTTAGTGTATAACATTGGTATGCGACGGCTCAATAAGTTACTAAATTAATTGTACCATTATGAGAGGGAGCATTGATTAAGATGAGCATCGATTGGGGGAGTTTTTTAGACAAGTATATTGTACTGTTTATTATACTGAACAATATATGTGCACTATACTCTTTTTTCTTTGATCAAGTTTTTTCCCACTGAGTTTTCCTGACATGATTTTTAATGAGGCAGTATGAAGCACGTCCAACTTCATGTTACAGTTTTATTATAGAGTTGTATTTTTTTACTTAGGTTTTTTCCCACTAGGTTTTTCTTGAGTAAAGTTAAATACAATGGTTTGATACCATAATGATTTTCCAAAAACCGTTAAATATACCATAAAATTATCGAATACCCAATATCGTATCTGTGTGATTATTAAAAACCCCTTTGTAAAAGTATTAAAAACTTCTCTATCATTTAATAGTTTTTGAAAAGTGTTGAGACACTTAACCCCTTAAATTCATAATAAATTTTTAGAAGAACCAAAATTTTAAAACAAAAACCTGAAATTCACAAAAGGAAAATTATATAATCAAACTTGGTGAAGTTTTGGCCTTTTTTTTTTCTTTTTTGAAAATTCTTGTTTTATTTTAAAATTTTCTTAATATTAGGTTGTTTTATTTTTTTTATGTTTCAATTTTATTTTTTTATTTTTTTTTTTGGGGGGGGGGGGGGGGGGGTTAAGTAGTATTTGGTTATTATTGTAGTAAAAGTCAATACAACCCTCTAATTTTAATTTTTAAACACCAATGATCCCAAAGGAAACAACTGGGGAGATGAGTGTGTATTTGAAACCTAGGGTCTAATGTAAATACGTCAAGTTGAGGAGTATAAATTATTGAGTAAATAAAAAAATTTTTGAACTGTATATAAATAATAAAAATCTGTGCTCCGAAAACGTGAGAGCGGGCAGGGTAAACTATTTGTAAACGTTAAACGTGTGCAACGGAAGCGTGCGTGGTGCATGCATAGCAGGACACGTTACAGCGTGGTGCGTAGAATGGCACGTGTGAAATTCCCAACCAACATGGTTCGGACTCACACTAGGTCCAATGTGTTTTATTGAAATCGAACAAACAAATGAGAAATGCTTTAATGAAGAAGAAAATTAACAACAAACGACGCCCAAGAATGGCTTTAATGAAGAAAACAAAGATGCTTTCTTTAGAAAATATTGGTGTTGTTCAAACGAAACAAAGTTTTAATTGTCTTGTGTTTAGATTAGAGGGTTTATTTTATAATTAACTGAAACTTTAAGAGAATTTACTCGAGTAAATCCCGCATCGTTTGACCTAACATGGATTAATAAGTGTATAGTAAAGATTAATCCAAATCTTTTATTTTTTTGACTGACTAAAAAGACTATCTTAGAATAATGGGATGATCTGGATCTTTTCTTTCTACAAAGGAATATATGAAGAAGAAGATTATGAATGACTGATGATTTTCATTAAGCTATCGTCTGTTTATCAACCTTTTCGATGGCTTTTCTTTCCATTTCGGACAAGGAGATCAACTTTGGTTTAAAAGCGGTTAAAAAAGACATCGTTTCTTCCTTGGTAGCTTTCGGCGATATGGATTGAGATCATCACATTCTTGGCTTTTTGTGTGTATTAATCTTCTTCTACAGAGACCACTTTGTTCTTGTATTATTTCAAAATTTGGCTGTAAATGGGCGGTTTGTGTAAGCCAATCGTCGACTACTGACAATGTGGCGAGTCGACGGAAGGAGTTTGAGGGGTTTTGGTAAGTAATGATCAGGAAGAAAAATGGTGAGTAGTGTAGGGGCTTAACGTGTCGAAACAGAATAGAAAATTTCAGTAGTAAAATAGTATTTTAAAAGTCCATAGGTGAGAAAGTGTCTTAAACCATTCTTTGGTGGGAAAAAGTCATTTACTCAGTAAAATAAAAAAGTTTCGTCTAAGTTATAAACCCTGTTTGAATTTTCTGTTTGATTCATGGGAAACTGGTAAATGTTCCTTTAAAAATAGATTAATCAATTTGAATTTGAATGAATTAAATGGATGGAGCTATCCACCATAATGAAACACATTGTATGGTATTAACTAATCAAATTGATGAAATAAATTAATTAGATTATGAAAAACCATGTAATATAAACGAAACTTTTGTCTTTTAGACCTTAAAGTTGGAGGGCAATTTGAACTCTCTTTTTTAGGTATCATGTTGCTATCATCTTTAATTATCCCGCAAGCTACGGTAAGAGACATCACTATGACTATGAGGAGGAGCCTATTCCATCAAACCAAAACATTAATTTTCCATTTGGACGCAACAGTCACAAAGGTTGCCATGCTTATAACACTTTTTTCTTCCCCTTGACTAGATTGTTCTTCAATATTCACAAATACACATAAAGTCTTCCATTTTCAACACAATAACTGGTAAAAACGCGTTACTTACATTGGTTTTGCTACAATATTTTGACTGATAATACATCCATTCCACTCTTGAGAATATAAAGTGGGTTGTTTATAACTGTCGGTGCCATTGATATGATAGTTTCAAACATGACGTCAAAAATTTCAGTTCATGCTTCAGATTCAGTCGGCAGGTAATTGATTCCATCAGCATCATTCTTCCTATGTTTTCAAACAAAGCTTATTATTTATTAATAAACTTATCATTAATTTAATTATAAGGTGAAGCATATAATTGTTTTCATTACTTCATGATTCCCTCAACGAAAAATGAAAATGAGAGAAATCACTTAGATAAGCGAGTTCTATGGCATAGGGCATTGACGCCGATATTTTTGTTTTGTTGGTTATCCCCAACATCGTGGAATGATGCGTTACTTCTTTTTCTTGATATAAATGTTATCAATTAAGAGCATTTTGTGTTTTCCCACCCATTTATCCAAAGAATCACCGAAAGTTAGATTTATACTAAGCATCCAAACAAAGCCCTATAACTACAAATATGGTGGGACTAGTGCTATTGGCATCTCTTCAAACTTGTTTTAAAGCAATATATTCCAAAAAGCTTAAATGGGAACTCATATTTTAGGGTCAAGCAATATTGAAAGATGTGCCAGAAACATGCAAACTTTTGTTCCCTAGATCGTGTTTTTTATACAAAAAGTTACAAATAAAAGTAATTTTTACAATGGTATTTCAAAAAATAATAAAGGGCTTTTGAAAAAAAGAAAAAAAAAAATCATGTAGTATCTCAGTTAAACTAAACACCCTGTTGTGAGTGTTGGTATAAGTTTCAATTTTCTACACGTAATTATAATGAGAGTGTTGATTTGAATTGGCAAAATGAAGGATCCCAAACCGTGGGCTCAAGGGGGATGCCCTTGTCAAAGGCATGCAATTGAAAGACGAACCCAGTTAAGTTGCGTGGAAGCACCCTCGCCCATCCATTTGTGCATGCAATTGTAAAACTAGAGGACTTCGATTTTAAATTTTCAACCTTTCCGTATTAAGATCAGTCATATATGTCCTCTCTGGATAAAACCTAATTTTTGTCTTCCCCTCGCGCCAAAAAACTACTACCACTATAGCACTAACCCAGTTTCACTTTAAGACCTTAAAATTGTCCCCGTTGAATTAATCACTATTAAAAAGATAATCAAGATGATATAAAACCAAAATGGCTATGAAATTTTAAGGGGGTTCTTCTGGTTGTCCGCCGATGAAAAAGAAGTGCTAAAAAATAAGACAGGTTCTTTGGAGCGGCATAGTTGATATATAAGAGTGTACAATGTTAAAAAAATTCCTAAGTGTTGCAATCGTTAGTTGTCTAGCCAACAGAGCGGACAATTTGAGGGTGGCAATGGCTGTATTTTGACTTCTACCTAATTATATATATCTAAAATCCAAGTGCCAATACAGCTTTCATGGGTCCTAATTATGGGCCTTTTGGTTCACAGTAACTAAGTCCAAATACGGTTTTTGGCGTTTCGGTAATTGTTTCTGAGGTCGTAATCTAAACGTTTTTAAACCATTTTGACTCGTGTTATTATAATGCAACAGTTGATCTACGTCTATGTGAAAATTTTGTTTAAGTTGAAAACAAAGATTAAGGTAAAGACTTGTTTGGAAGAGAGAAAAAATAAGAGGAAAAAAAAGAAAATAGTACTGTTCAATCTCAAATCTAGTGAAAAAAGTGGATTTTTCATTTTCATCTTTGTTGCTTTGTGGCCGGTAGAAGACGACAAAAGTAGTTCCAAAAAAAATAGAGTGAACCAGAGTTTTAACCAAGGCCGTCTTGAAAAACCTCTTAAAAAACCCTCCACTAGCTCCTTCAAACTCCCCCTCCAAGGTCTCTCTCTCTCTTTTCTCTCCACTAAATAAAGAGAAGAAACTTAACCCAACTTTTCGCTCATAACTACAAGAATGGGCCAGCTTCAACTTCTCCTCTCTCCCCAAATGTGCCTCAAATCATCAACCTACCGTCACCCAGTGCGGACTCCGTTGAGGGCGACATGCATGCCTCATTGATCGACAAAAGCTCACAAAATTCGAAGCTTCAGCCAAATGATGATCAAACCCAGAAAAACCACAAAAGACCATCTTTCTCTGCTATTCAAGAAGCCATTTCCATTGCTAAAAATAGCTTACCCATGAGATAAATGGCCTTTTGCTTTACTCTCGTTCAATGATCTCCATGCTTTTTTCTTGGTCGCCTCGGTGACTTGGCTTAGCTGGTGGTTCACTTGCTGTTGGCTTTGCTAATATCACTGGTTACTCCTATTCTTCTGGTCTCGCTATGGGAATGGAACCCATTTGTGGTCAAGCTTTTGGTGCAAAAAACACAACTTCTTGGCCTCACCTTGCAAGAACTGTACTTTTGCTCATATTAACTTCACTTCCCATATCTTTCTGTGGCTAAACATGAAAAGTATTTACTCTTTTGTGGTCAAGATGTCGATATAGCCACAGAAGCACAACATATCTTCTTTATTCTATCCCTGACCTCTTAGCTCAGTCTCTTTTACAACTTTAAGAACTATCTTAGAACTCAATCAATAACTTTGCCTCTAACGTTTTGTGCCACGCTAGCAATTCTTTACACATCCCCATAAACTTCTCGTTGTCACCTTAATTTAGGCCGAAGGCGTGTCTTAGTGGGATATGGACTAACTTCAATCTTGTAGCCTCTTAATCATCTATATTCTTATCTCAGGTGTCCATAAGAAAACATGGGGAGGATTTTCCATGGACGCTTCAAAGAATGGAAATCTCTCTGAATTAGCCATTCCCAGCTGCGTTTCAGTGTGCCTTGAATGGTGGTGGTATGAGATCATGATTTTACTATGTGGTCTTCTGTTAAATCCGAGAGCAACAGTTGCTTCAATGGGCATTTGATACAAACCATCAATAACTACATCTTCCCATCATCTCTAAGCTTCAGTGTATCAACAAGAGTTGGTAATGAACTAGGAGCAAGCCAGCCCGCCAAAGCAAGATTAGCCACAATGTAGGGCTTTGGGCAGTCATGCTCGGCTTTTCGGCTCTGGTTTTTGCCGTAACGGTTCGAAACATATGGGCTAGTATGTTCATCAAGACAAAGAAATCATCGCATTAACTCATGTTTTGCCATAATTGGGCTTTGTGAACTCGGAAACTGCCCACAAACAACAGGTTGCGGAGTTTTAAGAGGAACGGCCGGCCTAAAGTTGGAGCAAACAAACTTGGGTTGTTTTTACCTGTTGGAACTCGGTTGCCGTGTGGTTTCATTTTATGCAGGGTTTGATTTTAGGGGCTATGGTTAGGTCTATTGGTTGCACAGGGCTCAGTGTTGTGACCATGTTGAGGTTTGACTAGAACTGATTGGGATGATGAGGTACGAAGAGCCAAAACTGCTGACCGGCGAACAGAAACCAACATAGCTGAAATCAAGGAAGATTCTTTATTAGAGTGATTTAGATGAATCTAATCATTCTGTCTGTTAGTGTTTTTTTTTCTTTTTAAATTGTTATAGGTTCCAGCAGATAAAAGTAGCTAAACCCTTTTTTTTTTTTTTTTTTAATTTTATTTTACCACCTTTTTTTTTTTTTTTTTTTTTTTAATGTATTATTGCATATAACCTATTAGAAATTGAAAAACAGGAGGAGATTACTCTGTGATACTCAAAATGTCTGATTTGTTATTTGACTAAGAGACATTAGCAAAGCTTTCGAGTAAAAATTTAAGTTTCACATTCCATAAAATCTTTCAAACACTGGAGAAGCGTCAAATACCTCAATAAACTGTTTCCTTCTGTAATCATCTACTACAAATTGGAAGGAATTTTACGCTTGTGGATTCACTAATAACTAGAGGATACATACATACATACATACTTAATTAATTAATTAACAACGAATCCAAATTCTGACTAGTTAAATTAATATGAAAGCATTTTGGAATATGTCATTGGTCTTTGTAAATAGATCAAAATTAAGATTTTGCTCCATAGTTCAGGCATTAGGAGTAAATCTTAAAAAAACCATTCATTTTTTTATCGAATTTAAATATCCATTATGAATTAAGGACAAATATATAATAAATAATTGATTTTCATGATCTTTAAGTGAATTTAATTTCTTTTTAATATAATTAACATATGTGGTCAAATGTAACACGTTAGAGTATCTCAAATAACTCTTTATAGATCAAAATCTTTATTAAAGAGTTTATCTATAGAAATAAGAGTCCAACATACTTTTATTCTTTTAATATAATTTAATAGTAAGTTTTACTCTTCACATTTAGAGAGTCCAATTTCACTTTATATCCTAATTTAAATAATAAATTGCAAGCTTCTTCTATACATTTTATTTATGATCTTTTCTATTAAATTTATTTTTGAAAAAACATATACTCTCTCCTAAAATTAAAGAGTCTATTGGATTTAAATAAAAAAATTTGTTCTTTATATTAAATCAATTAGGTGCTGTGTTAAAATAAAGATCATCATTGGAGTGTTCTTAGGCCAATTCATTGATATGCAATCTTTTCAAAATAAGCGTGTATTTAAAAAATTATCATGTAATTATTCAAAATTCAAATTTAATATTTACAATTGAATACAAAAGTTGACCCTTTAATAAGTTGATCAAAAAGTAGAGGGGAAATCACACATAAAACTAACTTTAAAAAAAAAAAAAAAAAAAAAAAAAAAAAAAAAAAAAAAAGTCAAAGGTACACAACAAAATGCAGAATTAAACATTTTTATTTATGCTAAATTATAGTTTAATCCCCTAGCCTACACAAAAAGGTAAACGTTTTATATTCCTCAAATTTTGCGCAATTTACTAAACAAATGAACAAATTTGTCACAAGTTTTAAACTCCTTCCCTACATCAAGTTTTAAATAGAGATCTTGTTTTAGTGAGCTGATAATTTTAGTTTGTATGTCGGTTGTTTAGGCAATCAAAATGACGTGTCACCGCCGCTGGTAAAATGACCAAGTCGTCGTCCTTATTTCACTGTCATCTCCGTGTGTTTCTATTACGAAAAGAACAAAAAAATTAAACACAGATTTTTAAAAGGGGATCGATGTGGGTTATGACCAAAGAACATATGCAGATGCGGTTTGTCACAAATAATATTGAAGTGGTATACAAGTTGCAAAGTCATTAATGGAAGTCAAATAAAATAAAATGGTGTAATATTGAAGACTCCTTTAAAAGGAATTAAAGTGAGAGAGTCTTCTCGTCTTGGATATGGGAATATATTCTTATCAAAGTTTTAACCAAGTTTTTATGCGATTATACCTTAAAATTTCATTGGGAGGAGAGGAATAAGAGTTGACCAAAGGTTGATTTTAGTTTAATTTTAATATCTTTAAAATTAATCATTAGTCAACCCTAGTTGATCAAAGTGGCTTTTACTTAATACAATTTTTTACCCTTTGTCCTTTGTCCTTTTCATTTTTTGTTCTTATGTAAACAGCGACAACCCCTCTACAATTTTTTAATTAATAAGAGAGAGATTAGGATGAACTAATCTTTTTTTTATTACAAATTCGGTCCAATTAAATCCAAGTAGTACCATTAACAAATTTATTCTTAGATATATCAAAAAGAAATGGGTTGACTTTATATTGAATGAAAACTAAAATATGAGGGGACTTCTCTGGTTGCCTAATATCAGTTTGAATTATTTATTTATTTTACTAAATGGACAAAGGTTAAGAAATAAGATGATATAAATGTGTCATTTGAACATCAAAAGTTGAAGAGACTTTAGGCTTGCGGAGGATAGTGCGAATTTAATAAATTAATTAAAGTTCCTCAAATTATGACACTTGGAAGCGAGGTTGTCACACCACGATGAATTCTTATATATAATATATATATATATATAAAAAAGGAGGCTCTTTTATCTCGTAAAATAGTTTAAAAATTCTAGTCCTTATTCCATATAAAAATTTGTGATTATATCTGCAGATAACCTAAACAAATTTTCGTAATTTGAAGAAATTACAAATTATATAAGGGAGCTTCCATAATCTGTTCAGCTATCTCAATAATATAGATTATAAAGATATTTAAATATATAAGTTTTTTTTATGCAAACTCTTGCTTACAAAATGAGGTGGTCAAAATAAATGGACAAGCACATAAAAAAAAAAAATCAACTTTAAAATGATGTAAATATAAATACATGTCATATTTGTACAGTAACATTAATCATAAGAGATTGCTTTATACTTTCCACTATTTTTTTATAAATTTTTTTTTTTTTAAAAAGAAAAAGAAAAAAGAGAACCTTACCCATACCATCTCATAAGGGATAAAAGTAACAATATATATATAAGTTTTTTTTTTTAAAAGAAAAAGAAAAAAAGAGAACCTTACCCGTACCATCTCATAAGGGATAAAAGTAACAAAATATATATATATATAAAGCGAGAATATTGATTCATAAATTAATTTAGATGGTTTTGATTCGATAAAGTATTAAGTTTTTTACTTTTTCATTTTATAAACAAAAAGTTATAATAATTTAAGATTTTGAACTAAAACTTGGTTAAAAAAAAAAAACACATAAGTGGGCAAATTAGGATTAAATGCTAGTGTAACCAATACAGAAAATTGTGATTAAATATTGGAATTGGCTAAATGTTTAATTAAAAAGTTGTAGAATTATTTATACTATATGGACTGCCGCTGCCCTAATATTATTATTATTCTTAAACGTAGTGACAAGGACACAAGTGCTAATACTGTGCAGCTGACTATAGTTTCCCTTTTTATTATTTTACCAACTTAAAAAAAAATTATTTGAACAAAAAAATTTCAAATAAATAATTAAGGATAAAAGATTCTACCCTTTTTTTTTTCTGATGTTGTAGCGGAACTTGCTGGCGCCATTCATGGATCAAGATGGTTGACCTTTTTTTTTAAGAGTTGATCCACACCATCGGATCTTTCCTGCACTATCATTAATAAATAGAAATAAATAAATAAATAAGTTAAATATTGTAATTTAAACTTGGGAATTTGAAACAGGAATAAATTTTTTAACTGTTCGTTGCTGATTTCAATATAATTATTTGTAAATAAGTGTTAATTAAATAAATAAATAAAATAGAGTTTAATATTGCTAACTCCACCATTCAAGATACGGTGGTTAAGAGTGATGATTAAATTAAATAAAAGGTACAAAAATGAAAAACCTAATATTAAGAAAAAATAGAAAAAATAAATAATTAATTAAAAAGTGCTTGATGTTTATATATTTGACCACGAGAATACATGCGGAGGGCTTACTACAATTTTTTTTTTTTTTTTAAAAGAAAAGAAATATTGATCTCCTTTTAATAATCCTTTAAGAATCCCGATAAATAAAATAGAATTTGTGTAAATATATAAGACATGTCTCCTTCTTTTGATGAAACATATATAAGAATAATTAATTTGAGAAATTTTTTAATGTATTCCTAGATGTTAATTAATAATTAAATTAGCCCTTTTGAGGCATTGAAGAGAGCAAAAATATAAAAAATACTAATAATTTAAATAAAATTATATTAATGCATTGGATCGTACTCATGATTATTAATAAATTTTTCTTTGAACAATCTAACCCTAAGTCTTTAATTAGGGCTCTTTAATTAATTACCATACCTCCTAAGAGTGGCGAAGCATCAAAAGAAAGATAAAATAAATACAATAATATTTTAAGTCTCAACTCATATAATTAATAATTTTGGGAAGAAAAACAGAAGTGGGGTGTCATAGCTGATAGCTTCATAGGCCAATAACATTTGTATGGTTCAAAAATATTACGTTTTCTTTGACTTAAATTGTTCAAAGTTTGAGATTCACATTTGATTCGTCTTCAAAACATAAACATTTGCTTAGACTACAACCTATTTTTCCTTAAATTATAAGCACGATTGAAGAGAATTTATCTCTTTTGAAATGGGAAGAGACAATGACACCTTTAAATAGAGTATAAATTTATGGAGATTTTGGCTCTACAAAGAGGCGAAAGTGAATCAGCAATTAATGTCTTGGGATTTAAGGCATAATCTTTCTGCTTAACTTGAAGCTAAACTACGAATATGGTCAAATATTATTGCCCCCATTGATTCAACAAAGTCGTATACGGTGCAATAATTAATCTGTAATTAAATTATGGCTTGATATGCGGAGCTTTTACTGCACCCAGTAAGAGAGAAAATTACAGCTATATTATATATATATTATGGATTGCCAACCGAGCATGTATCCTTTCGAAATAACTATGAGTAAAGGTTCTGAAACCCACTGCAAATTTATTAATGCCATTAACATAAACAAACTGAATAATTAGATTTTCTCTATATATTTTTATTTTGATAGAAATTAAAGATTCATAGATGTGCTTAGCTAAGAGCTTACGTTAATTATCACATGCAACCGAATAATGTTTAATTAATTATATAATATGGTTGATTACTTTGCTTAATATAATCTTCCAGGAATTAAAAAACAATTAAAACTCTTTTATAAATAATAAAAAATGGAAAAATAATAAAGTCAACCTCATTCTTAATCCTTGCATCAGAATTCCAAATCTGATAGACTAAGAATGATATTATCATACATAATATAGAGCTATATATTTTCTGTTTAATTTACCTTAATAATTTAAATACACGTCACAAAGACAGTCACAAACTCGTATAGAATGAGTTGAACTAATTTGATGCACTGATAATTGTTTATTAATTTGATTAGTACCTAATTAATTATTAAGTTTGACAAATTAATTAATCCCATATGCATAAGAACAAACGAAAAAACTCAAAAGACAGCACACATGAATCCATTAATTTCATAATTAACACGGCCGCATGCAGCATGTAAGATCAATGTTACATCAAGCATGCATCAGGTTGGCTTCTTTGTTCAATCTATCTGTGATGAAGATACTAAGCACATGCGTACAAACACATACATAAGCTTGCATGCTCTAATAATACAGATTTTTCCCTAATTAAAAATCTTATAAATTATATTTAATTTTTTGTATTTTCTTAGTCCAGCTATATATCAAGAATCGAAACCGTTTACCAAGCATGTATGAGATCAAAAAAATAATGCGTTATACCTATCAACGAATTGAAGATCAATTTTTTAAACAAATTAAATAAAGAAAAGGGTTAAGAAAGAAAAAAATACGACAATAAGTGTGCATAGAATAGAAAACTTATCTAATAAAGATTGATGATGGGATTAGTCGGTAAAGATTAGATGCTAATTAAACGTAATTAGCACACATAATGCAGACCCCTTTAGCTAGAATAATGTTGCCTTTAATAACGCATGCAGCAGGATGGTAATGTCATCTTTTAGCATTCTTCATTCCAAGAATCATGCGGTACTTATTTGAACAAGAGAAAAAGGGATAAAATTTTTACTACGAAATAAACAAGGGAGTCTGCGATGTCGAAATATCATATGCACAGAATGAAGAGAAACATGAATTGACGTCCGAGAAGCTAAAGGGATTAGAAGTCTTATATATATCTATATCAAATCATACACCAATTCAAGTGGGCAAATAGGAAGATCACAAACACCTCTATTGGAAGAGGCACAAGGCAAAGAACATGATAGTTAGTGCACTTAACCATTTAATTAATCAAATTGAAAAGGCAAAATATTCAACTTGTTTAGGTCTTTCAACATAAATGAAAAGACAGGAATTGACCAACTTGTTTTAGAAAGGGCGAAAGAAAGCATTAATTGAACCTTGAAATCGCAACGTCTGAAAGCACCAAAGCAACAGAAATTGTAATCAAAGTATTCACATTTGCAATGTAAACCTTGTTGTTTAAATCATGTTGACAGAAAATAAATGCAAAAAATTGTTAATTCAATGTAGAGGGTTGGTGGCCTTTAATAAATTACTCTAGTCCTAAGTTAAAGCACATGCTAGCATAACATGCAATAGAATAAAATCAGGTACGCAAGAGGTTTTACGGTAACCTACATCTGTGATCTGTCCAATAGCAATTTTCAGCATTCGATGTTAACCTTTAACAAAATCATTCATGAGCTGGCCCCATTCTGGATGGATATAATTTCGAGTGAACATGGAACAACCTTTTTGGACTGAATTCTAAAAAATTCTACGAGTACTTTTCATTTGATGGTCTGAATCTGCGTAATATTTGAGCAACAAAAGTGGTCAGGAAATTTTCAAGAAAATGAATAGCGTGTTGCTAAGGAGAAATGAAAAACTGAGGCCACAACAATAGCTGACTTACTTTTAGATAATTAGATCGATGTATGCATTTGTGGTTCTTAATTTGTTTGGCCTCAAGTTACAAGACGTGTCAATGTCCATGAACCTGAAGCTTACTTGTCACATCAACATTATATTATAGTTACATGTACAGTCAAATCTCCTTAATATTATATAAGAATAATATTTATGTAGTTCTAAAAATTCTTATCTAAACTTAGACCAATTATAAATAAGAATAAACTCTATATTGTAATAAATTATAATTTTTCTAAGTCTCGTCTTAAAGAACTTGCCTCTACATAGTAATAATTATTTATATTAACTTTCATTTTGTACAACTTAACACGAATATTTTCGGTCAATTAAGTTTGTGAATTAACTTTAGGTTGCATGGTTGATTTGCTAGAGGAAGAAGGAAATGTATCACTTAATTTGGTTGAAGATTGTATGAGTTGTATTGTAGTATAATGTATTTATCAATGTTTTAAAACCCAATCCGGGGTGAAACCCAGCAAAGTTGTCGGGTCCCGGGTTGACCGGTTGACAAAAACTTCTAAAATTCAACAAATATACCCCTAAAAATTTGTTAAGTCCCTATAGGTTTGAAATTTAACAAACACACCCCAAATACAAATCGGCCGGTGATTGGTTGGCGGTGGCGACACCCCAAATGCAACCCCAATCGTCCATTGAGTCTATTCCCCTTAAAATATACCTAAGATCTTGTCGAAATAGGTTCGATTTCTGCCAGATTTCACCGACGTCAGCGTCGGCATTCTAGGCTAAATCTCATTGACGCCAGCATCGACAACCCTGCCTATCACCCAAAAATTACCCCCTTCTTCCTCCCGACCAAAACCCACCTCACCCCACCCCCGTTAGTCTCGCCAATTGCCGGCAAAAGCCGTTGTTGCCGCTGCCAGTTTTGTTTGATTTTCGATTAATTTACTCACCGGAAATCAACACCGTCACTACCATTGCATTCACCGACTTTCTCTTCAAAAGCCCCAACATCTCGGCCGTCAATTGTTCGCCGATCATCCTCCCAAATCCCAAGGTTTTTGGTGAATAAGAAAAATATAAACCTAGCCCATTGAAGCTTTCGAGTCCCGGTTGAACCGGTTAAACTATTCGGGCTGGGCCAGGCCGAGCCGAGTTTTAAAATATTGATATTTAGAGAATTTATATTTAGAGAAAAACGTTAAAGAGAATGCAAAGTTTTAGACTTTTAATACTATATAGATACATGTACTAGTTTTTTAAAACTATGTCTATCTCTTTTATCAATGTCTATACTTTACATGTTACTAATGTGATCCATACTTTATCTCTATACTATTTGCATAATTAAGTTAAAATAATAATTTTTTTAACTACACCTCTATTAATAAAATTATTTGGTCCCACCATTATAACTATAGAGATGAAGAAAATAAACCAAACTTCCATGGTTATCGCTATCCATTTGCATGTGGTTAAGTTTGAAGTTTGAACTCACGGGGTTTGCTTAGTGAAAGTCGCCATCTATCAACTAGACTCTCACATGTTCCTAGCAAAACACCACATGCTATGCTACTGGATTTGGACCAATTCCACCATTGTCACTTTCATCCTTTTTGTCCACCTTAGCCGAAGAATAAGCAGTAAAATCAGCTTGTCCCATTAAACTATGAAATTCTTTCGATTTTATTAAAAAATAATAAGAATTTAAATTCATGTAATTAATCATAGTATGTCTAGTTAATGAATAGACAATAGCGTGACATAGGGGATGTACCAATTACACTCAATATAGGATATGTGTTGAAACTATATTCTATATACTGTACTACATTGATTTCTTCTTTTTATGACAATGAAAAACCTTTGACGTCCTTATTATTAATCACTAGAATAGAATAAGTAATATCCAAGTATTACTATATCATTGATGTCACTCTTGAACTTGATCATAGAATCACAATGAATCTTAATTTCCAATATTTATTTATCGGTCGGCTACAGAAAATAGTCTTATCCTAAATTAGTTGTCTTTTTCTGTGACACTTATCAAGTACGTAATAATAATATATATATAAATGTAGTGTTATATGAGGAAACAAACACATTAAAACCACTGAAGATGTAAAAATTAAAGGTAACTGTAATATTACTCTTATCAAATGATTTTTTATTATATTTTCCAAGTGATATAAATATTAGGGTAGTATTCGAAATGCTTTCGGAAAATAAATTACATTTGTGTGTATGGTATTTGATGATAAAATGAAGCAGCTAAAGCAGTGGTCAAATGAAGAAACGGGTCAATGTCGAAGAGTTGGGCGCAGTGAGGAGTGGACAGCGAGAGAGAGAAAAAATGGTGGCACCCTCAGGAGGAGACAGACGGCGCACGGCAAAAACCTGTAGGCTTGGAGGAGTGATAAAAATAAAAGATGAAATAAAACGCTGCTTCGTACTTGTGAAGAAAGAGGCTGCTTTTACCATGGGCATGGGCATGGCCCCCAACCCCTAGACAATTATCAAAGTTAAGAAAACAAATTACGTGGTGACATATGGTGGGGTTTTACTTAGTTGGGTCGTGTAGGCGTAATTGCGTGTCAACTTTGGGGCCTCTTGGTGCCACTGAAAAGGCAAAGGCCATCAAATCAAATGAATCTCTCTTTGATTTCCAGGCTAAGATAGAGATCAATGCATATTGCTTTATCAGAATCTTTCAAGCATGACTGGGACTGCCCTACTCACGCCTAACGTCACATTCCTTATCTTTAAGTCACTGGAGGTTTTCTTTATTTATTTATTTATATATTTTGTGTCTTTTAAGTTTCAGGTCAGGTATGTAGATAAAAATAAGAGAAAAAGGTGTGAAAACAAAAATATTAAACACGTGCGGGATGAGATTACGTCATGATCAGTGAATATACGAGGGCCGGGGCCAGGTAAAGAGCGTGGAACGGAACGTGTGGGTAAAGGTGTTCGTGCATGAACGAGGACGAGGACAATCCCTTCCAATTTTCAAAGTTGGAATATGAAGAAGAAAAGATGAAAGAGGGTTCAAACAAATATGACTTATCCTCAACAACCCAGAATTTTCTCAGAACGTTCTAATTCAGGCGCCGACTTAGTTGTACCATTCAATTCAAACTCTACTTCTTAAGAAAAATGTCTGGTCATGGCTAGTAGTGGTTTGGTTAAAGGCTTTATTTTCAATTACAAGATTATATATTAATAATTATGTGTTATGTGATCTCATCACTTACCTTTTGAAAAGTAGGAAATCAGAATGTGAAATGAAAAAAAAAAATATTTAAAATATTCTGTCATGATCTTTCATCTCAATAAGTTGATAAACACGAATCCTGAAACCAATTCTATCTCTGCTGGTTGCACAGAAGCACAAATGAGACTTGGTCGTGCTATAAAAGATAAAATCATTCGGTGGGAGACTGGAGCAGTCACACTCAAACAGAGAAAAAAAAAATGAAGGTGGGGGGAATAATGGCAACAGCACAGTTAGTGGCACCCTGTAATGGAGACATGACGCCATTCCGGAAGGCCCGGCCCGGCCGAAATTTTGCCACTTGCCCACCCCACTTCCTAAGGGGGCGACAGCTTTTGCAAGCAGCGACGGCCCACGATTCCGTGTTAAGTAAAATCTAAGTCGGTCTGGAAACATGCAACTTGTGTTTTGAAAACAACTTTTTAAAATCTTAGACCACTTCCTGATTTTTATTTTTGTTCAAAAATAAACTTAATAAAAGGCTTTCTGTATTGGTGACAATTAATGTTATAATGACATGACAGTAGAATATGCCATGATTCCATTGATAAAGAAGAATTTGATGCTTTACTAAAATTGAGAAAGTGGGGCACGAGCATCTTGTTTAGAGGCTCCAATCTTTCAATATTCTTGCATTTTACTCCCCATTCATTTATCCCAAGATGCACGCTTATATGGTCAACATTTTACCAAATGGAAGAAGAAGAAGAAGTCAAACAACTAATATATTCTCAAAGTCTATACACACACACAGCCACCAACTTTTAATGCCCAATTCAATTTTCACTGCTTGCCTTTTTGTATTTGTTTGAATTCAAGTATACTATTTGTTAATCACAAAAATCAAGACTTTTTTATGCACTTACAAAGTGGCCTTTCACTTTCAAGTTATAAGCCCATTTCATAAGATCAAAAACATATTACAGGCTTTTTCATCTTTTGATATAAGATCTCAATGATCATTTCCAACACTAGATCATTCATGGGCTGTGGGCCGTGGTGCACAATTAAACCAAGCCCCTAAGTAACATTCAAAATGTGCCCCAAAATTCTCTCTAAGTAAAAATTGTCATTGTATACTTTTTAGCTATAACATCTTATATTATGATTTTATTCATAAATAATTATACTTTATGATCAGGCGTATATATATAAAAAAAAATAATACTACACCAACAACCGTTTCTCGCAAACTTTCTCTCACAACTATGACGTGGTAGCTCGCAATTAGTCAGTTGTCAATTAATTAGTAGGACCCTTGTAGGACCCATGTAAGACTCATTGTGAACTGACCAATTATAAGTTGTCATGTCAAGATTTTGAAAGAGGGTTATTGATGTAATATTATTCATGAACAAATTACCTAATTTCCCTTTCTCATGGCCATGAAGTTAAGGGTCAGATGATCCTCCAATGGCCATTCTTTTTAGAGGCCGAGGGGAATCAAACTCAGAACATCTTGACTAATATCTCCAAGAGTTCGTATTCAATCACCTAGAGATTGGTTATATATATATATATATAATAAAAAAGGGTATACAGTTTATATACAAAATTAACTCTTGCAGTTATAACAAACAGCCACATATTTTGATTCCTATGAGAGGTCAAGGGGAATCGAATTCAGAACATCTTGATTAATATATCCAACAGTTCATATTCAATCACCCAGAATTTGGTTATATATATATATATATATATATATGTTGTGATGTGGCATTATCTTATGCCTTACGTGGAAGTCAACTTAATTACTTTGGGTGGTCAAAGGTATTCTATTAATAGCAAAAGGGCATTTGTGGTTTTTCCATGATCTTATGTAACCTAATATGAATTAGGTTTTGTTTGGGTCGATTGTGGGTGCTCCATTCTTCTCGATCTTTCTTTCTTGGTTACAGAGAAAGAAAGGTTGTTACAAATTGGATGTGTTGGAACTTTGCCGATCCTTGATGGAATCAAACGGTGTTGGTAGGCCTTAGTTTGCTTTCTGTTTTTCCTTTTCTTTGTGTATAAAATACCGATTAACCTTTTGGTTGTTTGAGGTATGAAAGGTGAGGAACATCTGGGATTTCAGGTGTATTACAGAGGGGTTTTACTTGGGTTTGCTTTGTGTAAAGGAGTGAGCATCAATCTCTGTAAGTTTTCTTTATTCTCATAGTGAATGGTTTCTTATTGGCCTGAAGAGTGGATGAACCTAGCTCAGATGATAATGATTGTGATGAAAATGATTTGTAGAATTATCAACTAGCTAGAGATAGAGAAAGAAGGCAAATTAGACTACCTAGTAGACACTCACATGCTGATATGGTTGCTTTTGCTTTTCAAGTTGCTAAAGGGATTGATGAGGAACCTAGGACAGTGAAGGAAGCCATGAATAGTAGAGATTTTAGGCAGTGGAAACTGGCTATGTAGGAAGAGTATGATTCCCTAATTAAAAATCAAACTTGGATACTTATTAACCAACCTGAAGGTAGTAGGGTTGTTACATGTAAATGGGTTTTCAAAAGGAATAAAGGTATACCAGGGGTAGAAGAACCTCGGTTTAAAGCTAGGTTAGTAGCAAAAGGTTTCACACAAGTTGAAGGGGTAGACTATAATGTGATTTAGAAGAAAAATTTTTGATGGAACAGCCTGAGTTGTTTGAAATGGGGTCTAAAAACCAAGTTTGTTTTTTGAAAAAAATCCTTGTATGGGTTAAAACAATCACCTAGGCAGTGGTATAGAAAGTTTGACAATTTTATGGTGAATACTGGTTTTATTCGAAGTAGCTTTGATGGTTGTTTCTATTTCAAGTGTTTGTATGCTGAATGCTATATCTACCTGGCCTTGTATGTGGATGATATGCTTCTAGCCTGTAAAGATCTTTCTGAAATTGTTAGATTCAAAGAAGAGATGAGTAGACAATTTGAAATGAAAGACTTAGGGCAAGCTAGAAAGATCTTAGGTATGAATATTGAAAGGGATAGGAAAACTGGAAGACTTGTGTTGTCTCAGAAAGAATATGCTGAAAAAATCATAAAGAAGTTTTAACATGTATAATTGTAAACCTGTTAAAACACCTTTAGGTCAGGATTTTAAACTAAGTACAGTCCAGTGTCTAGAAACAGAAGAAGAAAATAGGGAAATGGCCTGCATTCCATATGCAAATGCAATAGGGAGCTTGATGTATCTAATGGTTTGTACCAGACCAGATTTGGCTTTTGCAATCAGTTTTGTAAGTAGGTTTATGAGTAACCCTGGAAAGAGTCATTGGAAAGTTGTAAAATGGGTGCTCAGATATGTAAAGGGTATACTGTCCACTGGTATTGTTTACAACAGAGGGCAAAATCAGGTAAATCTTATTGTAGGGTGTGTTGATGCTGATTATGCTGGAAATGTAGACAATAGAAAATCTATGATTGGTTTCTGTTTTTCTATTTGGGATAATCTGGTTTGCTGGAAGGCTAACTTGCAGGCTATAGTTACTCTGTCAACTACAGAGGAAGAATATGTTGCGATTAATGAGGTAGTAAAAGAGTCAATGTGGCTCAAGGGAATGCTTGATGAGATGGGACTGAATCAACAACAAGTTCCAATCAAGAGTGACAGTCAAAGTCCAATTTTCTTGTGCAAAAATCAAGTCTTTCATGACAGATTAAAACACATTGATGTCAGACTCCATTTTATTAGAAATTTGATTGAAGACAAAGTCATTAAAGTGGAAAAGATTCTCGGAAAAGAAAACCCAGCAGATATATTCACCAAGGCTGCTAAGAGCCTTAACTTGTCCAAAGTTTAAGAGCCTTCTACATATTGAAGAAAGTTAGAGACAGTTTCCAGGGCAGTAAGGAATGGCAAAGATCAAATGCCAAGGTGGAGATTTGTTGTGATGTGGCATTATCTTATGCCTTACGTGGAAGTCAACTTAATTACGTTGGGTGGTCAAAGGTATTATATTAAAAGCAAGGGGGCATTTGTCGCTTTTCCATGATCTTATGTAACCTAATATGAATTAGGTTTTGTTTGGGTCGATTGTGGGTGCTCCATTCTTCTCGATCTTTCTCTCTTGGTTACAGAGAGAGAAAGGTTGTTACAAATTGGATGTGTTAGAACTTTACCGATCGTTGATGGAATCAAACAGTGTTGGTAGGCCTTAGTTTGCTTTCTGTTTTTCCTTTTCTTTGTGTATAAAATACTAATTAACCTTTTGGTTTGAGGTATAAGAGGTGAGGAACATTTGGGATTTGGGTATATTACAGAAGGGTTTTACTCAGGTTTGCTTTGTGTAAAGAAGTGGGCATCAATCTCTGTAAGGTTTCTTTATTCTCATAGTGAATGGTTTCTTATTACCCTGAAGAATGGATGTAGGTAATCTAAGTGATTACCGAACCACTATAAATCCTTGTGTTGATTTTCTCTACTGTTTTTACCTTGTTATTTACTTGTGATACTATTTGCTACTGATTAGAATCTAGGTCTGCATAATTTTGCTTTAGGATGATCTCATGTTTAACAATATATAAAGGTATACAGTTTATATACAAAATTTGTTAGAGTAGGTGCCCTAGAGCCAATCAATTATTATAAAATTGACTCTGTAATAAATGTTTATTTATCAATAAAAGACATATTCTTCTATATCGTGTATGTAATGATATATGTCTTTAGGATGGTAGAACCATGACGATGGTATCAAATGTTTCAAATCTTGATAGTTAGAACCCTATGATCACATATGGTGGCCATTCTAGAAACGTCTGTAGCCCCAGTATTATTCTGACCAAGGACACAGATAATACGATAAGGCTATCATAGTGTTGAACGACCCTGTCGAAAGGCAGTGATTGATCTCAATTGTCAAGGTTGTTTGCCGATAACTTGGTGCAACGCATGGATGCTTGCTAGAGGCAAGTTCACTAGACAGATCCACTAGAGGATTCCATATGGATGGTAACCCTAGTATCTATGGAATAAATCCTCTAATGGATGGTGGTGCATGTGATCCTTAGATTTGAGATCACCGGAGCGCCTTGTGCACCAATTGGTGTAGTTTGACACTAGCCCAACGTAGTTCTATTCAGAACTATCAATACGGTAGTGATTAGCTACATTGAGAAGTGTATCGAGACTATAGTGGATCGACAAAGGATTCATCACTCCTGGGTACGGGAGAAGTTATCTCACGGGGTAATTCAGTAAATGACAATGACACTAAATATGTGATCATAGTGGGATTGAGTTGATGCTCAATCTAATTTAATATTCATGTCATTGGTCTAGTAATTGAATACAAACATGTCGAGGATATCTGAGTTTGACACTATTTATATACCTCAATCTCGATGAAATAACAGTTGATGAAATGATTTGATTGCACGGTAACCAAATCGTTGACAGGCTGCGGTTTCGCTGAATTCGAATCTATCAGGTGGCCATGATGCCTTGCTAAGTAGGCATGGCAATGTTCCCCGAGATTTCGGGGACCCGTCCCGCCCCGCCCCATATGGGGCGGGGAAGCCCCGGTTTTTTTGGGGATAGGGGTGGGGGTGGAGGGTGTTTTAATCCCCGTCCTCGGGGATGGGGCGGGGGTGGGTGATACCTTTCCCCCGGCCCGCCCGTATATAATATATAAAATTAAAAAAATGTATATATATATATATTTACTTTTCACTAATATTCCTATATTTCACCTAATTACACAATTATCCTACCTATATAAACTCATATTTTCCTAATTTCCCTCACCCTAAACAATTGAACAAGAACAAACCCTGACCCATATTTATGTATAATTAACTATGTTTAAACGATTAATTTAAGTGTTTGCTATGTGGACGAGAATTAACTATTGTGTTTGGTAATGCTCAAATTAATTTATAATATATAAAATTAAAAAAATGTATATATATATATTTACTTTTCACTAATATTCCTATATTTCACCTAATTACACAATTATCCTACCTATATAAACCCATATTTTCCTTATTTTCCTCACCCTAAACAATTGAATAAGAACAAACCCTGACTCATATTTATGTATAATTAATTATGTTTAAACGATTAATTTAAGTGTTTGTCATGTGGACGAGAATTAACTATTATGTTTAGTAATGCTCAAATTAATTTATGTTTATATAAAATTAACGGGGCGGTGACGGGCCTCTAACATTCCCCTTTGGGACGGGGAAGGGGAATTCCTGTCATCCTCGTAACGAGGATGGGGTGGGGGTGGGGAATGATTTCGAGGGTGGGGATGGGTACGGTGAATGAGATCCCCACCCCATTGCCATGCCTATGCTAGGGGCCAATCTTGGTCTACGTGTAGTGAGACGATTAATTAGTGTTAATCGTGATACTACACACTGTCGATATGATGAGGAGCCTACGGGTCACACACTTAGAAGATAATTTGATAATCAATTTGTGAGAAGGGTATTTTCGTCTTTTAGGATGAAAGGGTATTTTGGTAATCTCACAATGTAATTATATTTGCTGAGGTTGTTGTCTGTATTTAATTTTAATATTAAAATTAAATTAGTGAGATTATATTTAAATATATATCTCTGTATATATTTAAATGAATTATTATTATTAATTAAATGTTAATATATTATTTTATATTAATTTATTTTAATTATAATAATAATTAATTAATTAAAATACCATAAAGGGTGTGTCTAGTTGCAAGGGTTAACTACGGTTGGAGCCCATGGCTATTCCTAAGTGGAATAGGGTTTTAATTGTTGCACTATATAAGTGCAACTTAAAAATTAAAACAAAGGAATTTTATTCATTCAAATAAAACCCTAGCCACCTTATCTCTCTCTCTCTCTCTCAAGAAGAATCTTGTTTTTCTTTCTTGATTCTTGAAGCCCTTGATTGTTCTAGCAAAATAATCAAGGGTTCTACGGATTATCTTCGTGTGGACTTACGTGAGTGCAATCCTACTTTGGATTGATTAGCAAAAAATCACGTGAACAGTAATCGTGAACAGTGTTCCTGTCCGAAATTAGAGATATTTGAAGGAGCCTCTAAAAGTATGTAAGTATTCTAATCAATGTTTTGAAACCCGGACCGGATCGGGCGGTCGAACCGGTCTAACCGAGTTTCGTTGGGATTTCCTATTTAAAAAGAATAAAAACCCAGGTTTTTGAGTTAGACCATTTCAAACCGTTGTTGGACCGTCTTACTGTAGCAAACCGACGGTCCAACTAGTATAAGAAACAAATCCGATCCATTGAGTAAAATTAAAAAATGTGAAAAAAAATTAAAGTCAAATGGTCAAACCCCCAATTTTTTTAATCCATTTTCTATTTGCTTTTGCAGATTAGCTGTCTGCCACTTTGCTAAATTGAAATTTGCGTTTGCTTTTTCAGTTTTCTTTTTGGTTTGCCTTTGCCATTCGCGATCTCCACTCTCCAGTCCAGTCTTCCTCCTCCATTCGCGATCTTGGATCTCCTTCAAGCTTCAGCTTCAGCCTTCAAGTCTTCACTCTTCAAATCTTCAACCTCTTCAATCATCGCGATCTCCTCCTCTTTAGGCTCCAGTCCAGTCCTTCTCCATTCGCGATCTCCTTCAAGCTTCAGCTTCAGCCTTCAAGCCTTCAAGTCTTCAAGTCTTCAACCTCTTCAATCATCGCTGGTCTGCTACTCTGCTTCTTCCTTAAAGTGGCTGGTCTGCTACTCTGCTTCTTCCTTAAAGTGGCTGGTCTGCTACTCTGCTTCTTCCTTGAAGTGGCTGGTCTGCTACACTACAATCGTGACTTCAACTTCAGTAGTTCAGTTCAGAGTCTTCATTCTTCAACGGTTCAACCTCTTCAATCATCGCCATCACCATCTAAAAGCCTGCTTCTTGCTTGTCATTGCTGGTCTGCCAGATTAGTCAAACACTATTTCAACTTCAGTTCAGATTTCAGCCTTCACATTTGCCGCCGTCTGCGAGCTGCCGTTTGCCGTCGACCAAGTAACAAACTACTATAAGAGACTAAGAGTCATCCTATCTTTCTCTGTCTTCTATTTCATATCATGATTCATGATATTGTATTGATTCATGATATTATTATTTAAACGTCCTATCTTTTTTAGTACAAAATGTATCAGCAACTTGATCTTCAATTCATTTAAAGACGTGAAAAAAAGGGAACATAATTTCCATGAATATAATTGATCTGGAAAATATGAGTTATACTTTCTTGAGACATTATAGACATGTATAGTAGTACATAGCTGGGTGGGAAACATAAGAAGTATGGTGTGGGACATTATATATGGACAATCCTTGCAAAAAAACAAATGATGCAGAGGCAAGCATATTGCCACATTGCATTTACTGAAGTGAATAATCATATTGACGTCAGCATGATGATGTCACTGGTCTGACCGACCGGTCGGACCAGTCCAACCGTGAAAACTAAAAATCGGGCCTCTGGCTGAGTCGACTCCTGGTCCGGTTTTCAGAACATTGATTCTAATCCTTGAATGGATTTATTTTCTACAAATTTTTGTTTATAAACATGTAAACGGTATAATCTATACTTGGATCTAGGCAAAGAAAGGTAATTGATTTACCGATTGAATTTTTGTTTTTCGTTGCGTACGGTAGATCAATTACGTACTTACAGTGGTATCAGAGCCAGGCTATTAGATTATATTGTTTAATTGATGTTTGATAACATGTATATTTGTTTGATAACATGTTATTGCTTGATTTGAAGTGTTTTTAAATCTGGAAAAATTATGTATGTTGAATGTCTTAATTAATCAATTGATTAAATAATGTGTTGATTGAATGTGTATAGGTTGGTTTGTATCCTGGTCGAATGTTTAAGCATTCGATTTGATTTGGATCTGTGTCATCAAGTGAAAAATTACAAAAGACGTTACTATGCCTGATTCACTGTTTTGCAGCATTAGCCGCGGCAAAATAACACTTCGCCGCGACATAAAATTCGCTAGAACGGTTTGTGTTTTCTGGAAGTTCACGGTCGCCGCGGCAAAATAAAACTTCACCGCAGCAACCATGTGTGCATGAACTTCGCCGCAGCAAGAAACCTACTGTTCTGTTTTTACTTTCCGTTTTTCGCATAGGGGCTAAATTGTAGTTTTTTGAACCTTTAAAGCCAATATTCATTCTGCACGTTTAAGATGGTAACTTGGTAATTCAACCCACCCAATTCAAAAATTGATTATTTTTTAATGTATGCAATGTTCTTGTTTGATAATTGCATGGTGCCCGGTACCTCTGTTTTAAAACCCAGACTGGATCGTCCGGTCCAACCAGTTTGATCGGGAGCCGGTCTTTACTCTGGTCCAAGTTAACATAAATACCGAGAACGTCATTAAATCCGCTTTGGACTGGCAATGTATCGACGGAACAGTACAAAACCGTCAGTTCGACCGGCCCGGGATTAAAACGGTTCTCTACTTTTGGGTATCTAATCCTAAAAAATTCATATTCCTAATTCCTAAACCAATTTGCAGCACCGTTTCATTCTCCATTTAATTTGAATAAAAAACCAAATTGCATCTTCCATTTTCATCTTCTATTCTTCTTCACTTACTCTAAAATCTACAGTGTAAAGAAGAAGAAGTAAGGGGAAGGGAAGGAAGAAGAAAGAGAAGAGGAGACAAGGGAAAGAGTAAGGAAGAAGATTAGAAGAAAGAAAAGAGGAGACGAAGAGAAACAGAAGGAAGAAGAAAGAGAAGAGGAGAGAAAAATTACAGTAGAGAGATGCAAATGTGTTAGAAGAAAGAAGAAAGTGACAGGGAGTGATGGGAAGAGAGAGAAAAAAAAGGAGAAAAAAGAAAGTGATAAGGAGAGAGAAAAAGGAGAAAGATGTAAGTGATGGGGAGAGAGAAAAAAATAATTAATAATAAAATTTGCAGGGTGCATTTGCTTTATTTTAAACTTACAAGGGTTTATAGGTAAATTTTAGGGATGTGTTTGCTGGTTTTCAAACTTATAACAATTAATAGAATTGTTTAAAGATGTGACTGCTATATATCAGTCAGACCGACCAGTCCAATCGGTTGGACCAATCAACCCACGAATCGGCTCCTTGATCGGGTCAACGAACGGTCCGATTTTTAAAACAATGCCCGATACATAAGCCTTAGACCTATTGTTTATTATTTACTGGGTTTGTTTGTAATTTTTATAAACAAATAGGACATCCATGTCCTTCCTCTCTGTCTCTCTTAAATCTCCATGTCAATGACATACTTCTGATCGAGAATGATATACCGAATTTGCAGTCGGTAAAGACTTAGTTACCCAAGTGCTTCTCCATGAAAGACTTAGGAGAAACAACCTACATCCTCGGAATAAAGATCTACCAAGATAGATCACGTAGGTTGCTTGGCCTAAGTCAGAGTATATACATTGAAAAGATACTGAAGAGATTCAGTATGGAAGAATCCAAGAAGGGATTTCTTCCGATGTCACATGGTGTCTATTTCTCTAAGGATATGTGTCCTAAAACACACGATGAGAGAGATATAATGAAGAGGATCCCATATGCATCAATAATTGGATCATCATGTATGCCATGTTATGTACTCAGATTGATGTCTCATGTGCGTTAATCACTTGTAGTAGATATCAATCGGATCTAGGTGAGCGTCACTGGATAGCTATCAAGAACATCCTTAAGTACCTGAAGGGACTAAGGACATGTTCTTGGTTTATGGAGGGGAAGATGAGCTCACTGTAAGAGGATACAGTGATGCTAGTTTCCAAACGGATAAAGATGATTATCTATCGCAATCAGGGTTTGTATTTTGTCTTAATGAGGGTGCTGAGCTGGAAGAGCTCTAAGCAAAGCATTGTAGCGGACTCTACAATGGAGGCTGAGTATATTACATTATCCGATATAGCCAAGGAGGCAATCTGGATTAAGAAGTTCGTCACTGAACTTGATGTGGTTTCCATGATTGTTGATCCGATAGATGTCTATTGTGACAACAATTGAGCAATTGCTCAAGCAAAGGAACCATGGTCTCACAAGAAGTCCAGACACATACTCAGATGTTTTCATCTCATCAGAGAAATGGTTGAGAGGAAAGATGTACAGATCAGTAAAGTGCATATTGATGACAATCTCGTCGATCCACTAACGAAGCCTCTATCGCAGCAGAAGCATGAAAAACACTTAAAGTCATTCGGTATTAAATACATGAATGATTGGCTATAGTGCAAGTGGGAGATTGTTAGAGTAGGTGCCCTAGAGCCAATCAATTATTGTAAAATTGATTCTGTAATAAATATTTATTTATCAATAAAAGACATATTCTTCTATATCGTGTATGTAATGATATATGTCCTTAGGATGGTAGAACCATGACGAGGGTATCAAGTGTTTCAAATCTTGATAGTGAGAACCTTATGATCACATATGGTGGCCATTCTAGAAACGTCCGTAGCCCTAGTATTATTCTTACCAAGGACACAGATAATACGGTAAGACTATCATAGTGTTGAGCGACCCTGTCGAAAGACAGTGACTGATCTTACTTGTCAAGGTTGTTTACCAACAACCTTGTGCAACGCATAAGTGTTTGCTAGAGGCAAGTTCACTGGACAGACCCATCAGAGGATTCCATATAGATGGTAACCCCAGTGTCTATGGAATAAATCCTCTAATGGATGGTGGTGCATGTGATCCTTAGACTTGAGATCACCGGAGCACCTTATGCACCAATTGGTGTAGTTTGACACTAGCCCAACGTAGTTCTATTTAGAGCTATCAATACGGTAGTGATTGGCTACATTGAGAAGTGTATCGAGACTATGGTAGATCGACAAAGGATTCATCACTCTTGGGTACGTGAGAAGTTACCTCACCAGGTTTTTCAGTAAATGGCACTATTCAAAGCTATCAATACGGTAGTGATTGGCTACATTGAGAAATGTCTCGAGACTATGGTGGATTGGCAAAGGATCCATCACTCTTGGGTACGTGAGAAGTTATCTCACTGGGTAATTCAGTAAATGACAATGATACTAAATATGTGGCCACAGTGGGATTGAGTTGATGCTTAATCCAATTTAATATTCCCGTCATTGGTCTAGTAACTAAATACAAACCTGTCGAGGATATCTAAGGTTGACACTATTTCTGTACCTCAATCTCGATGAGATAATAGTTGATGAAATGATTTGATTGCACGGTAACCAAACCGTTGACAGGCTGCAGTTTCGCTGAATCCGAATCTATCGGGTGGCCATGATGCCTTGCTAGGGGTCAATCTTGGTCTACGTGTAGTGAGACGATTAATTGGTGTTAATCGCGATACTACACACTGCCGATATGATGAGGAGCCTATGGGTCACACACTTAGAAGATAATTTAAGAATCAATTTGTGAGAAAGGTATTTTCATCTTTTAGGACGAAATGGTATTTTGGTAATCTCACATTGCTATTAAATTTGCTGAGGTTGTTGCTTGTATTTAATTTTAATATTTAGTGAGATTATATTTAAACATATATCTCTGTATATATTTAAATGAATTATTATTATTAAATAAATGTTAATATATTATTATATATTAATTGATTTTAATTATAATAATTAATTAATTAATTAAAATACCATAAAGGGTGTGTTTGGTTGTAAGGGTAAACTAGGGTTGGAGCTCATGGCTATTCCTAAGTAGAATAGGGTTTTAATTGTTGCACTATATAAGTGCAACTTAAAAATTAAAACAAAGGAATTTTATTCATTCAATTAAAACCCTAGCCACCCTATCTCTCTCTCTCTCAAGAAAAAAACTTTTCTTGTTTTTCTTTTTTGATTCTTGATGCCTTTGATTGTTCTAGCAAAATAATCAAGGGTTCTGCGGATTATCTTCGTGTAGACTTCCGTGAGTGCGATCCTATTTTGGATCGATTGGCGAAAAATCACGTGAATAATAACCGTGAACAGTGTTCCTGTCCAAAATCAGAGATATTCGAAGGAGCCTTCAAATGTATGTAAGTATTTTAATCCTTGAATGGATTTACTTTATACAGATTTTTGTTTATAAACATGTAAACGGTACAATCTATACTCGGATCTAGGCAAAGAAAGGTAATTGATTTACCGATTGAATTTTTGTTTTCTGCTGCATATGGTAGATCAATTACTTACAAAATTAGCTCTTGCAACTTGGGATCCGTTGTACGTGACTGCAGGGGAAGTTGAAAGAATTAGAATGAACCAAGAATCATACGGTTGCTATAATCACAACAAAGGACTATTGGGTCCACCCAGAAAACCATCTCCCATCTCTGTCCCTGTAAAGAACCACGCAAACCTTTTTGATGGTGGCTTCTACAATGCTCAACACCAACGCCAACACCATCACCAACAGTCGCTTTCTCACCAGAAGTTACAAGCTTCTCAAGTAGGTTTAAAACAAAGTCGTAATTGTTTAATTACTCTAGTCCCAAGAAACAAACTTTAAATCACATTAGGCTAAGCTTCAACAATAATTGCACAATAACTCGTGGAGGATAAAATTTTTAAACTTTCTCTAGAACCAAACTTTAAACAGTGATGGCAGAGAGCTAATCAAGATAGGCACAACATCTCTCGTTTCTAAGGTATCACCGCGGCCATTCAGAATAACCCAGTGTTTCTATCAACTAAACCAACTACTGGCGTATAGCCTAGTCTAATAACAAAAACCCATTAAGCGCAAGATGATCTTAATGACAAAAACCAATCTATAGCCAAACAGTAAACCTAGGTTTTCATTTTTAATAATGCTTGATCCAAATTTTTTTACAAGTGTTATAATTGTGTAGAAATAACTTCAATCTATAGGAATGTTCATCAAATACAACTATATACTATAACATTAAACAAATTTTAACGATAGATTACACAAACAAAAAATACTGACACCAAAAATCTAAAGGGTATCTATGATGTGGACATTGAAATAAAATCAATTTAAATATTTCCCAAGCCTCATGGAACGACTCACCATCAAGTTGAGAGAAAGTAGCAATTTTAGATAAGAAGAATACATTTTTTTGAGCTTCTGGATATGTTGGAGGCTACTGAGTCAGGCATCAAAAACATTGACATTGATTGAAGCTAACTCAAGTGTGAATGAAAATGCTCAGAAGTCGTTGGAAGAAACTACTATGGATAGAAAGGGCGTTTGTCTTCATTGTGGGAATCCCAGACACTGGAGGAAATTGCAAGGCCTTCCTAACAAACAACAAGAATAATGCAACTTCTTTGTCAAGTATGTACATGATTAAGATTAATTTCTTTCCTTTAACATCTTGGGTCATTGACACAGGATATGGTACTCACATTTATATTGAGCAGGGTAGATTGCTCGCCAAGGAAGAGGTGAACCTATGAGTTAGAAATCCAACAGAGGTAAATCACATAACCTTGTATGGTTTTACATTTTGATTATTTAGTCGGAATCATGATCTTGGGTAATGGAATCATGCCATGGCAAGAATTTTTTTATTGTAATTCCGCGCTTGCTACGGCATGATTCCTACAAGTGGTGTCAAAGCTTCGATTAGACTATTAATTGCATGTATGTGATTGGGTGCTAGATTGGCATGTGTAAGTTTTTTAATTTTAATTTTAAATCTGCTGTTTTGATTTGATTTTGTTGATGGAGTTTCTTTGAAGAGTGGTTGGAAAACCCTAACGATGGTGGCTGTATTTTGTGGGCTGCGCGCAACTGTTGTCCATGGGTGCCCCTGCTCCTTGGCTGTGCGCTGCCGCACACAGCTACCCTAACCATGGTTGTGCGTGGCTGCGCACAGCATGGCTTATACTTAAATATAGTGCTAAAATTCTTATTTCTTTAATTTTTAAATGAAAAGGAAAAAAAATTGACCTACCTAATCTCGTATTTCTTAGTCTCTTCTTCCCCTTTCCCCTGCCTACTCTATAGCTCTAACTACTAGTAAATCGAAATTTTTCCAGCAATCTGTTTTCCCCAACTATAGATGAAATTTTAATGATTTTAGGTGATAAAATGATGAATTTGACATTTTCCAACAAATAAATAAATAATACATTATTTTTTAGGTTTCTTTTCTTAGTTAATATCATATTTATCAACTAATATTGTATTAAAATTAAATCATTTCCAACTTGTAAGAAGCTTTGAGGGAAATATTTTGGAAAAATAATACTTCTAGCCTTCTAGGTTTGTCATAGAGTTAAAAGTCATTTCAAACTAAAGATGTACACTCCATTGCCCATTCCTAGCCAACCATGGGAAGACTTGAGCATGGACTTCATTGTGGCATTGTCGATAACCCAAAGAAGTAAAGATTCTATAATGGTTGTTATTGATAGATTCTCTAAGATAGCACATTTTATTGCATGTAACAAAATAAATAATGCATCACATGTGGCTGAATTATTCTTCGAGAAAATTGTGAGGTTGCATTGTGTGCCGGGGAGTATAGATCTAAAGAGCCACTAAAAAATCTCACTTATCTATTCTTTGGAGCGAGACAGAGTTTATGAAGTGGACCTCTTTCACAACTGTTGTCTGCTTTAGCTATAAAACCTCTGGAATGGGTCAGATTTTCTTTCAAATGTCCTTATTACACTATTAAATTCCTTCATAAAGTAAAGTGGTACCACTACTTTTTGTTATTGCTCTCCAGTCTCCACCCCCTGTTGTTTCCTTTCTGAAAATCAAATTACATGATTAAAACATTTCAACAATCTAATTTTCTTCATTTGTCACTAGCAATAAGAATATCTCCACTCTCTTTGATTTTTCTTATTACTTTTAAGGGTTACTTATCATTGATATGTCTCCAACACCGACATAAAATTTAGTAGATTTCTGAGTCAAATTTTTGTTGACATGTTAAAGATTAGTGGGTAGTGTTTAAAATGTGTGTATTTAATTCTTTGATTTTTACAGAGGCCGGCCAAAAGTACAAACTGTTTGATCAAATGCTTCACTCAGCAAACTTGTGTTTCATCAAGAATGGGATACATGCTAACAAATATAAAGCAGAAGTTGCCAGTGTTGGAGAATAGATTGCAACATATGCTGCAGCTTCAAGTTTTATTAAAACACGTTTTCTGAAATCAGAATGATGGTGTCTTTGCTTGTGAGTTCACAAAATGTTTTGAGCTTATCAATTTTGACCCGTTCTTCTTACTTTTTCTTAGATCAGATGCCTGCAGACAAATTTGGTGTAGCATTTTAGACCTTTAGTTAGCTTCATTATTCGTATTTTCTATAAAGTTATGCTTAAAATCCAACTGGGGGATGGTTGAAATAAAGTTGAACATTAATCAAATAAATAAAGACATGAGCTTTTGGCCTTCCACTGATATTTGCTATTGGTAAAGTTGCTCCCTCCAATCACCCTTTGCAAAGTGTTGATATAGGATTGTTTAACGTAATTTAGATGCATTTTTGAGCTATTATTGTTGTTGTGTACCTCATTTGTCATTATTGTATCTCAATATTTCTTTTTGATATCTCATCTCTTATTGGCTTAGAAAAAATCATCAATCTTCTTTTTCACTTTGGGACTGGCTACATGATTTTGGCCCTTAAAACGGCAGAATAAGTTTGGAGTACAAGGACAGCAATGTCCGTTTTTAGATCATCTAGTCACACCTAAAATATATGATATCTTAATTCCATAGCCATTGATGCCTTTGCAAACAAAATTTGAACTACTGAAGAAGTTACCAAAATCTGACAGGTTCTTGAAGGGCTTCCTGGAAAAAGAAGCATACATATATTGTGATTTAACTTGCCAACAATCACAGAGTTGGTATAGATAAAGAGTTGAGTCATCCTACTACTCATAACTGCCATGGACATGTGTTGAAAGCTTCAAATGACGAGAGGAAGCAAGAACAATCGAATCTTATTCTTCACTTCATCTCTCGATTGTGTTATGCCCTATACTATTTTCTTTTCTGAAATAGGCATCATGGCCTCCCAAATTTTGCTAGAAGGTTTAAAAGTGGAAGGTCTTCCTTAATTAGGAAAGGTGACCAAGACAAAAAACAATCATATCAAAGAACACAAATTGCAAATATTTAACAAATACTTAAAACCAATCCACTTTTTATCATTTCATCCTCCTCTACTTTAATCAGATTTATCAATTTATTATTGGATAGGTTTAGTAACTTGATTACCAAAATCTCCTCTAGTTAAACACATCTTTTTGTCAGTTTGTAGCCCCCAAAGAAAGCAAGGTATTGAAGATTAATAATTTTTCATCAACTACACAACTACTAATGTCTCATAGAGAATCAGAGAATAGAACAACCTAAAACCATTATTGAAACTTGTTTACAATTGGGATTGCTGGATTCCAAATTACACCTCTCCTTCATCTGAATAAGTTTCAAACCTAAACATATTCTCAAGTAACAAATCTACAAATAAACGTATTCAGCAAGACAACTGAACCATACAAATGAATCAAAAGACAATGAAGTCGAAAAAGAAAAAAAAAAAATAATGAAACAGAGTAATATTTCTCATACTAATCACTATTGTAGTAACCCCGTTTATTTCTGGTGAACTGAATAACAGATTAAAGGGGGTGCTAACAGAATCTAAATACAGAAAAGAATGAAGAACAGATGGCAAACCAACTTGAGAGACAAACCCAAAGCACATCCACACACGGAAAGAACAAATACGTGGCATAGGCCTTAGTCAAAGAATTCCCAAGGGAACTTAGGTTGGGTTGAATTATTATTGGTGACAGGTGTAGATGTGGACGTTGAGGGGACTGGCAGCAATGCTGGGCTGGAATCAAAGGTCTCCCATTTCGTGGTCACGACAACGGGTCCTGATGTTGAATGCCTTGATTGTTGATGTTGTTGATGCTGGTGTTGCTCGTTTATTGCCAAATGCTCAAACGAATGCCTAGCTTGATGCTCTTGAATTGGCTCTAGGCTATGCCCATTGGAACGCCTTGGTGCCTGCTCCTGAATTGGTGTTAGTCTTTGACCATTTGAATGCTTTTGTTGATTCTGCATTGGTGTTTGAACTCCATTGCTACTTGGCATAGAGTTTTTAATCTTCAACATATCCAGAGTTTCAACATACTTTTGCACTCTTCTCACCTTCACCCACATTATAATTAAAAGTAATTAGACTCTACAATTTTACACAATTTCAAACACTATATAAGTAACAGAACCAATACATAAACTAAAATCAGAATTACCTGCATTTTTCTCTGCAATTTTACATCTCCATCACCCATAATACCATCTAATTTAAGCAATTGATTCATCAACAACTCAATTACACCAAGAACATCTTTTTCGGCCACTTTCCCTCCTTTAGTAATTATCGATTCAAGAGCCGACACCTGCCAAATTTCAATTAAACATCAAATTCACAAACAAATCTTCATTTACAAACTCTTCAAAGGCCTAAAATTTAGTTAGAAATATTCACCTGTCCTGCCAGACGGTCAACTTCCAGGCTAATTTCGGAGATAGATTTTGAAGCCTTCTCCATCTTGGCATTCTTTCTCATCTCAAGTAAACGTTTCTCTTGACTAATAGGGTCCTCAACAAGCACAATTTTCGATCGGTCCTTCACACCCGCCATGTCAAGAAACGTTTTTGAATCTCTCTCTTTATCTTTATATATCAGCTTTTGATCCTGGTGGTGCAACCCTGTTGGTCCACTCAACATCTTCTTCAACTCCCCTGCAATCAAAGTAAAACAAAACCATATATATTCGTAAGCAAAAACTTTCTTCATTCATCCACAACTTTTTTTCAACTCCAATTGTAAATAAAAAAAGAAAGATTGTGAATTTACCAAATGTAGCTTGAGAACTGATATGCATTTCATGGTAAACAGACCCGTATTTGACCCGAACTCTAATTGTCGGTGGCGGAGCGGAGGCCCGATCAGAATCCGGATTTCGTTTCTGTACAAGCATTCCACCTGGTCTTAGTTCCCATTCATGAAGAGGCACAGGTGCTCCACCAGCTGAGCTACCATTCGTCATCGAGGAAGGTGACAGTCCTGTGGTTTTAGTCTTCATCCTCATCATCTTAAAACTCAACTTTTTTATATTTTATATTTGTTGTCGTTCCGTTACAGAAATGAGTTTGACTTGAAGAGAAGAGTCTTTAGATCTTCTGTAACAGTGATTCCAGGCGATCTGTAACGAAAATCATAGACACCCTGTTCAGACAAAGCTCGTTAGAGTTNAAGATTGTGAATTTACCAAATGTAGCTTGAGAACTGATATGCATTTCATGGTAAACAGACCCGTATTTGACCCGAACTCTAATTGTCGGTGGCGGAGCGGAGGCCCGATCAGAATCCGGATTTCGTTTCTGTACAAGCATTCCACCTGGTCTTAGTTCCCATTCATGAAGAGGCACAGGTGCTCCACCAGCTGAGCTACCATTCGTCATCGAGGAAGGTGACAGCCCTGTGGTTTTAGTCTTCATCCTCATCATCTTAAAACTCAACTTTTTTATATTTTATATTTGTTGTCGTTCCGTTACAGAAATGAGTTTGACTTGAAGAGAAGAGTCTTTAGATCTTCTGTAACAGTGATTCCAGGCGATCTGTAACGAAAATCATAGACACCCTGTTCAGACAAAGCTCGTTAGAGTTGTAAGACCCCAGCATTACACGAGTCCAAGTCCTTAAGCCACGCGTAGACAGACACAGAAAAACAACCTGTCCAAACAGAACCTTCTTTACTTTCTTCTTCTGCCTTCTTCGCGGTACCAACTGGCGTCTTGTGAAAGAAAAGAAAAAAACAATCTTTGAACCTTATTTACCAAGAAAACCCAGATAGAGATCGCCTCCACTGAACTTTGCTAAAGCCAAAAACGATCAAAAGAATATTTCAGATCTCTTCAATGAATGCGGTCAACGTAATTAAACCACAAGAAAATTGAAGCAAACAATGTTGGACCAACGATTTTGCCCAAGAGAAGTAACGGAAAAATCAATGAGAAATAGAAATCGAAAACAGAATCAAATCCCTAGTATAATTTTTCTTTTTTTCTTTCCTTCCCTCTTTCTCTCACTTGTTTGTAGTTCTGGAAATGTCGTGGAAGAAGAGAATAAGAGAAGAAAATGAAATAAATGAATATAAAACGAGTGGACAGCTAACAGAGTCTGTTGTTGAGAGCTGAGGACTATACATTTATATGATTTATATAAATTATTTCAACCAAATTATTTTAATATTTTAATTATCAATATTTTAATACGAAAAAAGAAAGACAAAAGCCGCCAAAGCTTCTGTTCAAAGGTAAAAAACCAAAGAGGAAACTCTGGTCTTTCACCAAACTGGTGGGCAGGATCCCGTACATGTAGTTCTATGTTAAGAGAGACTTGACGGTGAATTGTTGACTTACACGTTTATGTCTAGAGGGTTATTTTTGGTTATACATAATAATCCAATCATTGTCTTGTTAACAATGGAGGGTTATTTACATACAAGAATAATCATCTTAAGATTGACACGTGGCGTTATCTAGTGGCGTGTGCGGTGGTATCTATGTCACGTAGTGTGTAGTTAAGGTTAGTTAAACAGTAGTTTTAGTTTGCCGGCACCTTCTTTGACAAAACCTTAAATCCGGTAACGTTTCGTTGTCCAACTCCCCACACGCTTTTCTTTCACTCCATCTCAAAGTTGGCACGTGTGTCACTTTCTTACTTTCATTAGAGATAAGTACACATTAACTAAATTATTACAAACTAAAGTACGGTTGTACCCTTATCCATTTGTTTAGAAATAGTAGGATTTTATGAAGTCAAATGTTTATGGTATTTACAAAGATAACTCGTTTATAATTAATTTTTTAGGTGTTATTATTTAAAATAATGTATAATAGTTTCTAAGAAAAGATATTTTAAGATAATGTTTTGAATTAAAACAAGGGCTGTGAAAACAAGTGTAAAAAGCTTCAAAAGTTGATTTCTTACTTTAACAGTTTGTCTTCACCTACTCAAACTGAAAAGATTTTCCACAAAAATCAATCAAGGACAAAATAGTCATTAAACTTCAATAAAGTACAAGAAAAAAAAAATCAAAATAAATACAGATAGAGCCACGTTTAAGTCTCGGTTAAAACTTAAAACCAAGCAAAACGCAACACACCTTACGTCATAATATGTAAATGCCACGTGGCACACATCGATACCGTCAAAGATGGAAAACAAAATCTAGGTCCCGTCAGTGCTTTTTATGCCTTTTACTTTGTTGCCTTTCACTTCACAACCAGCCACCGACACTCTCACACGTGCTAATGGCACGGGGTTGTTTAATAACGCGTGGCGCAGTGTGAGCCGTCCATCACAAGCCAGAGTGTGTGGGAGATGGGATTCTGTGCAAACGCAGTTGGATTGGGACGGTGCAACCGACACCAAGTTGTAAGGCGGGCGGTCGTTGTGATATTTTTTTAGTCCCTTAGGTTTTGGTCTATTACATTCAAGGACACGTTGTTCTTTACTACCAAACAAAAAATTCCTTCAAGTTGACATACGTTAATGTAAAACTGTCGGGCGAAGGACATATCTGACTTTTCGATAATGTTATCCAGTTAATAAAAATAGCAAAAATCCAATTTAATATCCAAATAAATAAAAATTAATTGGCACGCACAACCACCACCACATATATCATCATCTCCCATCCTCCATCAAATTACTTCCCAACATGACAAAATAAATGTGATTTTTTATTCAGTTTATTTATTTATTTGATTTTTTTTCTTCACAGTTTTTTAAATCCTTGTTATATTAAGGGGTTTTTTTAGTCTTTGTATGAAAGGTTATGAGTTAGGCAACAGTATCGTTTGGTTTAGGGACCATTTTGTTTGTAAAAAATAAATGTGTCCTAAATTTGTTGAAGACATAACCCAGGGACGAGTGACGACAGAATTTTTCCCAGCCGTTGAATTGACTAATAGACAATTTTATTATAAAATTGATGAAAAATAATAATTGAGATTGTGATTAATTTAGTAAATTTTAGGGTTTAGAGAAGTTTTGGTATTGGGGCATGTTTGATTATAGACATGCTACCGACCAATTGGGATATTAAATTCTGGATTGTAAAAGAAAGTGTGCTTTGATTGTCTGCCACTGGTTTTACAGAACTACTGTGGGACTGCCATCTGCAACTCACGTGACCATGATATGATATTTAAAGAATAAAGAAGCAATTGTACCATCATGAAAAATTCAATAATTTTATCAAATTAATTGAGGATGAAGTCAGAAAAAAAAGTTATTACACTTGTAATAGTTAAGCTATATACATGTACTTTCATAGTAGTTAAAACAAAAAAACAAAAAAATACATGTAATAAGGTAGTTATAGTTATTAAATAACATTACAATTTTGTCATAAATAAAATGACAATATTAATTATTTGTATTATATAACACTATTAAATCACGTATATAATAGTTGATAGGGATATACGTTAAATTAGAGTAGTTGGCCACATTCATAAAAGTTGTTAGAATTCAATATTCAATTATTCAATTTGATCACATTAATCTTATTTATTTTTTAAATTTTATTAATTATGATAAAGTGGTTAATTAAAAGAGATTTAAGTAGCATTGGAGGGTGGGAGGTCTCTTCAAACTTGATTAGCTACTTCCTTAATCAAAGTTGGAAAAGGAGAATCCAACCACCGGAATACCAAAATGGACAAATGAAGAACAAATAAAATCATACCAATTTCCGAAGTTAAGTAAAATGTAGGAGATATAGATAAGAGTTTCCCAAATGAAAAAAAAAAACCCAAGAAAACCCCCATATAAATTGACATATTTATATACTGAATTGGCATTTAAAGCCCATGAAAATGATGGAAAGTGAATGCCATTGCCCACAACACAAGTCACAACCGACTTTAATATTATTCACTGAAAATTCATTTCAGCCTGCGCTGCTCTGTTTCTCTTCTGTACACAAATTTCACACCCTCTCAAAATTTGGCCATTTGTCTAACTTTCAGCTTCATTTTGACGCCCACTTCATCCACTATTCTATCTAAAACCTGTATGATTTACTTTTCTAATATGCTATCTAATTGGATTTTCGTAATACTGGATTTTGATATAAGTAATGGAAACTTGGGTTGTGTAGATATGTTGACGATAATCATGTGGGTATGATGTGGTGATGCTGGAAATGTTATAATTACAAGTGGGATTGCTGTGACACTTGGTTTTAGCCTACTTTTGTGGCCGTAAGATGGTTATTATTATTGGTTACTTCTATGATTTCTCTAGATTTTATTATATAAGGAAAAAGTCATCACTAATTTACTATCACTAATTAAAGGTCAGTATTCAACACGTACCTTACCAGCTCATCATCAACTGGAATTATATTTAATTGGGGTCATCATTGATTGGGATTTTCCAGTATGTCTATTAGTTATCAAGTCAAGTCAACTAATTGGGATCCGAACTACACACTATTTCATTGGCTGAAATATCCAGTGTTTTAAAGAGGGGTGGCTTGTTGAGGTAATTAGATAATGAGAGTAATAACCCTTCAATTCAAATGATTGATACAAGATTTATAATTGGTTATACTTGAACCGACTCATAAATTTTCAAGCATGCAGTTGTCAAAATAGCTGCACATTTCCGTCACAAAGAAGTTCTACTTTTTAGACCATTAGATCTTAAAGTTGCTTTATTTTAATTATTGGACTCGATGGGCTCTGGGCATGACAAAAAGTTATGAACAGTCATTTTCACACATGTTTCCAAGACTTACAACTAAGTCATAAGATAATGGGCCATGGTTTGATCTTAGACAAAAGCAAAATGATATTTGTTATGTTTGATTTTGCCACCCATTTCTCCTACTGCACATGCTGACACGCAAATCACTGTCAAAGAATTACCTCCAAACAAAGCCCTATCGAAACACAAAACCTTATCTCCTGGAGTTTTAATAGTGGTAAAACAAAGCTTATCAAAATGGAGTACCTACCCAATTAAGCAGAGGAATAGCATTAGAGTTTTGTGTAGCAATGACAGCCTTCAGCTCCCAATTTCATCCTGCAATCTACCACATTTTTCATAATGTGAAAGCCAAGCGTTATGTTTCTTGCTCAGTCAACCCCCCGCAAAGTAATATCAAGGTAAAAGTTGGATTTCTATTTCAATCAATGCCATGTATCTTTTGATTTTTGATTTATTTTTAAATAGAACTAATCTTTTCCTATGGGAAGAATAGGTGATTGTAAATGGAGCCGCAAAGGAAATAGGAAGAGCTGCAGTAATTGCAGTCACTAAAGCTAGAGGAATGGAGGTGGCTGGTGCTGTTGATTCACATTTTGTAGGAGAAGATATTGGAAAGGTTTTTCATTTTCTTTCTCGAGTAAAAACATTTGAGAGCACCTTTGGTCAATGAAACAGTTTTATATGTTTCAACCAGACATCATAAAACAAATAAGAAATTGTTTTCGACTATTTGAACTCACGTTGGACATTATTAACAACACTCTCAAAGTACATTCTCATTTGTCTTAAAGGGCCTACGCTAATTTAATATATATGTTTTGTTTCATATTTCTAAGTAGGTGTGTGATATGGAAGAGCCTATGGAAATTCCAATAATGAATGATCTTACCATGGTATTAGGTTCCATATCTCAGGTAAAATACTCATATTCTGGTTTCTGTTTCTCAAACTGTTCTATCACTTACATTTCTCAGTCAACTGTTCATGGAATTCTGGCAGTCAAAAGCAAGAGGAGTGGTCCTCGACTTCACCGAGCCAACTACTGTTTATGACAATGTGAAACAGGTCTATTTTTATTAATGTTTCTATTTCTGTAGACAGACTAATTTGTAGCTCATCAACATTGGCATTTTTGTTAGTTTAAGCACTAGTAATCAAGCTGTCTTTGTGATTTCTCTATCAATAACTATAGGCAATAGCATTTGGCATGAGAAGTGTCGTTTACGTACCACGGATTAAGCTGGAGACAGTTTCAGCATTATCTGCATTCTGTGAAAAGGCCACCATGGTGAGCACAGGGTGAGAGATCATTAACATTTCAAATCCATTTTATTAATTCCTGCACCAATTATCTTCAACAATAAAAATATTTTTTCCAATCAAATTACTTCAGCACTTCATATGCTGCATTCATGTCAGGGTTGTTTGATTGCACCAACTCTATCCATAGGATCCATACTCCTCCAGCAAGCTGCCATTTCTGCTTCCTTCCACTACAGGAATGTAGAAATTGTGGAATCAAGGCCCAATCCAACGGTAAAATATATGAGTTTTTCTTTTATTTCAAATTTTCAATCAAGTAAATATGAACACGTTGTTCAATTTTCCATGGAGTTCTTTGTAATGTGTGTGAAGCAATTTACTTAATCCAACGTCCCTAAAAGAGCTGTTTAGTTGCCAAAGCAAAGCTTTTAATAGTTTAATGCATTGACTTAAAGATTATGATGGTTGCCCATTAGCTCCCCACATAGTTTTCGGGACTTAGTGGGAACAGAAATCTTATATTATAAATACAAAGAAAATATGTTTTTATCACATAAATCTGTTTTCTAATAGCCAAGTTTTCGGGTAATAGAGGAGAATATTTAATTGTGAAAATTAAATTTATATATCTCCAATCCTCTGCGATTCTGGATGTAAACATTCAACTCAAGATTTAGAAAACAGACCTTGTGCCTGAAGAACTGAAGATGATAAAATTGTCTTTGATGCACAGGATTTTCCATCAACAGATGCCAACCAAATTGCCAACAATCTCTCCAACCTTGGTCAAATCTACAACAGAGAAGATATTTCAACAGATGTGAAGGTATTATATTACCACATTAGATCAATCTTTCCAGGTCCAGCCGTCAAATGGCAATCATGGATATTTATATAAAGTTAACCAAAAAAAAAAAAAAAAACTACTGTAATTACACCATAGTGTCTGGGACAATATTTAACAGAAGCCAATAAATTCAAAACTTCTTATGTACCATTTAAAATAAAATAAAACAATGACTCAGTTCTTTTTGCTTATTTAATAAATTCTCCTCACACCGCTGTGGTTAAGAAAAAAAATGATATTCATTATCCATTCTGTCCTTAAGGCAAGGGGTCAAGTCCTGGGAGAAGATGGGGTTCGTGTGCACAGTATGGTCCTTCCAGGGCTTCCATCCAGTACAACTGTTTACTTCTCTCGCCCAGGAGAGGTGGTTTCTTTTCCCTTTTCATTTTTCTAAAGGTTAGGTTGAATATTTTATGTTCATTACCTCTGACCAAGAAATGATGCTGAGTGCAGGTTTACTCTGTCAAACATGATATCACAGATGTTCAGTCCCTCATGCCAGGCCTAATTTTGGCAATTAGAAAGGTTGTAAATCTTAAGGTAAACCAATCTTACAATATTTCATCTCTTTCTTTGAGCATCCTGCTTCGGTCGGTAAAAAATAAACAAATTACCTGTTCTATTTTGGCAGAATCTGGTGTATGGTTTGGAGAAATTTTTGTAGGAACTCAAATTATTCAATCTCCTGGATTCATAACTAAATCTCAGTGTTAATTCAGTAGACAATCAACATCGTCATGCAATCGGCAGAAACAGTTATGGATAGTGGAAAATTTTTGCAGGAACTTAAGTGTTGTTCAATCTCCTCAGTGTACAACCTAAACCTGCAAATTAATTCAGTTGAGGATCCACATCATCCTGTAGACATATAGTAGAGCAAAGAAGCTTAAGTAAAGTGTGCGAGGAAGAGCATAGTCAATCATTTTCATTCACTATGAAAATCTTCTTTGATTAATTTTATGAAATTCAACGGTTGGAGTTTTCACCATCAGAATCAAACAGAATCACATGAAGAGGGCTGTTTTCCAGACATTCCAAAACCATTTACATATTCAATTAAAAAGGTATAAATGTGCCTGCCAATGTTGGTATATGGTATGAGGGCTCCACTAGATTCCGAAAAACTCATAGGATAGGCAGAATAGCAGGAATCTCATCAAGTTTTCCATTCGCACACCGTCATCTTAGCTGCTGAATATTGGTTCTTTAATTTTAAGAAAGCTATCACTTCAGCATGCAGGAAATATCATTCACTAGCAGTTTCATAATTTAAAACATATACTTCATACTGAGATTCACATCTTGTATAATATCCAGGACTGCTTTTCCAAGCAATTATTTTTTTCCTCTTATATTCCTTCTAAAAGCAATCATATGTGTATTATATTCCTTAGCTAAGGATCTCCCAACTCCCCTCCCGAATGATAAAAGCTGAGTTTATTTAGTTAACTGTATCAAAATTATGACCTTTCATATTAATTTAACAATTTAACTAATAATACCACAGCAAACCCGAATCAACGAAAAAAAAGAGGAAAGAGGAAATAAATATAGCATATATTTGTAATGAGAAGAACAAAAAATAAAGCTAGCATTTCATTTTAAATTAGCTAAACATTTTCTATCCACAGGTAATATAGACAAAAGCATCAAACACAGATCTGAGGGAACATTTGATGCTAACTACTTGTAAGCATTATGGCTGATAAACTTTTCCACAGTGCCAGTCATATTTAAGTATTATCACCGGAAGAACACAAAATTCACTACTTGTGCAGTGAACCTTAGAAGAACATCATGATTTCTATAAATCAATTAGTCTGTTAGGCACTCTTCTCATGCAAATCCTGCAAACCTATTTCCAGGTTGATGTTCAAAATAACTTAAATGAAAAAAAGGATATTAAACTGATGGGACTTGGATAATGAGGGTGTAGGAAAAGTGAAATAAGATAGCAAGTAGTGGATTGAGGGGAAGTTGGGGGGAAACTTCCATGGGTTTAGGCTAGGACAGGTGGCGAGTGGGGGTTAAGACAGCAAAAGAATTCAGTTAGGGAGAGAGAGAGAGAGCTGGAGGATAAAAAGAGAGGCAGAGAGCTGATTAGGGCAGAGAAGAATATAGGGAAATTTGGGAGGAGCTAACCCTTAAAGTTAGCAATTAGGGAGGAGTTGGCCCTCTAAGTCCAGCATTGTTTTTCCTTTCATATTTTGATTTTGTCCTTTTGGGTTGATGTGCTGGGTATATTTTTTTGTTTGCTACCATTGTTATCAATTTGTTGAATATCAATACACGTATCTATTTTCTTCATATTTCTTGGTCGTTGGCTGTTATTATTTTACTGTTTTGTTGAGTTTTGGGAGTGGGTTCTCATCAATTGGTATCAGAGCAGTTCGATTGTGGGATGGTTGGTACAAGAATGGAAGTTAGAATAACAAATGTTGAGAGGGAAGTGTCAAAACTTGGGAGAGATATTGGTGTTGTTCTGGATGGTTTGATGGAAATACGAGCTTGGATGAGAAGGAAAGATGAAGAAGAAGTACGAATAGAGATTGAGAGAAATCATCGAAGTTCCACAGTCATCGGGAACTATTGACAACCAAAATCTGGGAAATCAAACGGAGGCACAGGAACTTATGAATCTTTCAGCAGCTAGACGTGTGGAGAAGATTAGAGTAAGTTTGAGGTTGTTTCACCCCTGTTAAGTGAAGAGAAAGAAGAAATTTTGAGGGTTGCTGTTGTAATGGGGCTGAAACCTGAATTAGGTTAAAGTAAGATTGGGTCAATCCACTCAATAGTCCAATTAATTAGTTGGCCCAAGAATAGAGGAAAAAAATTGGGCTTGGCAGGATTTAAAATTTGGGCTGAGCAAATATGGGAAAACAAATATAACTGGGCTCAAAGTTATTCTAGTCTTGCAGGCCTGAAGACCAGCCCAAAACCCAATTCAATTTTGACCTATCCAGATCTAAAGCCAGATTAATACCCATTCCCCAAATTAGACTCATATTCGATAAAGCTTCCCCGAAAATCATTCCACTCAGGGTCAACGCCCATGATCAACAACAAATCGACTCCTTTCTGGCGAACGATAAAGTTGAGGAAGAGTTGGGTAAAGAAGAAGAGGGCGGTGAAGGAGTGGAGGAGTGGGATGGTGTCAGTAAACAATCTCCATCTTCCCACCTTAAGGACAAGGTGGTAGTGCCTGGGGAGGGTAATGATCTTGGATAATAAGGGTTAGGAAAAGTGAAATAAGATAGCAAGTAGTGGATTAAGGGATGTGGGGAAACTTCCACGGTTTAGGCTATGACAGTGGCAAGTGGGGTTAGGACAGCAAAGGAATTCAGTTAGGAGAGAGAAGAGAGAGCTGGAGGATAAAAAGAGGCAGAGAGCTGATTAGGGCAGGAAGAATATAGGGAAATTTGGAGGAGCTAATCCTTGAAGTTAGCAATAGGGAGAGCTGGCCCAAAGTCCAGCATTGTTTTTCTTTCATATTTTGATTTTGTCCTTTTGGGTTGAGTGCTGGGTATATTTTGTTGTTTGCTACCATTGTTATCAATTTGTTGAATATCAACACGTATCTATTTTCTTCCTATTTCTTGGCTGTTGGCTGTAATTATTTTACTGTTTTTTGAGTTTTGGGAGTGGGTTCTCATCATAACTTTGCAATAGTAATAACTAGAAAAGTAACACCATATCTATAAAAGATGTGAAGTAGTCAAAATGGTATACATGAAATCAACACCTAATTACAAAATACGCATAACCTGTGTTAACACTGGCGTATTCGGAAATGAAAGAATTTAGGTGGCTTAAATATATAAGAATTTAGGTGGCTTTAAATTATATTTTCGGTAAAATTAGAAAAAAAAATAATAAAAAAAAAAACAAAATTGGGAGTTTTCCCCTAAACTCAATTCAAATTTATACATAGGCTTCACCTCTAAATTTGTTAGCAATTGCTCTTATCCAAGCTCTATCTTTATCGCTATACGCATACCAAATGCTAGAAGCCAGTAGGACAAACCCTTCAGTCTTTTCCATCTCATTGGCACTAGGATTTGGAATTTGTATGACTGGTTGTACGAAGAGAGAAGAAGTCTCCTTGGGAAGCATCTTCCAAAGTCCTGAATCTGCAAAATTAATCAAACTTTCATATTGCTACAAAATTAGAATAAAACAAATAAATAACTAAATAAGTGACAAATAATCAACTATAAGCACTCAAGTAAATAGCACCATTATTATCAGAAACTAATGTGAATATGCAGAAGAAAGATATCCCGCCCAAAACATGCCAATTGATCAGAATAAGTCACTAATATCTTGCTTAAAACCAAACAAAACTACGAACTTGCAGTTAATTAATTAGCTTAGCAAGATGGACACTCATATCTCAAAAACACAAGAAAGTTAGACGGTGACAATGAGCCTTATCTGAGCATAATGAACCTGAGGTTCTCCACTTTATCATTTTCCACAAGAACAGATGCAACCAAAAATAAACGCATAAATAAATCACTACATAAAAGGAATAGTCTCGAAAAATAAAGGGGGTCATCGCTAGTATCAATTATAGGCCTTTTGACTTTTGTTGATAGGGATCACAGGCAGAGAGCCCTCTCTTTCCAACCTCAGCTTCATCCAAGCCAGAAATCAAAATAATAGATACATACATAACCAAGAGACATTATTAAATCTGAGAAAGAAATTTAATAATGAATCACTCTCCTAATAAGAATATTGGAGACAGACCACAAAGTGCCTCATATTACAACTTTCCACATAATTCTCTATATATCTATGGCTCTAAGATTAAGGGATTCCATTCGCTCACTTTTAATTGAGTATAATTTCCCTTGTCTCTCCCTTTCTTGAGAGAAGGGAACCCTTTTGATTGTCAAATCAACTAATTTTTTAATGTCAAGACTTTTTAGCTCATACAGAGACAGAGAATTTATCATCTCTGCACGTTGTAAGAAGCCAATTTCTAGTATATTTTTCAAGTACCATTCCTATTTATTACCGATGCGCAAAATTAATAAAGAAAAATAGAAAGAGAGAAAGTATTCCAATACATAAGATTACTATTTTCTAGAGCAAAGGCCAATTTTTACCAGCACTCTGAGGAAAGTAGAGGCTCTCCTTCAAATCAGACAAGCCAATCTTCTCAATCTGTCTCTCAAACCATTCAACTAGTTGAGTTTTCGATGAACCATCTAGAGTGTTCCAGTAGCCACGTATGCATAACTTCCCTCGAAATGATATCAACTGAAAATTGGCAACAAGAAGCATTTAACTAATGCTGATAATTAATATTATGAATAAAATGGAGCACCAGCATACCATATTACAGGAAAGGTTATAGTTGAAAATACCACAGATATGGAGTTTGTATTGCGCAATAAAACATAGGTAGCCCAAGCCATATCCTCCTTCAAAGTATCCGAGATATTCTGTGACATGACAAAAATTTGCTCGGTATTTTCAGGAAGAATTTTCTGATCCACTGGAGTAGCACCCTGCATGATTTCCCACATCCTTACATCAATCGGCAAGCATTAACTTATCCTAGTCTAATAAACTTGAAAAGGAAAAAAATGGAAAATCACACACTATTGTTTACTTGTTTCCACTTAATAGGTTTAGGATTAAATTTTAATACAAACTTTAAATTGGTAATACTACTAAATCACAATTATACAGTATTTGATTCAAAAAGCTAACCTAATTTGTCAGTAGTTTTACTAGCAAATGTGTTTTCATCATTGTTAAAATTTAAAAAAATAATCCTGAAACTTATAACGTATCTAGTCTTTTGAAACTCATATCAGGCCATACATTTTTAGATTAACAGAATGAAACAACATTAAAAAGTTCAAATTCATGAACAAGTGAAAAATTACAAATATAAACAACAAAATGAAAATATATATATACATAAATACGTAGATTTACCTTGAGAAAATTACCGAGGTAAGGAAGTACGACAGAAAATGCAGCCAAAGAAAGGCCAAGTCCCTCTGCTCTCTGTAAACAAAAAAAAATCCTGAAAAAAAAAAAAATCCAAGTAAAAATAAACCAGCACGAAAAAACAGAGTTAGCTAACCAGCTGCGCTGAGGTGACTGAATTGGAGAATACGAAATGATTCAACACCAGAAGCGAGCCGAATCCGTAGCCGATCCATCTCGGTAGATACGACTCGTCGAATCCAGGTATACCTGCAACCAAACAGAAGCGTCTAAGCTTAGAAAAACAGAAATTCAAAAAAAGTGTGTAAGCATATACATGTATGCGAGTTACCGAATGTGAAACGTAGAACGGAGAGATTGAGTTGTTGCTCCGGCTGTTGTGAATTGTCAAGGCGGGCGGAGATTGATGATGATTTGATGCTGGTTTTGGCGCGATATTTGGTTGGAATTTTTAACTGAATTAACGGATTGGATAAGAGGATGCTCATTTTCTATTTTTTCTGTTTGTGAAGGAGTGTGACTGTGTGAGAGAAATGAGAGGATTTTGGTACGGTGATGCCACTCCATCAGGCGTCATAGACTGTCGTAGCTTCATAAACAATCTTACCGACCTTGTTTTGTAGATTGGCAAGTGTAAGCACGCGACAAGCGAGGTGAGTGGTTCTTGTAATTGATATCGATATCGTGATGTGTTTTTAATTTTGTATGTAATTACAGCTATTTAATACGAAATAATATCATATTATTATAAATATGTCAACTGCACCATAATAATACCGGTCAAACAATATCACAAATAACGAGATATTGTACGCATTAGTCAAGAGCTTTAATTAAGTTTGGTTCACTTTCGTTGTTAACAAAGATGAATATTAATGGATATATTTAATCGTTAATTTTAGAGTTTAAAAATGATTAATCAAGATATATATAAACTGACTTAAGATCCTAAATCACCAAAACGAAAATGTTACCGATATAACGCTCAAGCTCAATATAAATACAAGTAATTGAAATCAAAATTCAAACACTAAATTATTCATTTATTAGTTAGCATGATTTGAGTATTATCATTTCTGATGGTGGTTGAAATTTCCCTTTGGATCTTTAATTAATTTTTTTTTTTTTTTTATGCATAGGAATATCGTGAATCAATAAAGAGGGATCTCTTTTTGAAGAATCAATAATTTTACAAGATAAATGGCTTTATTCCCTATTTCTTTTTTGAAGACGAATTTGACTAAATTCTAATTTAGTATTGAGAAATGGAGGGGAGAAAGGAGCCCAAGTGCGAGTAGAAAAGCCTCTGGCGGGAATAATACTGCGAATGGAGCAGTAATTAGCCCACAGGAAAACTAGTACTAGCGGTTTTCCAAGTTCTGGAGCTATTTCATTTCATTGGTTGCACGTGGCTTTCCACACGTCATGTGAGCTCTTCACATTTAAGCATGTGGAATGTCCCTATCATTATAAACGGGACATTACTGCTATCAGTATATAATAGAAGGGTCAATTTTTAAAGTCTATACTATTACAACAATTCATCTAATTTATTTAACACGTCATGAGTTGTAATAGTATAGACCAGTGCTCTGAAAATCATACCAGACCACTCGATCGGACCGGTTCGACCGACAACCGACGGTAAATCTGGTCCGATATATATAAAAAACCGTTATTTGAAGTTAAACTAGATTGGATCGCGGTTGGACCACCAGAATAGTGCCGAATCGCGGTCCAATCGTCGCTGGATTCTGGCATCTTTCGACGAAAAAAACGCCTTCATTCGACGGACGGCATCTCCAAGACCAAACCCATCAATTTTCAGTCGCCGTCGTCCAGCCTTCGTCGATCGCCGTCCACCTAAAGCTTACGGCTTTACGCGACGTCAGATTTCTTTCGTTGATTCCGGCGAGTTCCGACGCCGATGGAACTCCGTCACACCACCATCAGAGTCGCCGGCACTTGCACATCAAAAGCCCCAAGATTCCAGCTTCAATTCGCCGCGGATCGTCGCTGCCGCCACACTCACCAGAATTTTAGCGTGACAGGGGTGTTTTAGACAGATTTCAAACCTTAAGGGAGTACTATAGGGGTGTTTTTGATGAATTTCAAACCTTTAGGGACTAAATTTTTTTTATAAATTACGGTCCAACCGACCGATCCAATAGGTCAAACCGGCAATCGAACCCTTGAATGGGTTATTGTCTGGTTCGGTTTTCAGAACATTGATGAATACACTCCATTGAATTGTTTTTATAAGCCCTTGATTATAAAACTGTTATTTATTTTTTAAATCTTCTAGTTTTAACTAATTTTTATTGGGTTATCACAACTTTTTGCTCCCTTTTATTTTTAAATATGGATATCCTTTTTTAATAATGGAAACCACAATTTTTTTTTTTTTTTTTAACGATTGAAGTATTTAGACTAGTTTGTGTTCACTTTAATTAATCCCCGAAACCTATTAAATATCTTACAAACCCAATCTTCTAAAATAAATCACAAATATCGTAAGAGGCCCCGAGGTTTAAACCCAAGATATTAATGAAATTGAAATCACAATCAAGATGCCAAAATGGGTTGATACTAATTTTGGAGCTGTTTATTTAGTATTTGAATTCATTATTTTTATAAAGAATAATATTATACATAAAAAGTTGGCATATAAAGTCTTCTGTACAAATTCACATGGTACAAGATAAATAGAGTTAATATAAAAGTCAACTTTTATAAATAAATTTACGTGTTAGATATTTCTAACCGAATTTTAAACAATACTAGAATCAGAGTTGGATTTGAACAATTTTTCGATAAGGGTCTGCTTGGGAGTTTTATGGTAACGATTATGAGGGTAAAACATCGTAGCGGTTTTGAGGGTAAACCACTGTAACGGTTTTGAGAAGTTTTTAGTTGCGGTTTTTAAAACACTCAACCTGTGCTTGGGAGTTTCTTTCCAACGGTCTTAACAGTTTTTTTAAATGATAAATTTATATAAATACCCATAAAGTTAAAACACTCTCTCTTTGCTTAATTAACTTGATAAATATAGATATTTGTGTTGGCTGATTCACTTGCAATGTGTTCTTCCATGACAGTGGTATTTCTCTTAATTCTAGCAATGGTTGGTGATCCTGCCTTCTTGCACTCAGCAATTTTTATAGCAAGAACTTGTTGAATATCGCCCTTTTCGGAACGTTGGTCGCCTTTGTAACTGGATTATACACGTAATATCACCAAAGAGTGAATGGTTAGCCATCATTGTCGCGTGATAGGCTCCAGTGTTCCATTTCTCATCAAATTTTTTGAGAAGTCTTCCACTTCAAACCCTTTTGTTATAAAATGTTCAAGGGAACAATGAGGAAACCGTAATCACCTACAGCCCTGAAAGAAGGCGTTCAAATCTTAGTTATGGATACAGTCAAGCCAAATCACCTCACTGGTACCAATCTATTTGATATAATAATTCTGTTTACTTGTTTACTGTATGCACCCTTCTCTAATCTTTTTTTAGGATCTTGTTTTAATAAGTTTTATTAGTTATATATTTGTAAAATAATTTAATTATAACATGATTGCTAATTATTTCTGTGAATTGCGATTGTAAAAGGATGTGTGGCAGCAAAGGATTCGTGTGATTGTAAAGGGATTTGTGTGCAGCAAAGGGATTCGTATGCAGCAGCGAGAGATTTGTGTGCTAGAGCGAAGTCAACAGCAACAAGAGATTTGTGTGCAGCAAAGGGAGTGGAAAGGGGTTTTTTTGAGATTAAATTTATAAACCAGCCAAAACACCCCGATTTGGGGTGTTTTAAAACCCCTTAAAAATACACTACACGGTTTGGGGGGTTTTTAAACCAGTCAAACAACCCATTAAAAATTGGCAAGTGCGGGTTTTTAAACACCTCAAAACCAGTCCAATTAAAAACCCTCCAAAACCAATTAAAAAAAAAACTCTCAAGCAGACCCTAAGAGTTAGGTTGATAGAAGCCCATAAAATCAGCATATAATAATTTTAGAAAAACTTGAAATAACCTTATAAAATAATATTATACTTGCATATTAAATATAAAAACAACATTGTAACATATGATAATTTCAAAAAAACTTGAAATCAACCTTTACATCCATAATATTATACTTTGCATTAATAAATCCAAACGTACAAAATTGTAATCTCAAATTTGTATTATATTCTTTTTTTTTTTCATAATCGGGGTGGGTAATTTCGGAATCCATTGAACATTTTACAAGCCCAAATAACTAGAAAAACCACAATATTATTATATGAGGTAGCCCCAAGATTTGAACTTACGAACTCAAAGAAGAGAGCAAATCTCCTAACCGTCAGACATATCTCCATTAACTTGTCAAATCAATTGTTACGGGGTTGGAACACAAATTTAAGATCCCAAATTTGGAAACAGAACCGGGAACCGAGATTAATATAAATAAAATTAAAGAGTATGGGGTTATAAAAACTTTGTAGAAAAAGTAATGTGAATACTTTATATTTATATTTCATAACTAAGTTGGTTTGACTTTTGAGAATCTACATTTACAAAGTAATAGAGTTGTTTAATTGAATTTATAATTTATAATTTATTCTGTTAAGAGGAGGGGGGGGGGGGGGGGGGGGGGGGGGGTTATTTGAAGGGTTTTTTTTTTTTTTCATTTTAAAAGCTTTTGAGGGGTCCTTGTAATTTTACAGGTTACCATAATCGGAATCGGAACCATTGTTACAGGTTCCGATTCTAGTTTCAAATTTCAAGGAAACGCTGGTTTCGGGTCTAAAAAAATACAGGGTACCCAGAACTGAACACTTCTATTTAATATTATCTTTTGTATTGACAACATAAACAATGTCATCACCGGTCTAGAAATATGGTCCTCATTGGTTCTTTCCAAAAAATATAAGGTGTTATGAAAAATGAAAATTATCTCAAACCATAGGAATATATTCAGAAGTTGTCTAGAGTCTGGCCCTAGATCAATCAACGGTTGAGATAAATAATCAAAGCACATGGACCATTAATTTTGTGCCCTGCACGTGCATCAAATGCTAGTGTTCCTTTCAGCAACGTTTTTTTGACGTTGAATTGTTTTAGATTTGAATATTAAAAGGACGTGACGGACAAAAATGAAAATGGTAAAAGATGAAGATGCTACTTTGGTCCATATTAGATTGCTACATTTTTTAATGCAATATACAATATGAAAAGATAGTATAATGATTTTAAGTCATGAGGTTAAGGATCAAGGGATTGGTGCAAAGAAAAGAATCAAGTCAAATAATTAGTGGAGCAATATCTGTAGTAATGATATTAAGGCTTTAAGTTATTAAATATTCCAGAAAGAGGCCAATTCAATACTATATGGTTACTTAGGTCAATGTAATAGTGGAACAATTATTATAATTAATAAATTGTGAATACCATATTAAATTACTTCTAGAGAAAAAGCATATTTTTTATTATTCCTATATATATATAATAATATATATATATATATATATATATATATAATAATATAGAATAATAAAAAAAAAAAAAATATATATAATATTATATATATATATAATATATATATTATAACAAGGATGTCTAGAATATTTGCGTGATCTTAGCTAATTCTTAAAGTCCATTGAACACCCCTATAAGCTAATAGGTCAGATAATTCACAAATGTAATATATGACTACTTGGTGAAACCGAATATAAGACCTTTAGGTCACTTAAAGTCTTGTCATTGGCCACAATATTAATACTAAAAAATTATAGTTTAGCCTTTTTTTTTTTTTTTTTGTATTAAAAACTGTAATTTTTATTATTTCGTATTTTATTATTGTCAAATGAAGGAGGATTTGATTTTCAAAAAAATTAAACTTAATAAATTTTCATATATGATAGAAGAATAATGTTTAATATCTTCTAATTGTTTAATAATTTTATTATTTTAAACGTAGTATTAATATAAGATTATCATATTAATATGAATAATATTTATCATTTACATTTTAAATACTTTTTTATATTTGAGATATATACTCAAAACAATTAAAATTTGTTCTCAAATTTAATAATTGAGCCGGTTTTATACCAGTTCAGGTCATTGGTTGTATTATTAGTCATTAGTATCGAGTATCTTTTAATGATCAAAAGTTGATCGTATAAAAATAAAACCATATAATAAATCATTAAAAGAAGGCATTTACTTTAACATTTTGAAACCTTTTCGGCAAACACATATCAAACTTGGGATTGATTGTAATAAAATATAAACAATTGAACATACTTTAACAATATATTGGGATTATAATTATGTCACAAAATTCTTCAAATGTTAGGTACGTTTTATTTAAAAGATTATCAAAATTCATTAATAAAACTGCCCATCTAATATTATATGATAGCCCATAGCTTTATTATTTGTAATCAGACACTACATAAAATCAAAGGTTAACCCAAAACTTGATCAACGATGTTGACACTCATTCTAAATAAAATTCTTTAAATCTTGTGCCTCCAATAAAAAACCAGTTTCTCTTCCTTATCTAACAGCCATGTCATTTGATTAGCTCTCTCAATTTAAAAATAAATAATTGATGACTTAAAAAATTACAAAGGAAAGCAAAAGCTGCAAAACAAAGGTCTATAATTTAATTTTAAAAGTCTTTACTGTTAATTAAAATATAATAGAAAATTACAAAATTGCAAGATTTTTAATCTAATATTCTATGCTTTTTACACTGGCAGCAGCTCACACGAGTGCCTGTTTCTATTCTAACATGTTATTTACACGTGGCAATGCAACCATCTATCCCTATCCTTTAATCCTAAATCAGTAAATTTCAAGACATTATCATATACATAAGCATATTTTTTTTGGCAAATACGGCAACCAATTGCCTTCATTTCAATACCACAATTACCCCTATTATTTAACAAATGAATCCCTATATCCTGCACATTGCAACGTGGCGTGTTCTGATTAAAGAACAGCTTAGTTGGTGTGACTGTATTAGATACTAGCTCATGAGACCTACCCTAGGCAATCTATAGATCAACAAATGATATGACGCCACGTTATACAAACTCGCGTCGCCACCGCGCGATCAAACACCGACTACGGTATACAATTCTTTTCAAGACACGTGTCCAGTGATTCACCTGATATTGCCGGTGACTTACCAGTGCAGCCGGTCACTCCCTCTCTGCAATTCCCGCTAGGTATATAAACAGCCTCCTCGAACACCCTCTCTCTATAATTCTTCAGTTTCTAAAATTAAGCTAGCAAAAAGTAACGTTTGCTCTTTTCCAGCTCGTGATTTTCAGGTTAGTGTTCTCTTTTAACTTTTTGTTTATATCTTTTTTTCGTTTATAAATTTTGCTTAATTTTATGCAATAGAGTCCGTTGTTTTGTTTGTCTTCTTATATGTTGATCGATCTCAGGAACTGTAAAAGCAAAGTTTGCTTTTGAAATCAGTGTTTGCAACTTTTATTGCTTTGCTTTTTCTTGATCTCCTTGTTTAAGAGTTCAATTAAGGTTAATCGGTTGATTTTACCGACCTTTGAAGTTCGGGAACTTTTCTTTATTGTAGTCGATTTGAGCTTGATCACAGTTCGTGGTTCACGATACGCGTGATTGATTCGAGGTTAAAATTCAGTAGGAGTTTAATTTTGTAAGTTGTAGGATTAATTTACTAATACGCGTTCTTAATTCTACTAATTTGGAGTCTTAGTCTGTATCAGTTGTATTCTTTTAGCTAGCTGAGTAAAAATTAGGGTTTTCGAGTATAGTAAAAAAATTTAGCTGTTTTCCTTATTAAGGAGTTAATTTGGGAATAATTGTTGTCTCTTCAAGTTTTTAGTTTTGATAAGTTTATCTAGGTGAGATGCTGTCAAATGTTGTAATTTTTCTTTTGGTTTAACTTATTTTATTCTATTGCTAATTTTGTTGTTTGCTTTTTCTATTGAACATTGTTTAGATCCCTACAACAAATTTGTCGAAAGCTCAAAGATACCATAAACATTGCACTCTATTTGGTCACGCAAGAGGTTGTAGATTTGTAATAACATTGAGTTAGTTGATGACAGTAGTGAATCAGGGGTTCAGATTTTGTTTCTCATTGGTCGGTGGAGTGGGAAAACTTAGATAATTCTGTTGTGTCTGTGATATGCTTTTTGGGATTTTTTCTTTTATTTGCATGGCTTTTGTATTTTTATGATATTGAGGGAGTTGAGGAACATATTTATTATTGAAAGTAATAGTCAGGCCTGGCTCTGGAAAGCTATTTAGACTCCAGCCACCAGGAGGTGGTGTCCCTTATGGCACCATCTCGGGTGACTGGAGGGTTGACCCAGTCTTCCTCAAGTTCCGGAATTTTCTTCCAAGGAGATGGGCAGTCCCAGGCTGTAGTTAACTCTCACTTGAGCTCATCATATGGGAACTCATCTAATTCAATTCCTGGGACTGGACGCCCCAATCTGGGTCCGGTTTCTGGGGATATGAATAATGCGGTGTTGAACAGTGTGGCAAACTCAGGACCAAGTGTGGGGGCGAGTTCTTTGGTCACAGATGCAAACTCGGCTCTTTCAGGAGGCCCTCATTTGCAGAGAAGTGCGAGCATCAATACAGAATCCTATATGCGCTTACCTGCATCACCATGTCATTTTCATCTAATAATATTAGTATTTCGGGTTCATCAGTTGTTGATGGGTCCTCTGTAGTGCAGCAGGGCTCTCATCCAGACCCGAGTGCCCAGCAAGTGCAGCAGAGTCAGCAGCAAGGGGCGTCGAGTGCTACATCCTTGCCCACATCACAAACTGGCCAAGTTTCTCTTCCCATGGGCCCTCGAGTACCTGGATCCTTCATTCAGGACCCTAATAATCTATCCCAGGTGCAGAAGAAACCACGATTGGATATCAAACAGGAGGACATTCTGCAGCAGCAGGTGTTTCAACAGCTGCTGCAGAGACAGGACTCCATGCAGTTACAAGGTCGTAACCAGCAGTTACAGGCTTTGCTGCAGCAGCAGCAGCAGCAGAGGCTGAGGCAGCAACAACAGCAGCAGATTCTACAGTCCATGCCACCTTTGCAAAGGGCCCAGTTGCAGCAGCAGCAGCAGATGCAGTATAGGCAGCAGATGCAGCAACAGGGAATGCAACCCTCAAATGCACTAAAGCGCCCTTATGATAGTGGTGTATGTGCTCGCCGGCTGATGCAATACTTATATCATCAGCGACAACGGCCTTCTGTGAGTTCACTAATTAGTTGATTGCTTGTGGTACCACCTATTTGTTTAAACCTTTTTTTTTTTTTTTGCACTTCCTTGATGCAATATATTGCTAATATTACCCTCATGCAACTTCTCATTTTTTGAATTAATATGTCATTTATGCCCATGCTTTTTTAATCATCATATGGTTACATGCATAATATAGTTTGTCTTGCAATTTACTTAAATTTCTGAAGCTCATTGGTTTTACATCAATCTTGATAGGAAAATACTATTGCGTATTGGAGGAAGTTTGTGACGGAGTACTATTCGCCTCGTGCAAAGAAAAGGTGGTGCTTGTCATTATATGATAATGTTGGACATCATGCACTTGGTGTTTTCCCCCAAGCAGCTATGGTCAGTTTTTGTGATGTTTCTAATTTAGGAACCTTAAGATTTTTGCCATGCTTTTCTAAAGTTAATAAGTGAAATTTTCATGTAATATAAAAATATTTCCCATTACACTATGATGATCTCTTGAGCAAGCTTCTATCACGGAGGAGTAGAAAAAAAAAAAAAAAAAATGCATTAATTTCATATCTTATAGATAATTATTCGTCTTAACATATCCCTTTATTTTTTCTTTTTATATCTTATGGTGTTTTATTTTCTTTTCCAGGATTCATGGCAGTGTGACATATGTGGATCAAAATCTGGGAGGGGATTTGGTAAGGGATTTGAGAAGTTTTACAGGCTGTATTTGGAATCTTTTACTCTTAAAGTAGGATTTTGGTAATGCTTTTACATAAAAATCAGACTTCAAAATTGGTCAAGCTGAGTTTGCGAACAATTGTATGCCAAAGAGAGAAAAGGTTCCCTGATTTCATATGAGTCAGATAATTCTCTACTCAGATTCTTAACAATCTAGTTGTAGATCATTGTTGAGTCTGCTTATCTGGTCACCACTAGAATTGAAGAGAAACTGCCAATATAGTTTATACTCTGAGTGTTTGTTTTGCATGATTAAATTCTTCTTATTAGTTGTTATAAAGGAGTTAGGCTGCAAAATAGTAATGTTCAACGCAAAACTTTCTTATTCTGTTTGTCAGTTACTGTGTTATGATATGTTGATTCAAATGATACCTAACTATAGTTTTTATGGGGCCTGCTTGCAGAGGCAACTTTTGAAGTGCTCCCTAGGCTGAATGAAATCAAATTTGGTAGTGGTGTCATTGATGAGCTTATGTTTTTGGACTTGCCACGTGAATGTCGATTTCCTTCTGGAATAATGATGTTGGAGTACGGAAAAGCAGTTCAAGAGAGTGTGTATGAGCAGCTTCGTGTTGTTCGTGAGGGTCAGCTTCGTATCATATTCACCCATGACCTAAAGGTAAAAAAGCAAAAAGATGCTATTTCACTTTTAGAATTATTGGCTTATGTGGACTGACTAACCTGTGGGGACCTCTATGCTTTTTTAGATATTGTCATGGGAATTTTGTGCTCGTCGTCATGAAGAGCTTCTTCCTCGAAGATTGGTTGCACCACAGGTACAGATTTTTCATACCTTATTATCTATTTCTTTGATTTAGTTGATCTTAAGTTTCTCTGATGTACTCATGCATAAACAACAAAAAATCTTGATCTTGCTGTTAATAATTATTGTGGCATGTTTTGCTTCTCTTATTTCATTTAAATTGGTCCTCATATTTCAAAGACTGGCCTTTGAGATTGTTGGTCCTGTGATTGAAAACTGGCAGAAGCGACTCTCTACATGGGATGCACATTTAAGGACAGAAAGTCTGCTAATTAAGAGATTGGGGTAGGGGTGGGGAGTTTTATTATTTAATTTCTTTTTCCCTGAAATGGTAGTGTTCTCATTATAATGAGATTCTTAGTTCAATGACACATTTATTGCTGAGGCAAAAGCAATTCGTTTATTGCAATTCACTCTGACCCATGTAAGTCTCTGCCTTGAATATGTGCTTTATTTTATCTTGATTCTTTTGTCCATAAGTACAATCTTTTGCCTTGCTGAATGTGTGTAATTTTGGACAGTCTTCTTAATTGTAAACATATTTTATTTCTTCACATTATGAAGGTCAGGATATACACATTTCTATATATATTTGTAACATGTACTGCTTATCATACGTCTTTCTGCAGGTCAACCAGTTGGTTCAAGTTGCCCAAAAATGTCAGAGCACAATTTCTGAAGGTGGAGCTGATGGGGTCTCTCAGCAGGACTTGCAAACGAACAGCAATATGTGAGTTAATTGAGCCACAAGTGACATTTTATAGATGCCATTTGTTTCCTTTTCCTTGTGATTTTGTCCTCTAATATTGAGGGGCATCGGTAAAGTAATCTATTACAATGGTTAATGGCTTAAATGTTCGGCAAGTTATTAGTGTGGTTCCTGGTGAGCTGGTTGTGCTGTATTTAGGAGATGTGTTTAGTTACCATTTGCTATTTAATACTGCGTGTTATTGCTCTGATTTGAGCCTGGTTTTATTTTATATAAAAGGATTCTGTGAATCATGCTTAGTTTGGAGTGATTAGGAATGAATGCAAACACCTAATGCAGAGAATGTACTTACGCTTGTTCTTTGTTCTAATTCAGGGTCCTGACAGCTGGACGTCAGCTTGCAAAGAGCTTGGAGCTCCAGTCGTTGAATGACTTGGGATTTTCTAAAAGATATGTGAGGTGTTTGCAGGTAAAAGTTTAGCTGTTTCAGGGTTTCAATTCTAGTATTAAGTAATGTAAGGCGTGTTTGTATAATTTCTGAGTTTTTGTACAGTAATTGACATCAATTATTTCAGATCTCTGAGGTTGTCAACAGCATGAAAGATTTGATAGATTTCTGTCGGGAGCAAAAAGTTGGGCCAATTGGTAACTTTCTGTTGCTTGTTTTTCATATATCATTTTATACTTCTATATTGACCTTTATAGATAGTTATCTTGGTGTTCTATCTTCTGGATTTTATGAAATATACTAGGTACATTTGTAACTCCTGTTAACTTGTGATACTATATGTATATCTGCTACTGAAAGGATCAAGATAATATGGAACTTGTATCTGGTCACAGTCTTTTAAATCATATTGATAGAATGTAGTTCTCTATGACATGGAGATTATATCATCTTAAATTAATACTAAATTGGAGCAATCTGTCTGGGAAATATGGCCTTTCCCCACTTTTGTTCTGCTTGTTTAGCCGCCATTTCCTCTAAATGCAAATGGATGTTGGATTGTTTTTTATGGAAGTACTTAGTAATATGTGGCAGATTTATATTGTCTGTTCATCTTCAAGTCTTTAGTTTTTGGTTGAGTTTGAAGTGTACAATCCACTCAAATTTAGTTTCTTTATGATGGGGAGCTCTTATTTATTTATTTCTCCTATTTGATGAAGTATAATTCTTGTTATGGTAATTGTTTTTTCCCCCCAATATTTTTGAACTCTGTTGTCCAATTTTGCTTAGTTATTTCAGTTGTATGTTATTTTTTCATATGACCAGAGAACGCAGTTATTTTATATTTGTTATTTATTTTTTCCAAATTTATATGTTTGCTTTGATTTCATACCAATCCTTAATTGCAGAGGGCTTGAAAAATTATCCTCGACATGCATCTGTGTCTAAGCTCCAGATGCAAAAGATGCAGGAAGTGGAGCAGCTGGCAAGTGCTCAGGGTTTGCCAACAGACAGGAACACCCTCAATAAGCTGATGGCATTGCATCCTGGAATAAACAACAGTATGAACAATAACCATCACATGGTTGGTCGAGGAGCTTTAAATGGTTCAGCACAGGCTGCTTTGGCACTTACTAATTACCAGAATCTGCTCATGAGGCAGAACTCAATAAATTCAAACTCTAACTCGCATCAACAGGAGGCATCTTCTTCGTTTCATAATTCTAACCAAAGTCCAACTTCAAGCTTCCAAGGGCCTTCTGCGTACATGCAGGGCTCCCTGCAGAACTTGCCAGTTAGTGGCTTTTCTAGTCAGCATCTACCTCCACAACAGCCACATCAGCTGCAGCATCGTTCTCTGAGTTCAAATAACATGCTCCAACAGAATCATTCACAGCCCTCTCAAGGTAACCCGGCCTTACAGCAGCAGCAGATGATCCAGCATTTGCTGCAGGAGATGTCTAATAACAGTGGGACAGGAGTGCAACAGCAATCTCATAGTGGGCAGGCGAATGGGATTATGGGAAGGAGTGGATTAGGTTTTGGAGGCAATTCTCCGGCAGCAACTGCAGCCACCTCCAATGTGTCAGGATGTGTTGCAGGTCCACCAAGCCGGAGCAACAGTTTCAAAGGTGCTTCTAACAGTGATTCATCAGCGGCTGGTGGTGGTGGGAATAACGGATTTAACCAGAGAGCACAAGATTTGCCTCAGAATCTTCATTTGCAGGATGATATTGTTCAGGATATAGCTCATGAGTTCACAGAAAATGGGTTTTTTAACAGCGACCTTGACGATACAATGGGATATGGGTGGAAGGCATGACGAACTAAAGGCTAGCTCAATTATTGGCTTCTGTTGAGTGAGTGTTGGGCATATATCGTTGTAGTTTGTACAGAATATTTGGAAATAGCTGCTTTTTTGGCTTTTCTGATTATCGAATTTGTTGTGACAGCATGCACTTGTACTCTATTAGGTTATTTAGTGATCATTTTTTTTCTCTTTTTTTCCTTTTTATTTTTCTTCTTTCTTTCCTTTAAGTTTTTCCTGTCTCCCAAGTCATTGCAAGTGTAATCTATTGGACAAATGGTAAGAACAGCTTCTGACTCCAGTATCTCCTTCCCTATTCCTTGATTGCGATACATGTTTTTAAAATTCAATATTGTCATGTTTCGATGAGAAATTTTTACATTTATTTATCTTGTAAATGAATTTATTAGCTTTTTACACATCCCAGTAAAGTCAAGATGAATATCTAGTGCATTGTTTTTGATCAAGAGCGGTTTTCGAAGCATTTAAGAGTTGCGTTTAAAGTTTATACACATTTCGTTGAGATTTTATTATATTAAGAATCTTTGGATGCTTTTGTTGGATCCATAAACGAGATTCTCGTTTTGTAGTGTACAAAAATTATATGGTCATAGTAGGCCAAGGTCAGAAATAAATACATTTGGCTTTTACGTATCATAAAATCATAATGAGGTAATGACTATAGATTAGATATTTGAAACAAAAAAAAAAATAAATTCAATTCTGCAACACTAGTCTGGAAATTAAAAATAGCCAATATCAATGATTTAAACTTACTCTTAAACAATGAAAATAATCAAGTTTTTGTAACAGGTAGGGCCTAGGGGTGTAAACGAGTCGAGTATCACCCTAAACGAGCCTGGTTCGGTTAAGTATTAGACGAGTTCGAGTCGACCGAGTCAGGAAAATTTGGCTCGTTTATAAACGAGCCGGCTCGTGACTCGACTCGAGCTCGTTTAACGCAAGCTCGAATTGGCTCGAGTATGGCTCGATTATGGCTTGTTTGACCCTTTTTTAATATAACTTGCAGATCTTGTTTTACACAAATCAGATCCAATTTTTGATAAATTTGCATCTAAATCACATCCAAATCAACATAAACAACGTATTACACAATCCAAGAGGACCAAGACAACAACAACAATAACAAAAAAAAAAAAAAAAATACAAATGTCCATCAAAATTATCATCAAAACGGCATAGAACTTTGGGGGAGAATGCATTTACGCGATTTGATTTTGGGTTAATTGGGGTTATTTGGTTAAGGGTTAATTTGTGATTTTTTAAACCTTTTAGTCTTTTACATGTCAAATTATAAAACAAACCAAAAACTTGTATTATACCCTAAACCAGCCACTATTGGCTCGCGAGCCGGGTCGAGGTAGACTTGAACTCGGCTCGGTACCTTACTCGAGTCGAATTCGAGCTGGCTCAGCTCGATTATAATCAAGCCGAGTTCGAGTATTTAACGAGCCGAGCCGAGTTGACTCGCGAGCGGCTCGGCTCGACTGACAGCCTTAGTAGGGCCTGTTCTTATTCTTTTCTCTAGTGTACAGTCGTCATCACTCTTACCCAAATACTAGTAATTGAATTACAAAGGTAGAGGCAGAGCCAGGCCCTAGCTCTCCATAATTCTCCTTATATTACAGAGAAAAATAATATAGTTACCAAAAGGAGTGCACCGAATTCATGCACCGAATGACGTGATACAATCTTAACTGTCGATTAATTATGAGTTAATATTAATCGACGGTCAAGATTATGCCACGTCATTCGGTGCATGAATTCAATGCGCTCTTTTCGATAACGATAACATTACTCTATTACAAATTCTTTTTGTTTGTTCTCATCCTCTTGGATAAGGCTTCCAAGCTGGCACTTAGCTGGCAAGTGCAAGTCAGCGATTTTTATTTTTAATTTATCTTTTTCATCATATAAGAATAAAAAATGCTATCCTTATTCACTCCCTTTACTCACTTCTCTTACTCACTTTTGTCACTTTACTCACTCCCATACTATGCTGTATATTTACAAAAGTGAGTAAGAAAAGTGAGTAAAGGAAGTAAGTAAGGGTAACATTACTCTATAAGAATTCGATTGTTTAACAGAAACAATGAAGCTGTGGTCCATGACTGGAGACAAAACATGCCCCAGTTTAGTCTCATCTCCATTCACTAGAATAGAAACAACAATATGGGTATTAAAACAAATCTCAAAATATTTATGCAAAACCACCCAACAAAGAACTAATTCACCAAAATTAAGGAACATAAAAAAAACAGGCACAAATGCATATACATTATTCTGCTGTAATTGCAACTATCAGTGGACCTCTAAAAACTAACCCACATCTCCTAATAAAGAGTTGCACAATATATATACTGCAAGATCACCTGACAAACTTAAAACTTATTTTTTTAATCTTTCTCGGAATTCACTTGGATATATCGACACAGAATCTAAACATAACCCTCCTTTTGTATGTGTACAATCGATCTGCATCATTGAGAATTTGATCTTAGTAAGCATGTCGTGAGAGTTGTTGTCAATGGCGAAATCACCAACATGGTAGAGAACCCAGTTCCCTTGTTCATATAAACAACATTCAGAAATGGCTTGCTGTCCATTTGAAGTCGATAACTGAAACCTCACAGGTTTAATGTCCCACCCATGAACTTGTTCCAAATTACAAACCCTTCTGCCAAATCTTCTTGAAGCTTTCCCAAGCTGCAGTCTGAAAAATATACTGTAGCTCCCTGGAGGAAACTCAAACTCTAATTCTCCTATCGCTTCATACCACCATATTTGTTGAAGATATGCCACTGTGTGAAACCTGAAAATCAGAAGGAAAACATTTCTGTCAATGTTGTAAAAATTAAATATACATTTCTAGAACCATGTCATGGAAAATCAAAGCATGTCTAAGAATTTGTAAACACTCAATAATGGTAGGCTTGGCTGAGAACAAAAACAAGAAGAAAAATCTTTAGATCCTTTCACACAATCTTTCAGTTCAATAAAAAAAAAGCATTTTCAAGGACTTGTTCACGTTATACATGCCATATTTGATTCAATAACTTGTCAAAGATTTTTTAAGCGAAAGCGAGATATATTATATAACAATTGCAGTAACTTGTCAAAGAAATTGAACTAACCAGCCACGATAGACTGAAGTACAGTAACCAAAAAAAAAAACTTATTCTAATGCTTATGCGATCACTGACCATGATGTAGTCGTTGCAGGAAGCATCTAGCAACAGAGAAATGGTTTTAAATTAACTAGTGCTCTATTAACAAGACAAGTAATCTAATAAATAATTGAATTATCATCTTCTAAGCATATTATTATCTTCAAAGATAGCGAACTTGACCAGTGACCAGTCCTTTTCCATGGTAGCAAGTTGCAAATGGTTACTGGTGAACCCTTTTCCCAGATGGGCCTGCTTCGTTAATTAATGTATAAAATTGTTTAATCAGGGAGCCAATAAAAAAGATTTTAAAATATCAACGTTTTTGTCAACTTTTTCTCTTAAATTAGACAAGTAGACCAGCTGAATCCCTTCCAAGATTCTAATTATAGTTGTTTTGAATTTAGAAATGCTACCTCCATTAATAAAAGCTTGTAAAAAGAGGTTGAATTTATAAGTCTTATCTTCTAGCATATTATTCATCATATATTAGGAATTTTCGAAAAATTTAAATTAAAGTTTTCTGTGTTGTTTTTTCTTATTAAAAAGAAAATAAAAAAATCATAATTATAAACGACAATCATACAGAGAATACTGATAACTGATAGAACGAAGACGACCTACTTATGCTTTTGAAATGATATTCACAAGAAAAAATCTGGTAGTTGAAAAAAAATATTATCGGATGTGCCAATTGCCATAGCCCCACCAAGAACATAATTACGATATAAATATCTAAGTAGTTGTGATTTTTATTCTTTCTCCAATGAAAATAAACCTTTTCCCATCACACATAAATACAATATATTAGAAAAGAAAAAGGAAAAAAATAAATAAAATACCTGGATTCCTCCGTTGGAATGTGATTCCAATATCTTCGATCATCGATCCCTGTGATTTTCATTGCCTTTGCAGAAATGGACACACAAATTTTACCACTACCCTTATCCAACCATGCTTCCTGCATTAATTGAAGATGAAAACAAAACCATTTACAACCACATATTTTAGGCTTTTCATTTCTAAGAATTTTCCTCTACAGATACAAAGAATAAGGGTTTGATATCCATTAGAAGAGTTAATCATATGCTCAAAATTAGCTCAACATACCTTGGTGCCATTGTCGAAGCGACTAGGAAGACACAATCTTGCATAAATTTCTTTCTTGCTTATATTTTCTGGATTCTCATCAAGAACTTTCTTGACAAGAAACTTATAATTTGATGGTAACTTGGTTTCCCACACAAAATCAGCCAAAGAAGCGCCGTGAAAAGTCCTGTTCAACAGTGCCAATTTACAAATCTCCGGAGGATCAAAGTGCAAAAGAATAGACGATATACAATTTTCAGGTATATCCCCCAGACCAGGTGACCTTGAATATGAATCAGTCTCAGCTGCAAGATCAGACACTCCAACCCCCATAAATAAAAACAAAAAACAAATAAAAGAAACAAGACCGTTCTGTATATCAAGAAACCAAAGGTTTACAGATAGAGAAGAAGGTAATAAAAGAGTTCGGAGGTGGGAGGAGAGATTGAAGAAAGTTTCAACATTTTCTTGATCATGTATGTGTAAAAGATAGAGAGAGATATTAATTGGCCTTTCAGGCTATGAGAGATGAGAAAAAAGAAAGTGTAAGAAAAGGGATAAAGAGAAATTCTAAAATGGAGAGTCCCCACTGAGAAAAAAAATAATAGAAAATTTTAAACAAATTCAATTCATGAAGGGCGTGTACATGACTGTGCATGGAATTAATCTGTTTGCGAATAATTTTGTGTTATCCAAACACGGTTCCTGGTAGCGTGTTGGAAGCGGAAGAACAGTCAATTTTTTCAATTATTAAAACTGGAATAATTAATAATTAAACTAAGAATTAATTACTAACTTTACTTTTTTGACACTATCAAACAAAGCTTTACGTATATTTGAGTAATTGCTTAATAAATAAAACCCATACATTAAGTTAAACTATTTTTTTTTTTTAAATCATTGGAGTATATGTATACTTTTGTACGTATTTTAACTAATTTTCTAGATTTTTAAATTATCGATCGGATTAGAGTTCTAATGATAGTAGCCACACCTATTAGTGTCGGGCAGAATTCGAATTCGAATTCAGAATTCAGCTATTTTTATTTTAATCCAATACTTGATATTTATTGGATATTTCTTTTAAAATAATGAAAAGAATTGAATTCTTCACACCTCCTTTCCCATCAAGGTTTAGGTTATAAAAAGAATAAACAATTTGTTTATTGATATTTTAATTTTTTATTAATAAAATTTATTTCAAATGGTGTTTAATTATTTACGCCTTGTTATTATATAATTAACCTTCTATTTTGCATGTTATTTTAAGTTTTTTTTTGTTTTCCCTTCGTTTTCATTAAAAATGAAAAATATTATATAAGTGTCTAGTAATTTAATTGATAGAAAGCTTTATATGTTTATAAAAAAAAAAAAATACTCTTTTGACTATCAATGGTTTTAACTTTATAAATGAACATGGTAATAAACTCACGAGCTTGGAGAGAAAATGGAGTTAATTAATTCCAAGGGGTTGGTTTAGCAGTTAAGAAAGTTTGCTCTTGACTTTTTGGGATCGTCTAACACATTTATGGCTTACCTAAAATATTGGGTTTATAGGGTATTCGAACACCTTGTTTATCCAAAAAATAAAAAAAATAAAAAAAAATGGAGTGAATTCGCTTAATTAATTGCTTTTGTTTCAACTTTCAACTGTCTCTTGACGTTGGTGGTAATAAACTCACGAGCTTGGAGAGAAAATGGAGTTAATTAATTCCAAGGGGTTGGTTTAGCAGTTAAGAAAGTTTGCTCTCTTTATTGACTTTTTGGGATCGTCTAACACATTTATGACTTATCTAAAACATTGGGTTTATAGGGTGTTTGGATACCTTGTTTATCAAAAAAAAAAAAAAAAATGGAGTGAATTAGCTTAATTAATTGCTTTTGTTTCAACTTTCAACTGTCTCTTGACATTGGTGATTTGTTTTAGTTGGAAAATCTTAAGATTAACGTTAAATATACAAATATTTCCTACAAGCTGATGTAGTAACCTTGCATGTTTGATATATCATTTATCTTAATTATTGAGTTTATCTCATTTTAGTATATATATATATATGAGTTTGTAAGAAAAATTTATATATGTAATATTATTCAAATCTTAATAACTAATATTAATCTTTTAGTAAAATTAATTACATTTGTGGTGTATCTAATTAAATTAGATTAAGATTATTGTTTTTTAACCACTAGAAGGTCATAAAACTTGCACATGCACCCAACCTTAAAATTTATAATTGATATTTAATTATAGCACGTTGTTGACATGTATATATATATATTTTCTTGGTTTGGTCTGTCTCATTTGACTACTAACATGAGATTGGCAATTTATTAAGCAATGGATTACATAAAGACAACTGCACCATCATCAATATATTGGAAAAAAGAGATGCAATTCGACACATGAACTTTCATAAATTTATTAATATTATGAATAACTAATCGCTTTCATATAATTCTCTTAAAATAAATAAAATCTAAGGGAATTTCCATTTAAAATTTTAATAAAAAGTTTTGCAAATATGTGAATATTCTATCAAATTCAATATCCTTACTTACTACGGTTTCATTACTTTCATGCTAATAACCACCTTCATAAAATGCATAGTTACACATATAAATTTTGTTATCAATCCTTTTAAAATATATCTTTTACCCAATTAAAAAATGTCTTTTATCAACTACCTTTGGATAGTCAAACGGTTCAATAGAGACTCTTAGAGTTATGAGTTCGAGTCTCTCCTCGGTTGCTAATAGGGGTAGGAAGCTCTTACCTGATCCTTAATTTCAAGGTTCTGAAAGATTAATTAAGGTATGCGTAAGTTAGCCAGACACCTTTCATACAAAAAAAAAAAAAAAAAAAAATGTCTTTCTCAACTACCTTTGAGTGACCAAATGGTTCAATAGAGATTCTTGAATGTATTACTCAAGAAGTTTTGAGTTCAAATCTCTTCTCGGTTGCTAATAAAGGTAGGAAGCTTCTTAATTCCTCGATTGCTAATAGGTTAGGGGCTCTTATGATCCCTAATTTAGGATTCTAAAAGATTAATTATGTTGTGTGAAGTTAGTCACACCCGTTCATAAAAAACAATGTCTTTTGTCAAGACAATTGAGATTAAGGTAACTTTATCAGACAGCTGATCCCACTTTAACCCACATCCTAACAAAATAAAAGCAAATAATATTAAATTTAAAGTCAGAAATTCGATAAATTATTTGGGTATTCTGAAAATAGAAAATGGCTGTGGTTGGTCTATCGTTCTCTGAGGAACACAAAAATTTCAAAAATCGCACCAAATAAATAAATAATTTAGAAGTTTATATTATTGAAGCAATTTGTCCACGTAATTTATTAAGTCCACCAGCAGACTGGGGCTGAGTCAGCTAGTACAAAAGATAAGCCACCCATTGTCTTCATATTCATCCCTTCCATAAATGTCTTTTACTGCATTAATCATATATTATCACGTGTGAATAAGATGTTTTTGTTTAGTCTTGTGATTAGCATTGTAAACCTTTTCAATCGTCCATTAAAGAAAAAAAAAAAAAAACCATAAATTTTATTCAAGTAGCAGTAGGTTCCAAAAGTATTTCTTGGATGTGAATGGAACCTAGGAATTTGAGCAGGCATAATCTAACCCTACTTTATTGTCTGATTTGTGAATAAAAATGGTGGGAATTGATTCATTCTGGCTCTTAGGTTGTGGTGACTTTAATCTAGAATATGATTCTCTTTGTAAATTTCCACCAGCTATACCTCCATCTTCCACAGATACTTCAAGATTGTCTTTTGGAGTTAATTAATCTTAGGTTGCTGTTGCTTTGCCTTTGTTTTTAAGTAATAAAACAGTCGCATTTTGGTGAAAACATGAATCACATGCTGTTCCTAAATTATAACCAAAGTTTAATCTTAAATAACTCATCATGTACCCAAATGTTGAAAAAAGTTGATTAAATTATTAAGTTGAAACATTTGTCACATGAAGTCTGAAGACATGTAGCCACTGAAGGTATTTTAATGGCGGATGGATGATCTCACATTGCTGAAACCTAGCCGTAAATTGAGATTACCAAATATTATATGAGGTTTGTTATGAAATGGCCAACCACTTCAAATATTATAGTGTAAAAGTGTATATATGTTTAAATTTGACTGGAAGCTCTAGTTTATAAATTTTTCTGGGTATTTTGTTAATTGGCTTTCTCTGAAGTTTCAGAGATGACACCCTGGAGATTTGATCTTCTGAAAGATAGTGCGCTAACTATGCCAATATGGTTTCTTGTAATTGATTGATTTTCTGACACAAGACAGCAGCAAGAAAGTGACAGCAATAGTGGTTGTGTCGAGCATCAGTTTAGAAACTCAATTAATTCACCTTTAATATAATCGAAAATCTCAAATATCATAGTACTGGGGCGGTGCAGTCTCTATCATATCAGAAGCGTAGCTGCCTCATAATAACTTATACTACTTATCTCTTTATCTTCATTTTATAGCCTCTATTTTTGCACCTATCCCAGCCTTATGAAAGTGACATCCACTACTCAAGTTGCTGCATATCACATTACAACTGGATCAAGCTGGGAAAATCTTAAAAAAGAAAGAACCAAAAAGGGGAAACAGATACTAAACTGGAACTCTGAAAATGTGAAGAAACGTAAGTTCTGCTGTTTGATAGAGGCATATGTCAATTTGAAATCAATTTTTTAAAACTCAATCCAATAAAAGGTGATGCTGCTCACATGTCCATGGCGCAATTTGAATGGTAAAGTTCAGATAATATCTAATTCATGTTCTCAAATAACAAGTGGGGTTGTTGGCTTTCAATTTATGTTATAAAATTAAGCATGTGCTACAACTCCATGTGATTCGTATTCTTGGACGGCTGGATTTTTTTTACTATAAATATCATTTGCAATTGCAACGCAATAACATTCTGTCAAGTAGCAGAGCATACTGTGTTCAGAAAAATCAAAAAACAATAAATGGAGTGACAAATCTAACCTCTGTTGATAATTTTGCTAGTTTATTATGTTGTATTGCGTAACAGGCTGAGAGTAAGGCTAACCTATTAGATAGAGACCAGAGAGACTCCAACCTTTAGAAACCTAAGACTTTCTCACTATGTTTCTGATATGAGATTCATTACATTCTCTCCTACCCAATCTTGTAACACCCTCGTTATAGGTGGAGCTCCCTGCCTACCAGTCCACCTCACTCTCGTGTGAACCCACAATCACATGTGATCGCCCTTATGTGGGTGCTTAACAGGAACATTGAAAGACAGATCAGGTATGTTCTATATCACTTGTCATGGACTGGGTCACACCCAAAAGGCTAACCTATTAAGTGGAAGGACTCTCTCTTCATAAGCTCAAGACCTTTTTAATACGCTTCCGATGTTATTACAATTGGCAGCTTAAATCTTCCCACAAAAAAAAAAAAAAAATCCCTGCTTCCTTTCAGGCCAAAAATGATCAAACAAGTTGCTTGTTACCGAAAATTTCGTTAAGATTTCACACTTTGTAAAAGAATTTCTACGTTCTGGAAAATAAATCATACAACTTAGGCATAAAAATTGAGTTATCAAAGTAATTTCTTGATAAACCTTCCAATACGGGTTTAAAAGTTGGGTTTACGCTACATACAAAATTGTCTTCTGGTTACATAGTTGAGAAAGAAATCAAATAGCCGCCTCACAACATACAAGATATTGAGCCAATTAAAACTCTTTTCATGGACATCTAACACAACATTAGTTCCAAACCTGCAATTGTTTTTTAACATTGGAGTCAAGGCTCCAGCCAATTGGTCAAAATTGAGGTTGTCATCAACCACCACCCACTTGCCTCTTCCAAGAGTCTTCAACAATCAGTTCATTGACTCCCCAATCTTCGTAACTGGAAAATTACACGAAATCCGTTTAAATGTACATCAAATATGAAGGAGATGTAGCAGAAAACATGTAGAGAATATAGAAATGCACTTCTTCCAATAAAATTCCAAAGCATTAACGCTAACATTCCATCAGTCAAAACAATTTTACTGAAAAAGAAAAACTAAAAAGGAAACAGTATTATAAACTAACAATCTCACCTTCCATCGGGAAGGTAACGACGAATGGTAAATGGAATTTTCCGCTCCCGAAGCTCCTTCATAGCAATCTAAATAGGTAGAACGCAACATCATAAAATTGTAGCATGAAAATAACATTATGATATTAGTAGATGGATAAATGAAGTGGAAAGCTCTTATGTAACACATAATATAGAAGAGCAAAATCATGACAATGTTACAACACAACACATCCCTTTATGTCTGAAATGTTAAGAAAAAAAGAGCATAGCTAAAATAACAACACTAACAGAATAAAAGGCTAACCCTGCAGCATGGCCCAACATTTTATTTTAATTTAAAAAAAAAAAAAAAGTCAAGAGAAGTTGGCAGTCCCAATGGGGTGACAAAAAGAAAAGATCTCAATTAGGTGCAACACTACAATTACAACGGCATTCAACATGAGTGCCAACTCCAGCTTGAATATGCTATAAAACAAGATGTAAGCAACATTATCATGCCAAAATAATTTGATAGAACAGGATATAATTTCCAAATGGAAGCATGACTTTGTTATATAGAAAAAGTAGGAAGAAGGAACGTCAGTGTTGAGAAGTTCATATTTTTCATAAAAACAATTAAGGAGCTAATACTGGATATCCTACTTCCTTTTCTGGTATGCAAATGGACGTGCACTTCTAATACACCCATTCATATGTTCGTTCATCATGAATTTACCACACAGCCCAAAATAGGTCCACAATCAGAGTCAAAGTTACACATGCAACTCTTTGTGCCAAACAAAATATGAAAGCAAATATTAACAAAATGCTCATGCTCAGTCCCATAATTGGCAGAAGGAACAAGTTAAAGGTCTGATCGTTAGAATTCAGTGGGTGCAACCAGTAGAATCCTAACTATAGAAACGGCTGCAGACTTGATAAGATGTGATACAGAAGCAAAAAAAAAGATTAGTCATCCAACATTACTCTCAAAGAATCTTACCTCAAGCGGATCAGTCTCACCTTCCAATTCAACCATCACCGGAGCATTCATACTGCTCAGTGAAAAGGAAAATTTTATTAATTTGACCCAGATAAAAAAACAAAATATTAGATTGATAGGGTTTACACAAGAGAAAGAAGAGAAAAAACCTGATCTGCAAGCTCGAGTACCTAAGATTCTGGCACGCTCATATTTGGTCATATATTTCGATGTTTTCCGACTGCTTCTTTTTGTCCTCTTCTTCTTTTTCCTCAGCTTCATAGATCTCCTGTTACATCTTCATTGTTATTATCTCTACATCCTCCTCGGCTCCTTCCTATTTCAGCACTCAACCAGTTCATGTTAGTTCATTAAGACAGGAAGAAACAAAAGTTCATGACTTTTTCGGCAGGCAAAACAAACTAATAACTCCTTACTTCAATCTCGGGCTCTGGTGGCTCATCCGTATCTGCAAAAAAATTTACTCAGTTCACTAAGTTCATAAACCAACTAAAGGAGAAAAAAAAAATTCCATCGCTGGAAATAGTCATAAACATATGTATAATGTTGTAACAGTTGGTTTTATAATGAACAGTAAAGATAATTTCAACTTGGAAACAATCTAATATATAAGTCATACACCATCAAAATAACTGCATATCAATTATAAGAAACTACACATCTAATAAACATCTTTCATTGAAATGCAAAAACTGATTATTTAATTAAAAAAAAATCAGAACTCAGTCACTCACCATGGGTAATATCTGTAGGCTCTTAAAAAGATATCGCAAATGAAAATGAAGAATTGAAACCCTATTCGTATAAGTAAGAAATCTATATTACAGTGAAAGAGATAACTAACCCCATATCAATTTCATTGTAATCATCATCGGCCATGGTTGATTCACAACTTTGTTTTCCTTTCTGCTACTGCTACTGCTCCTTCTCCTTCGACTACTCCCAAAACAGGTGACAGTGCTTTGTGCCTTTGTCCTTTCAAATGCTTACAGACTAACACATAGAACCAGGAAATGGGTATTGGACTTTTGTTTAAAGATAATATGGGCTTAAAAGCCCAAAGGAAATATGGGCTTAAGGATTCATTGGGCTAATCACTAAATGGACTATTTTCTCTGCTTCTATTATTGTAGTCAGCACTCAGTCAGCAGAAGCTGAATTAGAGAATTAATCAGTGGCATTTCTACAATTTGATACTGATATAAATTTACTTGGTTCTAACTAAAGAAAATTTGTAGAAAGGAGGCAGTCATGATTGACGATACTTAACCATCATTAGGTGTTTGAGTAATCAATTAGGATTTTTGGGTGTATTACTCAAAAGATCTTGAATTTGATTCACCTCGGCTCCTAATAGAGTGGCTACTGGAGGTTTACATGGTCATTAATTTTAAGACCTCAAAAGATTAGTTGAGATGCGTAAGAGCTGACTTAGATACCTTCGGCTAAATTCTTAACATTTGAAGAGAAATTATCAGGTCCACAATGATTTTACCAAATTGCCAGATTGTCGCATGCGAGTGAGCCTAATTAATTGCAGCCATACAAGTGACAAACTTTCGCTTAGTCTCATCTTGCTTTCAAAACTTTCCTAAAAGTCGCTCTATTCTTCTAGCCAGAGCAAACGTAACGCTGAACTGATTCAAAGCAGTAATTGATTTTTCTTTTGACAGAAGACTTGTAATGATCTTGTACGTGAGTGTAACAATAGAAACTCTTAGATATATTAATAAAAAACAACTTGGTACTAATGTGGAACTTTTTGCAGGTCGCAACCCACAAAATGGGATAGAAATGCATTTATTTTACAATTTTCTCCCTATTCTATCCGAAATATACGTTTATTTTCTTATTCGAAAAATATTATTTATTTTAATTTAATTATTTTTAAACCTTGTAGGTTTGTTAATTTAACTAAACACCCTCCAATTTTTTTTTTTAGAAATTAATAAAAACACCTCACCAACCCATATTTGTCAGATTCCGGCCACCACCGTCGAAAGGTGGCCAGAATTTGGTACAGCGGCGTACTACCGACTGAATCTGATCGATAGTGCTTCGATATAACTTTTTTTGGTAAGATCCATGCATGAAAATTTGATTTGAGGATCCTGATCTTACCACCACTGAAATTTGTTCTTATCATGTTTTTGTTTTTGTTCAATAAACTAAAATAATTTTAAGTTTTTATATGTCCATCTCAATAATTAATAATAATAATAATAAATAGCAAATATAGAAATATATGTATAGGGTTTACAAATTAATCTCCACAACTTCTCTCATAACACCCAGCGTGATAATTGATAATTTGTTTCTGATAATTCATTAGCTGGAAAAATCAATTAAATCAATTACCAACTACCGCGTTGTATTTATGAGATTCGTTCGTCAGACTCAGCATAGTATTGCCCATACACATAAGTGACATCACTTGCATGACATATCCATAAATAAGAGATATAAACGACTTGTTCCCACCCAAAGTTTAGCGAAATCCCAGTTTTTACCCTAGTTTCATTTATTTCAGATACCCACCCTTAAAGTAACTCTGTGTAATTATTTTTAGTTCTAACCTAGATGCAGAAGATGCTATTACCATCCTACCCTTAAGAACAATTAATAAATTATTTGTAACCCCCTCATTATAGTAAATTAGAAAATAATTATCTTACTTTCAAATTTATTTTCAATGACACCCTTTCTTCAGCTTCACATCATCCCCATCTCCGACCACCCAGCCACAGTCCTACCACCACCCCGCCTAGCCACTACCACCCGCCACCACCATTGCCACCACTGCCACCAGCCGCACTATCACCACCCAGCCTTTTTTTTTTTTTTTTAAATCTACTTTTTTTTATTTATACAAAAAATAAAATAATGAAAACAAATCAACAAATCTACCACCGTCGTCAACCAACAAACCGCCGTCGACATAACACAGAAAATGGGGGTTGCCTGCTGCTGTGAGCAAAAGCAGGCACAAAACAGTGCGTCTTGGAAGGGCTCTCTACGCACTTTGGCTTGGCGTGCGTTGTGTGAAGTGGCGTCTGGGTTGGTTGAGGCAAACAGAAAACGTGGTGACAGGTGAAGTTAGGAGGTGATCACGTGGTTGGTTGGGTTTCTCCGACCAGAATCAAAGCAAAACCACACGCAATAATCAATCAACCGATACCCAAGCTTCAATTTCATCAAAATCCAACCTTCAACAACAAATTCAACAAACGCAAAACCCTAGTTGAGTGTGTGGACTATGATAGTGGCTGCCGTGGTCGGAGAGGATGGGTTTTTGTAGGGAAGAGCCGCGAGTTGTGGGTGGGTGGTGTAGGGGTCTTGGCCACCCAAATCGTCAAAATCCGGCAAAAACGATTGCATGACGCCGTTGCTGTGGCCGAGAACAGTGTGTGCAGTGCGGGGTAACAAGGGTGGGGTTTTGATGGTGGGAGCCAGGGTTCTTTGGTGTGTACGGGGAACACCACCAACACCAGATTCCGGCCAAATCTGACCGAGACGAGAATGCTCTCGACTGGAAAATTCCGAAAAAGGGCCAATCCGGCCAAAAATACATCGATGAGGCAGAAGGCTATGCAATCGGGCTTGGGTGGATGAATTCTGTCGGTTTTTGGCAAGAATCCGACTAGTATCAGCTCAAATCGCCGGCAGCAGTCGGCAGGTGAGCCCAGTGGTGGCTAGTTGAGAGAAAAAATTCAGGGCAATTAGACAGGAAGTGCCAAAATGACAACTTCACCCTTGAACATTATTATAAACATTGTTCTGTTACTTTAAGGTGGATATCTGGAATAAGAAACTAGTGGTAAAACCTTGGTATTTCGCTAAACTTTTGAGTGGGAACATGTCTTTGCTCATAAGAGAAATTCAAACACGTGAGCTTGACCTTCTTCCGTATAATATACCAATAAGACTATGCTTAGTGGAAAAGCATTAAGGAAAAAATTGCTTGACTTCACAAATTATCAAAGTCAAGTAGTCAACCAATATGCGGGTCTTCGGGTTTTAGAATTTGATCATTATTTCCACCTCTTTGCAGGTATTCTTTTTAACATATGTTGTAAATATATAGTTTAGGTTATAAGGATATCATTTCTTTGTAAATATTTTTTTTTTTTTTTAAGTTATAAATAATGTTATATGTTTAAGTTGAGGGTTTAACTTTGATATCAAATTTTTGATTTTATAGTATCATATTAATATAACAGAATGATTTTTATCTCTCGCTCCATTTCCGATAAGGGTACGAAGCACTTGATTCATCATCCTCATAGATTTGTAATACATTGAGTTAGTTGATGACAGTATTGAATCAGGGGTTCAGATTTTGTTTCTCATTGGTCGTGGAGTGGGAAAACTTAGATAATTCTGTTGTGTCTGTGATATGCTTTTTGGGATTGTTTCTTTTATTTGCATGGCTTTTGTATTTTTATGATATTGAGGGAGTTGAGGAATATTTATTATTGAAAGTAATAGTCAGGCCTGGCTCTGGAAAGCTATTTAGACTCCAGCCACCAGGAGGTGGTGTCCCTTATGGCACCATCGCGGTGACTGGAGGGTGACCTCTTCCTCAAGTTCCGGAATTTTCTTCCAAGGAGATGGGCAGTCCCAGGCTGTAGTTAACTCTCCACTTGAGCTCATCATATGGACTCATCTAATTCAATTCCTGGGACTGGACGCCCCAATCTGGGTCCGGTTTCTGGGGATATGATAATGCGGTGTTGAACAGTGTGGCAAACTCGGACCAAGTGTGGGGGCGAGTTCTTGGTCACAGATGCAAACTCGGCTCTTTCAGGAGGCCCTCATTTGCAGAGAGTGCGAGCATCAATACAGAATCCTATATGCCTTACCTGCATCACCATGTCATTTTCATCTAATAACTATTAGTATTTCGGGTTCATCAGTTGTGATGGTTCCTCGGTAGTGCAGCAGGGCTCTCATCCAGACCCGAGTGCCCAGCAAGTGCGAGAGTCAGCAGACAAGGGGCGTCGAGTGCTACATCCTTGCCCACATCACAAACTGCCAAGTTTCTCTTCCCATGGGCCCTCGAGTACCTGGATCCTTCATTCAGACCTAATAATCTATCCCAGGTGCAGAAGAAACCACATTGGTATCAAACAGGAGGACATTCTGCAGCAGCAGATGCAGCAACAGGGAATGCAACCCCTCAAATGCACTAAAGCGCCCTTATGATAGTGGTGTTGTGCTCGCCGGCTGATGCAATACTTATATCATCAGCGACACGGCCTTCTGTGAGTTCACTAATTATTGATTGCTTGTGGTACCACCTATTTGTTTAAACCTTTTTTTTTTTTTTTTGCACTCCCTCGATGCAATGTATTGCTAATATTACCCTCATGCAACTTCTCATTTTTGAATTAATATGTCATTTATGCCCATGCTTTTTTAATCATCAGATGGTTACATGCATAATATAGTTTGTCTTGCATTTACTTAAATTTCTGAAGCTCATTGGTTTTACATCAATCTTGATAGGAAATACTATTGCGTATTGGAGGAAGTTTGTGACGGAGTACTATTCGCCTCGTGCAAAGAAAAGCTGGTGCTTGTCATTATATGATAATTTGGACGTGATGCACTTATGTTTTCCCCCAAGCACCTATGGTCAGTTTTTGTGATGTTTCTAATTTAGAACCTTAGTTTTTGCCATGCTTTTCTAAAGTATAAGTGAAATTTTCATGTAATATTAAAGATTTCCCATTACACTATGATGATCTCTTGAGCAGCTCCTTCCACGGAGGGTAGAAAATAGAAAAAAAAAAAAAAAATGCATTAATTTCATATTTATAGATAATTATTCGTCTTAACATATCCCTTTATTTTTATTTTTATATCTTATGGTGTTTATTTTCTTTTCCAGGATTCATGGCATGTGACATATGTGGATCAAAATCTGGGAGGGCATTTGGTAAGGGATTTGAGAGTTTACACAGGCTGTATTGGAATCTTTTACTCTTAAGTAGGATTTTGGTAATGCTTTTACTAAAAATCAGACTTCAAATTTGTCAAGCTGAGTTTGTGAACATTGTATGCCAAAGAGAGAAAGGTTCCCTGATTTCATATGTTCAGATAATTCTCTCCATGATTCTTAACAATCTAGTTGTAGATCATTGTTGAGTCTGCTTATCTGGTCACCACTAGAATTGAGAGAAACTGCCAATACAGTTTATACTCTGCGTTGTTTTGCATGATTAAATTCTTCTTATTAGTTGTAATAAAGGAGTTAGGCTGCAAAATAGTAATGTTCAACGCAAAACTTTCTTATTCTGTTTGTCAGTTACTGTGTTAGATATGTTGATTCAAATGATACCTAACTATAGTTTTTATGGGGCCTGCTTGCAGAGGCAACTTTTGAAGTGCTCCCTAGGCTGAATGAATCAAATTTGGTAGTGGTGTCATTGATGAGCTTATGTTTTTGGACTTGCCACGTGAATGTCGATTTCCTTCTGGAATAATAGTTGGAGTACGAAAAGCAGTTCAAGAGAGTGTGTATGAGCAGCTTCGTGTTGTTCGTGAGGGTCAGCTTCGTATCATATTCACCCATGACCTAAAGGTAAACAGCAAAAAGATGCTATTTCATTTTAGAATTATTGGCTTATGTGGACTGACTAACCTGTGGGACCTCTATGCTTTTTTTAGATATTGTCATGGGATTTTGTGCTCGTTGTCATGAAGAGCTTCATCCTCGAAGATTGGTTGCACCACAGGTACAGATTTTTCATACCTTATTATCTATTTCTTTGATTTAGTTGATCTTAAGTTTCTCTGATGTACTCATGCATAAACAACAAAAAATCTTGATCTTGCTGTAATAATTATTGTGGCATGTTTTGCTTCTCTTATTTCATTTAAATTGGTCCTCATATTTCAAAGACTGCCTTTGAGATTGTTGGTCCTGTGTTTGAAAACTGGCAGAAGCGACTCTCTACATGGGATTGCACATTTAGGACAGAAAGTCTGCTAATTAGAGATTGGGGTAGGGGTGGGGAGTTTTATTATTTAATTTCTTTTTCCCTGAATGGTAGTGTTCTCATTATAATGAGATTCTTAGTTCAATGAACCATTTATTGCTGAGGCAAAAGCAATTCGTTTATTGCAATTCACTCTGACCCATGTAGTCTCTGCCTTGAATATGTGCTTTATTTTATCTTGATTCTTTTGTCCTAGGTACAATCTTTGCCTTGCTGAATGTTGTAATTTTGGACAGTCTTCTTATTGTAAACATATTTATATTCTTCACATTATGAAGGTCAGGTATACCCATTTCTATATATATTTGTACATGTACTGCTTATCATACGTCTTTCTGCAGGTCAACCAGTTGGTTCAAGTTGCCCAAAAATGTCAAGCACAATTTCTGAAGGTGGAGCTGATGGGGTCTCTCACAGGACTTGCAAACGAACAACAATATGTGAGTTAATTGAGCCACAAGTGACATTTTATAATGCCATTTGTTTCCTTTTCCTTGTGATTTTGTCCTCTAATATTGGGGCATCGGTAAAGTAATCTATTCACATGGTTATGGCTTAAATGTTCAGCAAGTTATTAGTGAGGTTGCTGGTGAGCGGTTGTGCTGTATTAGGAGATGTGTTTGTTACCATTTGCTATTTAATACTGCATGTTATTGCTCTGATTTGAGCCTGGTTTTATTGTATATAAAAGGATTCTTGTGAATCTGCTTTAGTTTGGAGTGATTAGGAATGAATGCAACACCTAATGCAGAAATGTACTTACGCTTGTTCTTTTTTCTATTCAGGGTCCTGCCAGTGGACGTCAGCTTGCAAAGAAGCTTGGAGCTCCAGCCGTTGAATTACTTGGGATTTTCTACAAGATATGTGAGGTGTTTTCAGGTAAAAGTTTAGCTGTTTCAGGTTTCAATTCTAGTATTAAGTATGTAATGCGTTTTGTAATTCCGAGTTTTTGTACAGTAATTGACATCAATTATTTCAGATCTCTGAGGTTGTCAACAGCATGAAAGATTTGATAGATTTCTGTCGGGAGCAAAAGTTGGGCCAATTGTAACTTTCTGTTGCTTGTTTTTCATATATCTTTTATACTTCTATATTGACCTTTATAGATGTTATCTGGTGTTCTATCTTCTGGATTTTATGAAATATACTAGGTACATTGTAACTCCTGTTATTGTGATACTATATGTATATCTGCTGCTGAAAGGATCAAATCATATGATAGAATGTAGTTCTCTATGACATGGAGATTATATCATCTTAATTAATAAAATTGGAGCAATCTGTCGGAAATATGGCCTTCCCCACTTTTGTTCTGCTTGTTTAGCCGCCCATTTCCTCTAAATGCAATGGATGTTGTTGTTTTTTATGGAAGTACTTAGTAAAATGTGGCAGATTTATATTGTCTGTTCACTTCAAGTCTTTAGTTTTTGGTTGAGTTTGAAGTGTACAATCACTCAAATTTAGTTTCTTTAGATGGGGAGCTCTTATTTATTTATTTCTCCTATTTGATGACGTATAATTCTTGTTATGGTAATTGTTTTTTCCCCCCAATATTTTGTGTCAACTCTGTGCCATTTGTAGTAATTTCAGCTGTATGTTTATTTTTCATATGACCAGAGAACGCAGTTATTATATATTTGTTATTTATTTTTTTCCAATTTATATGTTTGCTTTGATTTCATACCAATCCTTAATTGCAGAGGGCTTGAAAATTATCCTCGACATGCTCTGTGTTCTAAGCTCCAGATGCAGATGAGATGCGGAAGTGGAGCAGCTGGCAAGTGCTCAGGTTTTTCCCAACAGACAGAACACCCTCAAAAGCTGATGGCATTGCATCCTGGATAAACAACAGTATGAACAATAACCATCACATGGTTGGTCGAGGGACTTTAAATGGTTCAGCACAGGCTCTTTGGCACTTACTAATTACCAGAATCGCTCATGAGGCAGAACTCAATAAATTCAACTCTAACTCGCATCAACAGGAGGCACTTCTTCGTTTCATATTCTACCCAAGTCCAACTTCAAGCTTCCAAGGGCCTTCTGCGTACATGCAGGCTCCGCAGAACTTGCCAGTTAGTGGCTTTTCTAGTCAGCATCTACTCCACACAGCCACATCAAGCTGCAGCATCGTTCGCTGATTTCAAATACATGCTCCAACAGAACTTCACAGCAGCCCTCTCAATTAACCCGGCCTTACAGCAGCAGCAGATGATCCAGTATTTGCTGCAGGATATGTCTAATAACAGTGGACAGGAGTGCAACAGCAATCTCTAGGGCAGGCGAATGGGATATGGGAAGAGTGAAGGTTAAAGTTCAGATAATATCTAATTCATGTTCTCAAATAACAAGTGGGGTTGTTGGCTTTCAATTTATGTTTAAAATTAAGCTGTGCTACAACTCCATGTGATTCGTATTCTTGGACGGCTGGATTTTTTTTACTATAATATCATTTCAATTGCAACGCAATAACATTCGTCAAGTAGCGAGCATACTGTGTTCAGAAAAATCAAAAAACAATAAATGGAGTGACAAATCTAACCTCTGTTGATAATTTTGCTAGTTTATTAGTTGTATTGCGTAACAGGCTGGAGTAAGGCTACCCTATCAGATAAAGACCAGAGACTCCAACCTTAACACAACCTATGATATGATGATTCATTACATTCTCTCCTACCCAATCTTTGTACCCCTCGTTTAGGTGGAGCTCCCTGCCTACCGTCCACCTCACTCTCGTGTGCACCCACAATTATATGTGATCGCCTTCTGTGGATGCTTAACAGGAACATTAAAAAGACTCAGTATGTTCCTATATCACTTGTCATGGATTGGGTCACACTAAAGGCTAACCTATTAAGTGGAGGACTCTCCCTTCGTAAGCCAGCCATTCTCAATACGCTTCCTGTGGGATTTATTACAATTGGCCTCTTAAATTTCCCCAAAAAAAAAAAAAAAAAAAAAAACCTGCTTCCTTTCAGGCCAAAAATGATCAAACAAGTTGCTTGTTACCGAAAATTTCGTTAAGATTTCACACTTTGTAAAAGAATTTCTACGTTCTGGAAAATAAATCAGACAACTTAGGCTAAAAAAATTGAGTTACCAAAGTAATTTCTTGATAAACCTTCCAATACGGGTTTAAAATTGGGTTATGCTACATACAAAATTGTCTTCTGGTTACATATGAAGAAACCAAATAGCCGCCTCACAACATACAAGATATTGGCCAATTAAACTTTTTCATAGACATCTCACAAACATTAGTTCCACCTGCATTGTTTTTTAACATTGGAGTAAGGCTCCAGCCAATTGGTTAAAATTGAGGTTGTCATCAACCACCACCCCTTGCCTCTTCCAGAGCTTTCAACAATCAGTTCATTGACTCCCCAATCTTCGTAACTGGAAATTACACGAATTCCGTTTAAATGTACATCAAATATGAAGGAGATGTAGCAGAAAACATGTATAGAATATAGAAATGCCACTTCTTCCAATAAAATTCCAAAGCATTAACGCTAACATTCCTCAGTCAAAACAATTTTCTGAAAAGAAAAACAAAAAGGAACAGTATATAAACCAACATCTCACCTTCCATCGGGAAGGTAACGACGAATGGTAAGGAAATTTTCCGCTCCCGAAGCTCCTTCATAGCAATCTAATAGGTAGAACCAACATCATAAAATTGTAGCATGAAAATAACATCTCATATTATTAGATGGATAAATGAAGTGGAAAGCTCTTATGTAAAACACATAATATAGAAGAGCAAAATCATGACAATTTTACACACAAACACATCCCTTTATGTCTGAAATGTTAAGAAAAAAAGAGCATAGCTAAAATAACAACACTAACAGAATAAAAGGCTAACCCTGCAGCATGGCCCCATTTTATTTTAATTTAAAAAAAAAAAAAAAAAAAGCAAGAGAAGTTGCAGTCCAATGGGGTGACAAAAAGAAAAGATCTGTCAATTAGGTGCAATCACTACAATTACACGGGGCATTCACATGAGTGCCAACTCCATTGAATATTATAAACAGAGGTAAGCAACATTATCATGCCAAATAATTTGATAGAACAGGATAGATTTCACAAATGGAAGCATGACTTGGTTAATATAGAAAAAGTAGGAGGAACGTCAGTGTTGAGAAGTTCACATTTTTCATAAACAAATAAAGGAGCTAATACTGGATATCCTACTTCCTTTTTTCTGGTAGCAAATGGCATGTACACTTCTAACAACCCATTCATAGTTTCGTTCATCATGAGAATTTACCACACAGCCCAAATATAGGTCCACAATCAGAGTCAAAGTTACACTGCAACTCTTTGTAGCCAAACAAATATGAAAAGCAAATAATTAACAAAATGCTCATGCTCAGTCCCATAATTTGCAAAGGAACAAGGTTAAAGGTCTGATCTTAGAATTCAGTGGGTGCAACCAGTAGAATCCTAACTATAGAAAGAGGCTGCGGCTTGAGATGTATGATCCAGAAGCAAAAAAAAGATTAGTCATCCAACATTACTCTCAAAGAATCTTACCTCAAGCGATCAGTCTCACCTTCCATTCAACCATCACGGAGCATTCATACTGCTCAGTGAAAAGGAAAACTTATTATTAATTTGACCCAGATATAAAAACAAAATATTGATTGATAGGGTTTACACAAGAAGAAAGAAAGAAGAAAAACCTGATCTGCAAAGCTCGAGTACCTAAGATTCTGGCACGCTCATATTTGGTCTAATATTTTGATGTTTCCGAGCTGCTTCTTTTTGTTCTCTCTTCTTTTTCCTCAGCTTCAATAGGACTCCTGTTACATCTTCATTGTTATTATTCTCTACATCCTCCTCCTCCTTCCTATTCACACTCAACCAAAGTTCATGTTAGTTCATTAAGACAGTAAGAAACAACAAGTTCATGACACTTTTTCAGTAGGCAAAACAAACTAATACTCCTTACTTCAATCTCGGGCTCTGGTGGCTCATCCTCGTATCTGCAAAAAAATTTTACTCAGTTCACTAAGTTCATAAACCAACTAAAGGAGAAAAAAAAAAAAATTCCATCACTGAAAATAGTCATAAACTATGTATAATGTTGTAACAGTTGGTTTTATAATGAACAGTAAAGATAATTTCAACTTGGAAACATCTAATATATAATCATACACCATCAAAATAACTGCATATCAATTATAAGAAACTACACATCTAATAACATCTTATTTGAAATGCAAAAACTGATTATTTAATTAAAAAAAAAAATCGAACTCAGTCACACTCACCATGGGTAATATCTTTAGGCTCTTAAAAGATATCGCAAATGAAAAGAGAATTGAAACCCTAATCGTATAAGTAAGAAATCTATATTACAGTGAAAGAGATAACTAACCCCATATCAATTTCATTGTAATCATCGTCGGCCATGGTTGATTCACAACTTTGTTTTCCTTTCTGCTTCTGCTACTGCTCCTTCTCCTTCTCTTCTACTACTCCCAAAACAGGTGACAGTGCTTTGTGCCTTTGTCCTTTCAAATGCTTATAGATTAACACATAGAACCAGGAAATGGGTATTGGACTTTTGTTTAAAGATAATATGGGCTTAAAAGCCCAAAGAAAATATGGGCTTAAGGATTCATTGGGCTAGTCATTCAATGGACTATTTTCTCTGCTTCTATTATTTTAGTCAGCACTCAGTCAGCAGAAGCTGAATTAGAGAATTAATCAGTGGCATTTCTACAATTTGATACTGATATAAATTTACTTGGTCCTAACTAAAGAAACATTGTAGAAAGGAGGCAGTCAGGAGGACATCAATAATTTTATACCAGAATGGTCGTCTTTCTCTGGCGCAGACAAGTGATTACATGGTATGATGGTCTTGAAATTGACAATACTTAACTATCATTGGGTGTTTGATTGGTCAATTATGATTCTTTGGTGTTTTACTTAATAGATCTTGAGTTTGATTTATCTCTGCTCTTAATAGGTTGGCTACTGGAGGCTTATTTGTTTATTAATTTTATGACCCTAAAAGATTAGTTGAGTTGTTTAAGAGCTTTCTTTTATACCTTTGGCTAAATTCTTAACATTTGAAGAGAAATTATCGGGTCTACAATGATTTTACCAAATAGCCAGATTGTCGCATGTGAGTGAGCCTAATTAATTGCAGCCATACAAGTGACAAACTTTCGCTTAGTCTCATCTTGCTTTCAAAACTTTCCTAAAAGTCATTCTATTCTTCTAGCCAGAGCAAATGTAACGCTGAACTGATTCAAAGCAGTAATTGATTTTTCATTTGACAGAAATATATATGGACTTGTAATGATCTTGTAGGTGAGTGTAACAATAGAAACTCTTAGATATATTAATAAAAAACAACTTAGATATATTAATAAAAAACAACTTGATAATAACGTGAAACTTTTTGCAGGTCACAACCCACAAAGTGGGATAGAAATGCATTTATTTCACAATTTTCATCCTATCCTATCCAAAATACATGTTTGTTTTCTTATTCTGAAAATATTATTCAATTTTATTTAATTATTTTTAAACCTTGTAGGTTTGTTAATTTAACTAAACACCCTCAAATTTTTTTTTTATAGAAATTGATAAAAATACCTCACCAACCCATATTTGCCAGATTCCGGCCACCACCGTCGAAAGGTGGCCAGAATTTGGTACAACAACATTAATAAAAACAACTTGGTACTAACGTGAAACTTTTTGCAGGTCACAACCCACAAAATGGGATAGAAATGCATCCTATCTGAAATACACGTTTGTTTTCTTAGTCTGAAAATATTATTCAATTTTATTTAATTATTTTTAAACCCTGTAGGTTTGTTAATTTAACTAAACACCCTCCAATTTTTTTTTATAGAAATTAATAAAAATACCTCACCAACCCATATTTGCCAAATTCCGGCCACCACCGTCGAAAGGTGGCCAGAATTTGGTACAACGACGTACTACTGACTGAATCTGGCCGATAGTGCTTCGATATAACTTTTTTTAATCAGAACTCAGTCACTCACCATGGGTAAATCTTTAGGCTCTTAAAAAGATATCGCAATTCTAATACACCCATTCATATGTTCGTTCATCATGAGAATTTACCACACAGCCCAAATATAGGTCCACAATCAGAGTCAAAGTTACACATGCAACTCTTTGTAGCCAAACAAAATATGAAAAGCAAATAATTAACAAAATGCTCATGCTCAGTCCCATAATTTGCAGAAGGAACAAGGTTAAAGGTCTGATCATTAGAATTCAGTGGGTGCAACCAGTAGAATCCTAACTATAGAAAGACGGCTGCAGACTTGATAAGATATGATACAGAAGCAAAAAAAAAAGATTAGTCATCCAACATTACTCTCAAAGAATCTTACCTCAAGCGGATCAGTCTCACCTTCCAATTCAACCATCACCGGAGCATTCATACTGCTCAGTGAAAAGGAAAACTTATTATTAATTTGACCCAGATATAAAAACAAAATATTAGATTGATAGGGTTTACACAAGAAGAAAGAAAGAAGAAAAACCTGATCTGCAAAGCTCGAGTACCTAAGATTCTGGCACGCTCATATTTGGTCATATATTTTGATGTTTTCCGAGCTGCTTCTTTTTGTTCCTCTTCTTCTTTTTCCTCAGCTTCAATAGGATCTCCTGTTACATCTTCATTGTTATTATTCTCTACATCCTCCTCGGCTCCTTCCTATTTCAGCACTCAACCAAAGTTCATGTTAGTTCATTAAGACAGGAAAGAAACAAAAGTTCATGACACTTTTTCAGTAGGCAAAACAAACTAATAACTCCTTACTTCAATCTCGGGCTCTGGTGGCTCATCCTCGTATCTGCAAAAAAATTTTACTCAGTTCACTAAGTTCATAAACCAACTAAAAGGAGAAAAAAAAAATTCCATCACTGAAAATAGTCATAAACATATGTATAATGTTGTAACAGTTGGTTTTATAATGAACAGTAAAGATAATTTCAACTTGGAAACAATCTAATATATAAGTCATACACCATCAAAATAACTGCATATCAATTATAAGAAACTACACATCTAATAAACATCTTTCATTGAAATGCAAAAACTGATTATTTAATTAAAAAAAAANAAAAAAAGCCATATTTACCTTGAAGAACATAACCTAGCTTCTTGGAATCAGCATAATGGGGAAGAGCAAATCCTCCAGGCTTAAGAACAAGCAAACCACCACCAACTTTGACCTCAGCAAGCAAAGAAAATTCACTACTTGACCAACTGCTGTATGATCCTCCTTCTCCCTCAAAAATGGTTTTTGGAAACTTTGCTGATAAGTCCATTTCCATCTCTCGTTGCACCTTTTTCAAAAATTACAACAAAAATGTTTGATTAATTTCAAAATAACATAATCTAACTATAAGAAAATAGAGAAGAAAAGTTGAACTTGCATACCTCTATATATAACTCAAATTATGGGCAAATTGGTTTGGCTTCCTTTTATATAGATACATAGTCACACACGTTTCAGAGTTTACTTTCTTCAAGGGCAATATAGTAAAATACTCACATTATCCAACCACTTCTACGTACTAAGACAAAATTATCAAAATCAGCACTTTCCTCTATTTAATTTATATAAATTGCCAGCTCATTGGATGAATAAGTTAATTATTTATTTATGAGTAAACGACTTATTCCCACCCAAAGTTTAGCAAAATCTCAAGTTTTTACCCCTAGTTTCATTTATTCCAGATACTCACCCTTAAAGTAACTCTGTTAATTATTTTTAGTTCTAACCTAGATGCAGAAGATGCTATTACCATCCTACCCTTAAAAAACAAATTAATAAATTATTTTGTAACCCCCTCATTAGTAGAATTAGAAAATAATTATCTTACTTTCAAATTTATTTTAATGACACCCTCTTCTTCAGCTTCACATCATCCCCATCTCCGACCACCCAGCCACAGTCACTACCACCACCACCGCCTAGCCACTACCGCCACCTAGCCATTGCCACCACTGCCACCCAGCCACTATCACCACCCAGCCTTTTTTTTTTTTTTTTTAAATCTACCTTTTTTTATTTATAAAAAAAATAAAATAAATGAAAAACAAAAATCAACAAAATCTACCACCGTCGTCAACCAACAAACCGCCGTCGACATTAACACAGAAAATGGGGGGTTGCCTGCTGCTGTGAGCAAAAGGCAGGCACAAAACAGGTGCGTCTTGGAAGGGCTCGCTAGCGCACGTTGGCTGTGGCGTGCGTTTGGTGAAGTGGGCGTCTGGGTTGGTTGAGGCAAAACAGAAAACAGGTGGTGAGCAGGTGAAGTTAGGAGGGTGATCAGCGGTGGTTGGTTGGGTTCTCCGACCAGAATCAAAGCAAAAACACTCCAAATAATCAATCAACCGATACCCAAGCTTCAATTTCATCAAAAATCCAACCTTCAACAACAAATTTCAACAAAACGCAAAAACCCTAGGTTGAGTGGTGGACTATGAATAGTGGCTGCCGTGGTCGGAGAGGATGGGGGTTTTGTAGGGAAGAAGCCGCTGAGTTGGGGGGTGGTGGTGGGAGGGGTCTTGGCCACCCAAATCGGTCAAAATCCGGCAAAGAACGATTGCATGACGCCGTTGCTGTGGCCGGAGAACAGTGTGTGCAGTGCGGGGTAAAAGGGTGGGGTTTTGATGGTGGGACGCCAGGGGTTCTTTTGGTGGTGACGGGGAACACCAACAACACCAGATTCCGGCCAAATCTGACCGGAGACGAGAATGCTCGCGACTGGGAAAATTCGCGAAAAAGGGCCAAATCCGGCCAAAAATACGATCGATGAGGCAAGAAGGCTATGCAATCGGGCTTGGGGTGATGAATTCTGTCGGTTTTGGCAAAGAATCCGACTAGATTCAGCTCAAATCGGCCGGCAGCAGGTCGGCAGGTGAGCCCAGTGGTGGCTAGTTGAGAGAAAAAATTCAGGGCAATTAGGACAGGAAGTGCAAAATGACAACTTCACCCTTAGAACATTATTATAAACATTGTTCTGTTACTTTAAGGGTGGATATCTGGAATAAATGAAACTAGTGGTAAAAACTTGGTATTTCGCTAAACTTTGAGTGGGAACATGTCGTTTGCTCATAAGAGAAATTCAAACACGGTGAGCTTGACCTTCTTCCGTATATAATTATAACCAATTAAGACTATGGCTTAGTGGAAAAAGCATTAAGGAAAAAAATTGCTTGACTTCACAAATTATACAAAGTCAAGTAGTCAACCAAATATTGCGGGTCTTCGGGTTTTAGAATTTGATCATTAATTTCCAGCCTCTTTGCAGGTATTCTTTTTAACATAATGTTGTAAATATATAGTTTAGGTTATAAGATATCATGTCATTTGTATAATTTTTTTTTTTCTTTTTTTTAAGTTATAAATAATGTTATATGTTTAAGTTGAGGGTTTAACTTTGAATATCAAATTTTTGATTTTATAGTATCATATTAATATAACAGAATGAATTTTTATCTCTCGCTCCATTTCCGATAAGGGTACGAAGCACTTGATTCATCATCCTCATAGATTTGTAATAACATTGAGTTAGTTGATGACAGTAGTGAATCAGGGGTTCAGATTTTGTTTCTCATTGGTCGGTGGAGTGGGAAAACTTAGTAATTCTGTTGTGTCTGTGATATGCTTTTTGGGATTGTTTCTTTTATTTGCATGGCTTTTTGTATTTTATGATATGAGGGAGTTGAGGAACATATTTATTATTGAAAGTAATAGTCAGGCCTGGCTCTGAAGCTATTAGACTCCAGCCACCAGGAGTTGGTGTCCCTTATGGCACCATCTCGGGTGACTGGAGGGTTGACCAGTCTTCCTTCAAGTTCCGGAATTTTCTTCAAGGAGATGGGCAGTCCCAGGCTGTAGTTAACTCTCACTTGAGTCATCACTATGGGAACTCATCTAATTCAATTCCTGGGACTGGACGCCCCAATCTGGGTCCGGTTTCTGGGGATTGAATAATGCGTGTTGAACAGTGTGGCAAACTCAGGACCAAGTGTGGGGGCGAGTTCTTTGGTCACAGATGCAAACTCGGCTCTTTCAGGAGGCCCCATTTGCAGAGAAGTGCGAGCATCAATACAGAATCCTATATGCGCTTACCTGCATCACCATGTCATTTTCATCTAATAATATTAGTATTTCGGGTTCATCAGTGTTGATGGGTCCTCTGTAGTGCAGCAGGCTCTCATCCAGACCCGAGTGCCCAGCAAGTGCAGCAGAGTCAGCAGCAAGGGGCGTCGAGTGTCTACATCCTTGCCCACATCACAACTGCCAAGTTTCTCTTCCCATGGGCCCTCGAGTACCTGGATCCTTCATTCAGGACCCAAATCTATCCCAGTTGCAGAAGAAACCACGATTGGATATCAAACAGGAGGACATTCTGCAGCAGCAGATGCAGCAACAGGGAATCAACCCTCAAATGCACTAAGCGCCCTTATGATAGTGGTGTATGTGCTCGCCGGCTGATGCAATACTTATATCATCACGACAACGGCCTTCTGGTGTCACTAATAGTTGATTGCTTGTGGTACCACCTATTTGTTAAACCTTTTTTTTTTTTTTTGCACTCCCTCGATGCAATGTATGCTAATATTACCCTCATGCAACTTCTCATTTTTGAATTAATATGTCATTTATGCCCATGCTTTTTTAATCATCGATGGTTACATGCATAATTAGTTTGTCTGCAATTTACTTAAATTTCTGAACTCATTGGTTTTACATCAATCTGATAGGAAAATACTATTGCGTATTGGAGGAAGTTGTGACGGAGTACTATTCGCCTCGTGCAAGAAAAGCTGGTGCTTGGTCATTATATGATATTTTGGACGTGATGCACTTAGTGTTTTCCCCAAGCACCTATGGTCAGTTTTGTGATGTTTCTAATTTAGGAACCTTAAGATTTTTGCCATGCTTTTCTAAAGTTAATAAGTGAATTTGTCATGTAATATTAAAGATTTCCCATTACACTATGATGATCTCTTGAGCAAGCTCCTATCACGGAGGAGTAGAAATAGAAAAAAAAAAAAAAAATGCATTAATTTCATATCTTATAGATATTATTCGTCTTAACATATCCCTTTTTTTTATTTTTATATCTTATGGTGTTTTTTCTTTTCCAGGATTCATGGCGTGTGCATATGTGGATCAAAATCTGGGAGGGCATTTGGTAAGGGATTTGAGAAGTTTTACAGGCTGTATTTGGAATCTTTTACTTAAAGTAGATTTTGGTAATGCTTTTACATAAAAATCAGACTTCAAAATTTGTCAAGCTAGTTTGTGCCTTGTATGCCAAAGAGAGAAAGGTTCCCGATTCATATGATTCAGATAATTCTCTACTCAGATTCTTAACAATCTAGTGTAGATCTTGTTGAGTCTGCTTATCTGGTCACCACTAGAATGAAGAGAAACTGCCAATACAGTTTATACTCTGAGCGTTTGTTTGCATGATTAAATTCTTCTTTTAGTTGTAATAAAGGAGTTAGCTGCAAAATAGTATGTTCACCGCAAAACTTTCTTATTCTGTTTGTCAGTTACTGTGTTATGATATGTTGATTCAAATGATACCTACTATAGTTTTTATGGGCCTGCTTGCAGAGGCAACTTTTGAAGTGCCCTAGGCTGAATGAATCAATTTGGTAGTGGTGCAATTGATGAGCTTATGTTTTTGGACTTGCCAGTGAATGTCGATCTCCTCTGGAATATGATGTTGGAGTACGGAAAAGCAGTCAAGAGAGTGTGTATGAGCGCTTCGTGTTGTTCGTGAGGTCAGCTTCGTATCAATTTCACCCATGACCTAATAAACAGCAAAAATGCTATTTCAATTTAGAATTATTGGCTTATGGTGGACTGACTACCTGTGGGACCTCTATGCTTTTTTAGATATTGTCATGGGAATTTTGTGCTCGTTGTCATGAAGAGCTTCATCCTCGAAGATTGGTTGCACCACAGGTACAATTTTTCATACCTTATTATCTATTCTTTGATTTAGTTGATCTTAATTTTCTCTGATGTACTCATGCATAAACAACAAAAAATCTTGATCTGTCTGTTAATAATTATTGTGGCATGTTTTGCTTCTCTTATTTCATTTAAATTGGTCCTCATATTCAAAGACTGGCCTTTGAGATTGTTGGTCCTGTGATTGAAAACTGGCAGACGCGACTCTCTACATGGGATGCCATTTAGGACAGAGTCTGCTAATTAAGAGATTGGGGTAGGGTGGGGAGTTTTATTTATAATCTTTTTCCCTGAAATGGTAGTGTTTCTCATTATAATGAGATTCTTAGTTCAATGACACATTTATTGCTGAGCAAAAGCAATTCGTTTATTGCAATTCACTCTGACCCATGTAAGTCTCTGCCTTGAATATGTCTTTATTTTATCTTGATTCTTTTGTCCATAAGTACAATCTTTTGCCTGCTGAATGTGTGTAATTTTGGCCAGTCTTCTTAATTGTAAACATATTTTATTTCTTCACATTATGAAGGTCGATAACACATTTCTATATATATTTGTAACATGTACTGCTTATCATACGTCTTCTGCAGGTCAACCAGTTGGTTCAAGTTGCCCAAAATGCAGAGCACAATTTCTGAAGGTGGGCTGATGGGGTCTCTCAGCAGACTTGCAAACGAACAACATATGTGGTTAATTGAGCCACAAGTGACATTTTATAGATGCCATTTGTTTCCTTTTCCTTGTGATTTTGTCCTCTAATATTGAGGGCATCGGTAAAGTAACTATTACAAGGTTAATGGCTTAAATGTTCAGCAAGTTATTAGTGAGGTTGCTGGTGAGCTGGTTGTGCTGTATTTAGAGATGTTTAGTTACCATTTCTATTTAATACTGCATGTATGCTCTATTTGAGCCTGTTTTATTGTATATAAGGATTCTGTGAATCATGCTTAGTTTGGAGTGATTAGGAATGATGCAAACACCTAATGCAGAGAATGTCTTACTTGTGTTCTTTGTTCTAATTCAGGGTCCTGCCAGCTGACGTCAGCTTGCAAAGAGCTTGGAGCTCCAGCCGTTGAATACTTGGGATTTTCTACAGATTGGTGAGGTGTTTCAGGTAAAGTTTAGCTGTTTCAGGGTTTCAATTCTAGTATTAAGTAATGTATGCGTGTTTGTATAATTTCCGAGTTTTGTACAGTAATTGACACAATTATTTCAGATCTCTGAGGTTGTCAACAGCATGAAAGATTTGATAGATTTCTGTCGGAGCAAAATTGGGCCAATTGGTAACTTTCTGTTGCTTGTTTTCATATATCATTTTATACTTCTATATTACCTTTATAGATAGTTATCTTGGTGTTCTATCTTCGGATTTTATGAAATACTAGGTACATTTGTAACTCCTGTACTTGTGATACTATATGTATATCTGCTGCGAAAGGATCAAATCATATTGATAGAATGTAGTTCTCTATGACTGGAGATTATATCATCTTAAATTAATACTAAATGGAGCAATCTGTCTGGGAAATAGGCCTTTCCCCACTTTTGTTCTGCTGTTTAGCGCCATTTCCTCTAAATGCAAATGTTTTGGATTGTTTTTTATGGAAGTACTTAGTAAAATGTGCAGATTTATATTGTCTGTTATCTTCAGTCTTTAGTTTTTGTTGAGTTTGAAGTGTACAATCCACTCAATTTAGTTTCTTTATGTGGGAGTCTCTTATTATTTATTTCTCCTATTTGATGAAGTAAATTCTTGTTATGTAATTGTTTTTTCCCCCAATATTTTTGAACTCTGTTGGCCATTTTGCTTAGTAATTTCAGCTGTAGTTATTTTTTCATATGACCAGAGAACGCAGTTATTATATATTTGTTATTTATTTTTTTCCAAATTTATATGTTTGCTTTGATTTCATACCAATCCTTATTGCAGAGGGCTTGAAAAATTATCCTCGACATGCATCTGTGTCTAAGCTCCAGATGCAAAAGATCAGGAGTGAGCAGCTGGCAAGTGCTCAGGGTTTGCCAACAGACAGGACACCCTCAATAAGCTGATGGCATTGCATCCTGGAATACAACAGTATGAACAATAACCATCACATGGTTGGTCGAGGAGCTTTAAATGGTTCGACAGGCTGCTTTGGCACTTACTAATTACCAAATCTGCTCATGAGGCAGAACTCAATAAATTCAAACTCTAACCTCGCATCAACAGGAGGCATCTTCTTCGTTTCATAATTCTAACCAAAGTCCACTCAAGCTCCAGGGCCTTCCTGCGTACATGCAGGGCTCCCTGCAGACTTGCCAGTTAGTGGCTTTTCTAGTCAGCATCTACCTCCACAACAGCCACATCAGCTGCAGCATCGTTCGCTGAGTTCAAATAACATCTCCAACAGAATCATTCACAGCCCTCCAGTAACCCGGCCTTACAGCCCAGCAATGATCCAGTATTTGCTGCAGGAGATGTCTAATAACAGTGGGACAGGAGTGCAACAGCAATCTCATAGTGGGCAGGCGAATGGGATTATGGGAAGGGTGAATGGTAAGTTCAGATAATATCTAATTCATGTTCTCAAATAACAAGTGGGGTGGTTGGCTTTCATTTATGTTATAAATTAAGCATGTGCTACAACTCATGTGATTCGTATCTTGGACGGCTGGATTTTTTTTACTATAAATATCATTTGCAATTGCAACGCAATAACATTCTGTCAAGTAGCAGAGCATACTGTGTTCAGAAAAATCAAAAACAATAATGGAGTGACAAATCTAACCTCTGTTGATAATTTTGCATAGTTTATTAAGTTGTATTGCGTAACAGGCTGAGAGTAAGGCTAACCTATCAGATAAAGACCAGAGAGACTCCAACCTTAACAAAACCTATGATATGAGATTCATACATTCTCTCCTACCCATCTTGTAACACCCTCGTATAGGTGGAGCTCCCTGCCTACCCGTTCACCTCCCTCTCGTGTGAACCCACAATTATGTGATCGCCCTCTGTGGATGCTTAACAGGAACATTAAAAGACAGATCAGGTATGTTATATCACTTGTCATGGATTGGGTCACACCTAAAAGGCTAACCTATTAAGTGGAGGGACTCTCCCTTCGTAAGCCCAAGACATTCTCAATACGCTTCCATGTGGGATTTATTACAATTGGCAGCTTAAATCTTCCAAAAAAAAAAAAAAAAAAAAAACCTGCTTCCTTTCAGGCCAAAAGATCAAACAAGTTGCGTTACCGAAAATTTCGTTAAGATTTCACACTTTGTAAAAGAATTTCTACGTTCTGGAAATAAATCAGCAACTTAGGCATAAATTGAGTTACAAAGTAGTTCTTGATAAACCTTCCAATAGGGTTTAAAAATTGGGTTTATGCTACATACAAAATTGTCTTCTGGTTACATAGTTGAGAAAGAAACCAAATAGCCGCCTCACAACATACAAGATATTGAGCCAATTAAAACTCTTTTCATAGACATCTAACACAACATTAGTTCCAAACCTGCAATTGTTTTTAACATTGGAGTAAAGGCTCCAGCCAATTGGTTAAAATTGAGGTTGTCATCACCACCACCCACTTGCCTCTTCCAAGAGTCTTCAACAATCAGTTCTTGACTCCCCATCTTCGTAACTGGAAATTACACGAATCCGTTTAATGTACAATCAAATATGAAGGAGATGTAGCAGAAAACAGTAGAAATATAGAAATGCACTTCTTCCAATAAAATTCCAAAGCATTAACGCTAACTTCCATCAGTCAAACAATTTACTGAAAAAGAAAACTAAAAAGGAAACAGTATTATAAACCAACAATCTCACCTTCCATGCGGAGTACGACGAATGGTAACGGAATTTCCGCTCCGAAGCTCCTTCATAGCAATCTAAATAGGTAGAACGCAACATCATAAAATTGTAGCATGAAAATAACATCATCATATTAGTAGATGGATAATGAAGTGGAAAGCTCTATGTAACACATAATATGAAGAGCAAAATCATGCAATGTTACAACACAACACATCCCTTATGTCTGAAATGTTAGAAAAAAAAGCATAGCTAAAATAACAACACTAACAGAATAAAAGGCTAACCCTGCAGCAGGCCAACATTTTATTTAATTTAAAAAAAAAAAAAAAAAGCAAGAGAAGTTGCAGTCCCAATGGGTGACAAAAGAAAAGATCTGTCAATTAGGTGCAATCACTACAATTACAGCGGGGCATTCAACATGAGTGCCAACTCCAGCTTGAATATGCTATAAAACAAGAGGTAAGCAACCATTATCATGCCAAAATAATTTGATAGAACAGGATATGATTTCACAAATGGAAGCATGACTTTGGTTAATATAGAAAAAGTAGGAAGAAGGAACGTCAGTGTTAGAAGTTCACATTTTTCAATAAAAACAAATTAAAGGAGCTAATACTGGATATCCTACTTCCTTTTTCTGGTATCCAAATGGCATGTACACTTCTAAATCACCCATTCATAGTTCGTTCATCTGAGAATTTCCCACACAGCCCAAATATAGGTCCAAATCAGAGTCAAAGTTACACATGCAACTCTTTGTAGCCAAACAAATATGAAAAGCAAATAATTAACAAAATGCTCATGCTCAGTCCCATAATTTGCAGAAGGAACAAGGTTAAAGGTCTGATCATTAGAATTCAGTGGGTGCAACCAGTAGAATCCTAACTATAGAAAGATGGCTGCAGACTTGATAAGATATGATACAGAAGCAAAAAAAAAGATTAGTCATCCAACATTACTCTCAAAGAATCTTACCTCAAGCGGATCAGTCTCACCTTCAATTCAACCATCACCGAGCATTCATACTGCTCAGTGAAAAGAAACTTATTATTAATTTGACCCAGATATAAACAAAAATTAGTTGTATGGTTTACACAAAGAAAGAAAGAAGAAAAACCTGATCTGCAAAGCTCGAGTACCTAAGATTCTGGCACGCTCTTTGGTCATATATTTTTATGTTTTCCGAGCTGCTTCTTTTGTTCCTCTTCTTCTTTTTCCTCAGCTTCATAGATCTCCTGTTACATCTTCATTGTTATTATCTCTACATCCTCCTCGGCTCCTTCCTATTTCAGCACTCAACCAAAGTTCATGTTAGTTCATTAAGACAGTAAAGAAACAAAAGTTCATGACACTTTTCAGTAGGCAAAACAAACTATAACTCCTTACTTCATCTCGGGCTCTGGTGGCTCATCCTCGTATCTGCAAAAAATTTTACTCAGTTCACTAAGTTCATAAACCAACTAAAAGGAGAAAAAAAAAAAAATTCCATCACTGAAAATAGTCATAAACTATGTATAATGTTGTAACAGTGGTTTTATAATGAACAGTAAAGATAATTTCAACTTGGAACAATCTAATATATAAGTCATACACCATCAAAATAATGCATATCAATTATAAGAAACTACACATCTAATAAACATCTTTATTGAAATGCAAAAACTGATTATTTAATTAAAAAAAAAAAATCAGAACTCAGTCACTCACCATGGGTAATATCTTTAGGCTCTTAAAAGATATCGCAAATGAAAATGAAGAATTGAAACCCTAATTCGTATAAGTAGAAATCATATTACAGTGAAAGAGATAACTACCCAATACAATTTCATTGTAATCATCGTCGGCCATGGTGTTCACAACTTTGTTTTCCTTTCTGCTACTGCTGCTGCTCCTTCTCCTTCTACTACATCCAAAACAGGTGACAGTGCTTTGTGCCTTTGTCCTTTCAAATGCTTATAGATTAACACATAGAACCAGGAAATGGGTATTGGACTTTGTTTAAAGATAATATGGGCTTAAAAGCCCAAAGAAATATGGGCTTAAGGATTCATTGGCTAATCATTCAATGGACTATTTTCTCTGCTTCTATTATTTAGTCAGCACTCAGTCAGCAGAAGCTGAATTAGAGAATTAATCAGTGGCATTTCTACAATTTGATACTGATATAAATTTACTTGGTCCTAACTAAGAACATTGTAGAAAGGAGGCAGTCAGGAGCATCAATAATTTTATACCAGAATGGTCGTCTTTCTCTGGCGCAGACAGTGATTACATGGTATGATGGTCATGAAATTGACGATACTTAACTATCATTGGTGATCGAATGGTCAATTAGGACTCTTCGGTGTATTACTTAAGAGATCTTGAGTTTGATTTATCTCAGCTCCTAATAGGATGGCTACTGGAGGCTTACATTATATTAATTTTAGGACCCCAAAAGATTAGTTGAGGTGCGTAAGAGCGGACTTAGATACCTTCGGTTAAATTCTTAACATTTGAAGAGAAATTATCGGGTCTACAATGATTTTACCAAATAGCCGATTGTCGCATGTAGTGAGCCTAATTAATTGCAGCCATACAAGTGACAAACTTTCGCTAGTTCTCATCTTGCTTTCAAAACTTTCCTAAAAGTCATTCTATCTTCTAGCCAGAGCAAATGTAACGCTGAACTGATTCAAAGCAGTAATTGATTTTTCATTTGACAGAAAATATATGGACTTGTAATGATCTTGTAGGTGAGTGTAACATAGAAACTCTAGATATATTATAAAAACAACTTAGATATATTAATAAAAACTTGATAATAACGTGAAACTTTTTGCAGGTCCCAACCCACAAGTGGGATAGAAATGCATTTTTTCACAATTTTCATCCTACCTATCCAAATACATGTTGTTTTCTTATTCTGAAAATATTATTCAATTTTATTTAATTATTTTTAAACCTTGTAGGTTTGTTAATTTAACTAAACACCCTCAAATTTTTTTTTATAGAAATTGATAAAAATACCTCACCAACCCATATTTGCCAGATTCCGGCCACCACCGTCGAAAGGTGGCCAAATTTGGTACAACAACATTAATAAAACAACTTGGTACTAACGTGAAACTTTTTGCAGGTCACAACCCACAAAATGGGATAGAAATGCATCCTATCTGAAATACACGTTTTTTTCTTAGTCTGAAAATATTATTCAATTTTATTTAATTATTTTTAAACCCTGTAGGTTGTTAATTTAACTAAACACCCTCCTTTTTTTTATAGAATTAATAAAATACCTCACCAACCCATATTTGCCAAATCCGGCCACCACCGTCGAAAGGTGGCCAGAATTTGGTACAACGACGTACTACTGACTATCTGGCCGATAGTGCTTCGATATAACTTTTTTGGTAAGATCATGCATGAAAATTGATTTGAAGATCATGATCTACAACCACTGAAATTGTTCTTATCATGTTTTTTGTTTCGTTCAATTAAACTAAAATAATTTTAAGTTTCTTATGTCCAATCTAAATAATTATAATAATATAATAATAATAGCAAAATATAGAAATATGTATAGAGGCTTACAAACTAATCTCACAAACTTTCTCTCATAATCCCGGTGAAATTATAATTTGTTTCTGATGAATTCATTAGATGGAAAAATTCATTAGAATCAAATTATCAACTACCACGTTATATTTATGAGATTCATTTGTTAGAACTCAGCGGTGTATTACCCATACACATAAGTGACATCACTTGCATGACATATCAATAAATAAGAGAATTCAAACACGGTGAGCTTGACCTCTTCCGTGTAAATTATAACCATAAGACTATGGCTTAGTGGAAAAAGCATTAAGGAAAAAATTGCTTGACTTCACACATTCTACACAGTCAGTAGTCAACCAAATATTGCGGGTCTTCGGGTTTTAGAATTTGATCATTAATTTCCAGCCTCTTTGCAGGTATTCTTTTTAACATAATGTTGTAAATATATAGTTTAGGTTATAAGATATCATGTCATTTGTATAATTTTTTTTTTTTTTTTTAAGTTATAAATAATGTTATATGTTTAAGTTGAGGGTTTAACTTTGAATATCAAATTTTTGATTTTATAGTATCATATTAATATAACAGAATGAATTTTTATCTCTCGCTCTATTTCCGATAAGGGTACGAAGCACTTGATTCATCATCCTCATAAAGTTGCTGGGTAATAATCATGATATCATGGATGTGCATGTCTACAGAAAGAAAGAGAGAGTCCACCACGAAAACTGCAAAATCCGGAGTCCATAAGAATATGTAGCTAGCCAGTTTGGCATTGGCACACCTGATGTTTAGCAAACAGATGGCCTTTCTTGATATCAAATTTATATATTGATATACGTGACATCATCATGATCGTTGATTAATTATAATTTTTTTTTTTTAAATGCTACCACATTTGTTGGTGTATGAATTGTATATATATATTTTTCAGTAATTATAACATTGCTCTTAAAAATATATATACATTTATACCAAACTATAAATAGTTGACAACTATTTATTAATTGAATGAACAAATATTGGCCACGTACAGAGTCCGGACAATATAGCAGCGGTTGCATATGTGTATAGGAAGTTCAATCAATGCACAATTAATTTTTTCTTTTATTTTCTCAAAAATAATCTATTTGTATTCTGGTTTTCAAAATTTTGTTACTGTATAACATTGTAAAGAGTATTAAATTCGGAGTGTGTTATCTGATGATAATATATAAAATTAATATTTATTAGCCGGGACAGACTAGGCTGACTATTTTTTTTTGTTGACGGGGTGTCCAGGCAAGCTTATGTGCATCTTTACTAATCTTTCGAGGTTCTAAAATTAACAGCAGGTAAATTCCGAAAGTGGCCACCCCTATTAAAAACCTAAGTAAATCAAACTCAAAATCTCTCAAGTAATATACCTAAGAATCCTAATTAACTGTTGCGCTACTGAGTGGTGGTTGCCATGGTTGTTGGTATCCTACGATACGCAATACGTATTATATGATACGGGTCACCAACGATACGTATTAGAGAGTATATCCTAAACCTATCGATACGTTAATATATATCCTAAGATACGATACGTATCAGTTTGTATCCTTAAAAATATCGATATAAATTGATACGACTTTATTAATTTAGGCCAAAGGTCCAAAAAAAATTTCAAGTCTAATCCGAGTCACCCAACCTGGTTCACTAAAATTTGTCTAAATTTACCCATTTTGTATGGAGAAAGTAAAATGAAGATGTGTTGCCCATTTTGTATGATAATAATAACACAAGTGAAGTTATAGATATTGACATTGATCTTGGAAATGATATAAATTCTTAATTTTGTGATTAATTTTGATTATGTAATACCATAATTTAAAGCTAATAATATCACAAATTTTTTTAATTAATCATGAGAATGATATTAATTTTTAAAAAAGTTATAGTATTTTATTAATTTTTTAAAAAAAGACAGTATTCTAATATACGATATGATACGTGATATACAATTTAAAAAATTATGTTTTGGATACACGAATCACAATACCATATATGATATACAATTTAAAAAATTATATTTTAGATACACGGTACTATATACGGTATACAATTAAAAAAATTATGTTTTAGATACACGATAAGCTACATTATTTGACAATCATAGTGATTGCGTCTTGGACCATTGCTTTCTTGAAAAACTTTACATACTCCGTTTTCTATCGCTAGATATTTGCTATAAAAATCCAATACTTGTAAATCTCAACTGTACACTGTTTTCTGTCGGTAGATAATTGTTATAAATATCCACTGCTTGTAAATCTCTAAGCACTGCATGACTGCAATATTCCAAAATTAAATTATTCCATGCAAGCTATGGCCTCCAGACTCATACTAGTAGAAACATATATTTCTCTTCCTTTCTTGCTTCTAGTTCCTCTCTTTCTTTTCGTCTTGAAGCATAAATTTTCCAAAAATCAAGTTTCAATTAGACTCCCACCAGGTCCAAAACCATGGCCGATCATAGGAAACCTTCCCCTCATAGGTGACAAGCCACATGTGTCAATGGCCCAAATTTCCAAGGCTTATGGCCCTCTCATTTCCATCCGTCTTGGAACTCAAGTTGTCATTGTCGGCTCCTCTCCGGCTGCTGCAGCTGCCATACTCAAGACCCACGACAGGGAACTCTCTGGCAGGCACGTGCCACATGTGTCATTTGCAAGAGAGCCTGAGTACAATCGGGACTCAATTGCTTGGACCTTCGAGTGCTCTGAAGAGTGGAGGAATTTCCGAAATCTCATGAGAAATGAGCTTTTCGGGTCAAAAATCGTTGATGGTCAGTCGCATATCAGAGAAAAAAAGGTTAGTGAAATGGTAAAGTTTCTGGGTTCAAAGGACGGACAAACAGTGCCAATTCGGGAAGTCTTGTTTGTTAACACGTTTAACTCCTTGTCAAATATTTACTTGTCGAAAGATTTCTTAGCTTTTGGAGGAGTAGCAAGTAGAAGAATGAGTGGGCTTGTAAGAGACATGATGGAGTTATGGACAGCACCAAATATATCCGATCTGTATCCAATATTGGCCGGGTTGGATCTTCAGGGTCTGAGGAGGAAGGCCGATGAGTGTGTTAAAAAAATGTGTGGGATTTGGGATAGCACGATAATAGAGAGAAGAGAAAGAAGAAGTGGCGATCATCCGAATAAGAACAGAGATTTCTTGGACGTTTTGCTTGACAGTGGATTTTCTGATGAACAAATCAGTTTTGTCTTTGTGGTATGCTCTCTCTCTCTCTCTCTCTGTTCTGCTCACACCTTAAACACTATTTCAGAAATAATGATAAGTGATTGATTAGGTGTAATTTATTGTAAACATTTCAGGAACTATTAGCTGCAGTGTCTGATAGCACCACCTCAACAGTAGAATGGGCCTTGGCGGAACTCTTGAAGAATCCTGAAACCATGTCGAAAATCCAGAAAGAATTGGCAGAGGAAATCTCAGAAGATTTCGTAAGAGAGGAACATCTGGCGAACCTTCCCTATTTGTATGCATGCGTCAAGGAACTTTGAGATTACACCCTCCAGCGCCACTTCTGCTACCACACAGAGCGATCGAAGATTGTGAGGTGATGAAATACACCATTCCTAAAGATTCTCAGGTTTTCGTGAACGTATGGGCAATTGCAAGAGACCCTACCATTTGGGAAGAGCCTTTGAGTTTTAAACCAGAGAGGTTCTTGAATTCTAGTTTGGATTACAAAGGCTCTGATTTTCATTATCTTCCGTTTGGTAGTGGAAGGAAGATTTGTGCAGGCATGCCGATGGCTATTAGGCAGGTTCAGTTGGCTTTGGCATCTTTAATTCATCACTTCGAGTGGTCTCTTCCAGATACAATGAAACCTCAGGAGCTAGACATGAATGAGAAATTCGGTGTGACATTGCTGAAGCTGGAACCTCTTATGGTAATTCCGAAACAAAGGAAATAATTAATGATCCTGCCTAATTCTCAACCTCTTGAATGGGCACTGTTGATTTTGTTTATCAACATTGATTGTGTTTTTGGTGTGTTTTCAATTTAGATCTGCAGTTTTGGCTGCAGGTGTTGTGCTAGCTGTTGTTTTGTTCGCTTTGTTGGGAATCGGGTAGACATGTCAATTCCTTGATTCCTCTGACAATATTTACCGGCTCTTGTGTCATACATGCTTAATAAAGTTTTCTTTTACCTTTTGTAATTTGTAAGCAAAAAGTTCTCTTATATATTAACGATAAAGAATCAGGCTGAAGCCATTGTTCTTAGAATAGTAGATATTAGCTTTAGTTTAATTGACAACATCATCTCTTATGAGTGTAGAAAAAAATATGTGAAAATCAAGTCTCCTTTAACTCCATAATTGTATATATGTATACATGTTAACAACAAATCTATGTAATAAAGATAATATCAAGAAAACTTATATAATATTATCTTGTTATATCATCATATTAACATGACGAGAGTTCAATTGAATTGGGTTTGTAAATAATAGTTCAACCTTTTTTTTATGATTAGGGGTGTCCCAAACATTGGAACTATCGGTCGAATAAGAGTTTTAGTGGTTACCCCTATTAACAACTGAAAAGTGACTCTATTGAACCACTCGACCATCCAGACTCAACTTTTATATATATATATATAGGAAAACTAAGTCAAGTCATGGTTGTTTGGACCCAAAATTTTTTAACAAGTTGCATTGAAATTGTTCAATGGTCAACGGAAACACAACCAATTAGTGATATAAAATATATTGGTGAGTAGTGCAGAATTTCAAGGATTTATTTTTCATTACGTTATTCAAATAATAATATATTGTGAGTATTTACGGTATTCTTCAACATAAGGAGTGAATTTAGGAATTTGTCAAGTAAACAAAAATTTATAAAATAAAATAATCTTCCCAATTGAGTTTTTGGTTCAATCTTCCAGTGATTCAGATCGAATGAATCCCATGATTCAAGTAATTAATTGAAAAGCTGTCTACCACAGCCTTAATTTGGGCCAAATTTGTTCCCTTCATTACAAAGACCCGCGGTCTAATTGATTTCCTCTTTCAATTTTTTTGTTTTTTTTTTTTTAATCAACTAATCTTTCGGAACCTTGAAAATTGGAATTATCAATCGAGTAAAAACTTCAATAGTCACCTATATTAGTAATCAAAGAAGGACTCAAACTCAAAACTCTTTTAATAATACATTCAAGAATCTCTATCGAACCACTCGATCACCCAGAGATTGACTCTCTCTCTCTCTCTCATTTTGCATCACTAGCTATCTATATGTCCATCGCCATAGATAATTAACAACTTATATATCTATCCAAGCCAAGCCAACCCATGCAATTAATAAATAGTTTCCAAATCGATTATTGCAGACAAAATCACAATTCAACTTCCCCTTAAAGAAATCTCTACAATTATTTTAACCATCAAAATGATGTATCAGCACGTACAGATAATTACTTTCATTGCCATATCATATTCATTTAATTTCACAAGTTTCTTCTATAATTAATCATGAACCTGCTGTTAAAAAAATTCGTCTATTAATTTTGTGTAGTTTTTTGAAGTATGAACGTCCATGCAACATGCATGTATAGGCTCTGACTCTTTCAGATTGTATTGAATTTTTTTTTCTTATCCATATCATATAATTATTGAAAGCAAGTTGAAGTATGAATTAAATTGTATATCTTATAGATACATGACCCCGGTCGTCGTCGTCCTCCAAAAGCTATATATGCATGAACCGTTGATTTGAAGCAGCAGCCTGTATTATTGAGTAATACTATATATATTGCAATGACTCGGAGAGAAACGTAATCATAAAACGACAATATACATTAAAGTCGGCCATGTTCAAATAAGGTGAGCCTGTCAACCTTTCGTAATCAGTTAATCAGTGGAAGAAGTGATAATGGAATCAACTTGTCGTATACGTAACGACCTTTATATTGTATGATGGCGTGATTCGATACAAAATTTTGAGTTTATTACTCAAAATACTTTAAGATTAAATTTCTCTGACTTACTAATAGGATGGTCATTGACAAGGATGGAGTCAATCTTTTTGAGGGTAAGTTTCAGATTAAAAAAAAAATTTATTAATATATGAACCCACAAAAAATTACTATTAAACCTTAATTCTCACGTGTTCATCCATAACTTCGTTCAACGTAAGGGGTAATGTTATATTTATATCACTCTTTTATATTATTTTTATTCATAATTTCGTTTAACGTAAAGAATAATATTATATTTACATCACTCTTTTATATCATTTTTATTACATTATGATCAACATAAATTTTTAATTATTTTTGATTTTATATATTATAATATAATTTATGTGATTGTAGTATATATCATATCATAATATAATAAAAAGTGTGTAAAAAAAAGCGTAAATATAATATTACCCCAGAGGGTCGAACTAGAGCAGAGCCACCCTGCGCAAGTCAACGCCAATGAGTGGTTCTTTGGTAGATGTAGATTGATACGGTTATTACAAATTACATAAATTTATATATCGGTTTTTATTTTAATTGTCCATCCTGATACTTAATATAACTAAATTATTTGTTCTCGTTCTTTAATTAGATGACAATTACTATAAAAGAATATCTATTATAGATTTCAAATCTTATATAATCAAGACTTGAAAATTTTATTATTTTAAATTTTTGGGACCTTGTTCATATTTCTGTCTCTTTTGACAACGCCGGCCAGTTTTTTTTTTTTTTTTTATATTTAAAAAAATATTACTAGTATATTTTAAAATTTAACATAACTTACTAAAAAAAAAAAAAATCTATTTTTTTCATTTTACACTTCCAAAATTCATTGTCCTCAAAGTAGAAGTAGTTTTAAAATTTATGAAAACACAAACATCTTGTAAATTATTTTAAAAGTTGATTATGGCTAAAGCTGGCTAAAAAATGATACTACAGCAATTCCAAACCAAGCCTTAATCTCTCAATAAAATGGTAAGGAATTAATTTTAGATTTTCTACTTTTGTGTTTTTTTATTAATTTATTGGAAATTTAAAATCATAATTTCAACAAAATTTTATTCTTATATTTTTTATATATACAAATAAAAAATAAGATTAAAATAACAAAAATCTTCTCGTATCAAAATAAAAGATAAGAAAATTCAAATAGCTTTTAAAATATTTCAAAAATTATTATATATAATATGAATTTAGATGATTCTCATATCATAAAAGAAAGCCAACAACTTGGTCAGATTAGAATAAGATTTAAACTCAAACTAATGATCTAATCAATCTTGTTTAGACTAATTAGAAGTGATAACTAAAGACTCATTAGAATAAGATTTAAACATTAGCTTAGAGTATAATGTATAAGGTATTCTAATGAGTCTTTAGTGATAACTCACTAAAGACTCATTAGAATACCTTGATTTGATGCGTTTGAACACTGGTTGACTCGACCTGGATGCCAAGAGGTCGAAGAAACATTTTCATGCAGATGACCTAAAATGGCATTTACTTTAAGGGTCAGCGACCTGCATTAGACCACATCCAGTGCCACAACGATGGCTTCGATCTTCGCCCGAGGTTTACGACCTGATTGCACTATGGAATTTTTTGCGTAAGGCAAGAGATCGTATGGTTTCGCGGCTAATATACGTCCAAGTCGAATAGTCACGTTGCTTCGCGGTAAGACATGAGCCGAAGAGTGTTGTAGGTAACAACCTCTTCAGATGTTATCCGTTGCACTTTCATAGCTGATGCATTTAATGAACTATCTTTTGCTCTGACAGACGTGTCCTGTGCGCAATAAGTGCTAGCCATGCGCATTAAATGCGAGCCATGTTGAAACGACATTCCATATTAGAGCATTTAATGCGGATGTGAGCGCATTTAATGTGGAATAGGGAAAACGTGCCGTCGCTTAAGTGTTTCAATGGAAGAGAACGACGATTTGGTTTCTCGAAGCGTGACGATCACTCTTCTCCGCTGATCTATGACACGTGGTCGCGATCAACGGTGAGATGCGTTTTCCACCCAAACGTCATTTGACGTCGGGAAACCAAAGCACCATTTCCTTCCATATAAAATCCCAAGTTCACTTCAGGCAATGTCACAGTATTCATCTTCTCAGAGAAAGAGCAAGAGATTTCCGTGACCTTTGATTCTTTGTCTATCAGATTGGTGCACGCTTGATATCTGGAGCAGGAGGACTAATCTTCTCATTTCAAGAGGTAAGGATAATCCTTCTACCACCTTTACTATTTTTTCTTATTTTCAATAGTTGTCGTGCGATGACAGTCTGTCGGAAGTTGATCAGAGATGAAACATTCTCTTTGGGATTGAGCCATTGATGGTGGCTCTAAATGTATTATGTTAGGATTTTTCTAGGGTTTAACGGAGGAAGTATTTTTCTTTTTCCTCACGTCATCGTACGAAACTGTGTACGAAGACTGAGTGATTCCCTGCATGTCACTTTTCTTTTCAGATCGCAAAAGAATGGACTCCCCAATGACCAGGACTGAGGAGGGTCCCCCTCAAGAGATCCTATCGGTAATTACTGCCTATGAGATCCAGAAGGTGGTAGACCAATACGCTCTTGACGTAGAGGTCTTCCGAGATAGGGTACACACAGCTCGGAGTCCATCACGAGGGATGGCTGCAATCTTTGAGAACATATTCAAGAGTGGAGGGCAGATCCCCTTTCACCTTTTTGTTAGGTCGGTCCTTAATCATTTCGGGATCACACCATTACAACTCACGCCGAACGTGTACATGATAGCCGTGGCTATGTACATTGCGTGTGGCAAGAACAGATTGGGCGAGCTAACTGCACTAGAGCTTGGTTGCTCGTACATTCTTAAAAGAGTAAGGACAAGGATTCTTACTATTTTTCCAAACGACCTACCATTGAAGCGGGAATACATAGTTACCCAAGCAACGTAGGGACATACAAGACGAAATTCTTTTCTTTCGTCATGATGGCATTTGCCATTTTTAGGATCCAAGTAGGTCCTCCTTTCTTTTGAGTTTGAGAATTTTCTTTCGTTCTTTGCTAACGAGCTCTTTGTTTCTTCGCAGTTAACAAAACGACCAAGTTAGAGCTCCTCAAGGATCCGGATAGGATCGCTACCTTCGACTTTCTATTCGAAGAGAGTTGCGATGCAAGATTGCTCGTGACAACCGTAAATTTGTGGAAGTATGATTTCTTCAACTCAGAAACGACCCTAGAGACCACACTGAGTAAGCTCGTTGACCTTAGCCTTTTTGATTTCGCATGCAGTGAACTGTTTACTAACGATGTTCACGTGCAGCGACCATGCCTCCCAAGGCACCCAAATCACCACGACCATGACAATTTGCCTTTCCCAGAAGGGGTGCCATCGGACCAGCTGAAACGGCTCCCAGTTGTCCCCCCGTCGGAGGGACATCGACAACTGATTCGGCCTGACCTATGGGCGCTCCCCAGCCTTCGGCTGTTCGCCCGAAGCAGAAAACCACGACCCAAAGGCCTAAGAAGAGGAGGCAAATTTAGACCAAGGAATCAGAGTCCGAACCGGAGGGTTTGGGCGTTCAGCCCGAGAGGTCGTAACCTTACCAAATTGTCTACTCGGGATGGCCACCTAGGGGCATGACCGGCATCTCCATCACTCTCGGGGGTCCGCAGGCAAGACAATAGGTGACTGCAGTCCCCAGGAGGAGGTCGGGAAAGGAGTTGGTAGAGGGAACTCTATCTTCTATGGGCACAGACACCCTTGTGCAAGAGTCAACGGGTCAGGTACCAGACCATCTACAGCCGGTAGTCTTTGCTTTGCTGGAATGCGGGCTTGCAGAGGTTTTTGAGCAGTTCATAGCCTTCGACACTATGGACTTGATGACCACGTCTTTCCAACACCTGAGCAAGGTAAACGAGTTGCCCTTGGCGAGGACAATTGTTTTTGTAATATAAAGGACTAACTTTATTCTTTTCGTTATGCAGGCCCTGCTTTCTATGCACCTTTCCCTGCAGAAGGTCCAGTTAGGGGCTGCTGAGGGACTGGTCGAGATAAGGGCATAGAATGCATGGCTCAAGCGGGAGCTAGAGGCCGCACGAGCAGACAGAGACTCGTCCATCGTTTAGGTGGATCAGCATTTCTCCGAAAGGGATGCTGCATTTCGCGCGATGGACTTTTAGAAGTCCGAGCTGGAGAAGCGCAACGAGGAGATAAAGGAGCTCCAGAAGACCATGGCTAGACTTACAAGAAAGGCTAGCGAGAAAGACCAAGTGCTACAAACGACCTCCAAGCGGGCCTTACGAGCAGAGAGGGAAATTGGCGATCTGTGGGAGACTACTGAGAAGCAGCGCTTAGCGCTTGAGGCAGAGCTCAACTTTAATCGAGGTCGCATCACTTCGCTAACTACGGAGATGCAGTAGTAGGAGGCGGAGATCGAGAGTAGGGCTGCAGAATGGACGATTTAGTCCATTTTTGCCCTTTGGCCGAAAAACCTTAGATGGATCTGTCCGACCTCCCTAACAAGTATCGGAACGAACTTACTTCCATGACGCGGGCCGAGGCTAAGGAAGCGGCTCAGGGATCCGACTTGGAAGAGGAGCATCCAGAGTTTCTTCAAGAGGAGCCCGCACCTGAATAGGTGGTCGGCGACTAGCCTGGGGACGAGGATCAGTGATCTCCTTCTGTAGTCTTTTCCCTATTCGCCCATGTACTTTCCCTTTTTTATTATGAATAAAGACGTCGCTTTTCATAATCTTTCATGAGCACTTACAATTTTCGTATTCTTACATATGAGATCGCATTCTAACTGTTTACAATAACATTGGTACAAGTTTGTGCGAACAGAATTGTATACATGGGAAAATGATTACAAAACAACAAAATTGCACATTTGCTATTTACAAAGATTACAAAGATTAAGAAAAGTAAGATCTTTACAAGGAAACAATTGAGTTCAGAATTACTGATAATATAGTCGGAGATGTTCAGCATTCCAAGCTCGCGATACTTCAGAACCATTTAGCCTTTTGAGATGATAAGTCCCTGGTCTTATTACTTTAGCGATGCGGTATGGGCCCTCCCAGGTCAGTCCCAAAACTCCCGCACTTGGTTCTCTAGTACTGAGAAGGACTTCCTTTAAAACGAGGTCGCCGACCTGGAAGTCTCTTCTTCTAACTTTAGAGTCGAATAACCTTTTTGCGCATTGTTGATAGGCAGCTATTTTTAGCTGAGCCTTGCTGCGATGTTCTTCAACTAGATCCAGACTTGTGCGCATAAGCGCTTCATTGTCGGCTTCGCTAAACAGGTCCCCCCGAAGTGAACTGCTCCCTACCTCTACAAGGATCATCGCTTTGCAGCCATATGCTAGTGAAAAGGGAGTTTTTGAGGTAGAGGTTCTTGGAGTCGTCCTGTATGCCCATAGGACTTCAAGAAGGTCGTCGGCCCAATTTTCCTTGGCTGCGCCAAGTTTGGTCTTTAGAGTGTGCTTGATGGTTTTGTTGACAGCTTCAACTTGACTATTTGCTTGCGGTCTTATGACCGAGGCAAACTTTTTGTGGATACCCAGCTCGTCGTAAAACTGCTTGAATTCCTCGTTATCGAACTACTTCCCATTATCAAATATAAGGGTATGAGGAATCCCATAGCGGCACACAATATTTTTGAAGACGAAGTCCTTGAGCTTTTTGGTGGTGATCACGGCTAATGGCTCTACTTCGACCCACTTGGTGAAGTAGTCTACTGCGACCACCGCATACTTGACTCCCCCTTTACCAACTGGCATGGGACCAATGGGATCAATTCCCCACATGGAGAATGGCCAGAGGCTGGTCATGGTTATCAGCTGGTGGGAAGGAGCTCGCGGTATGTTCGCGAACCGCTAGCACTTGTCACACTTTTTGACAAAGTTGTAGGTGTCTTCCTAGATCAGGGGCTAGTAATATCCTTGACAAACAACATTGTTGGTGAGAGATCGTGCGGCCGTGTAGACCGACTTGGCTTCACTATCGATGTTCAAGGCATGACAAATGATGTCCAGGCTGATCTCGACCATATCGACATACGTCTATGTGAACACATCAATACTCTCTCTGAGGAAGCTGGTCAGGTCGTTAGCGAGCTTGGGGTTGAGATTGCTTCCAATCCTCAACACTCTGCTCGGCTCACTCTGGTCGACTGGCACTTCTGTTAGATCCTCAGTTGGTCCACTGGCAGGGCATTCCTGGATACGAGTATCCATATTATTCTCAACTGGGCCAGGCTATGGTTTGATCCGACTGATCGCCATTGCCTGTTTGGGAATGCCACGCGAGATGCCTTTCCCCTTGCACGCCATCTACACTGCCTTTACATAGCAGTTGAAAGATGCGCGCTGAGACCCGTTTACTTCCTTTATCCCTATTAGGGTGGGAAACTTCATCTTGAGATGGCAGATCGAAGTGACTGCTTTGAAGTTCCTTAGTAGAGGTCGCCCTATAATGCCATTGAAAGCGGACGGGCAATCCACTACTAAGAATTCAGTTATTTTGGTCATCTCGTCAGAGTCACCCAGTATGACTAGAAGCGAGATCGTTCCTTTGGGGATCATATGATCCCTTGTAAAACCATATAGGGGGATTGAGGCGGGCTTCAGGTTAGCCTCATCCAATTTCATTCTCTTGAAAGCTAACTGGAACAGGATGTTCACAGTGCTTCCGTTGTCTACCAACATTCTGTGGACATCAAAGCTCCTTATTTGGGGCGTGACGACGAGAGCATCATCATGGGGATGATGCAAACAGACTGCCTCTTTTTTGGAGAAAGTGATTTCCTCCTCCCTGCGAACCTTTGGTGGTCGCTGTGTCATGTTCATCACACGGATAGGGTCGTGATAAGCTACGCGAGCATATCTTTCCTGGGCACCTCGTGAGTTTCTTCCAAGGTGTGGTCCTCCAAAGATTATCCCCACGCTACAGAAACCCTTGCAATCACGACGCTTCTTACTCGGCTTTTCTTGATTTTTCTCTCTTACGGGAGCGGAGTCATCAACATACTCTTTAAAATGCTCCTGCTTGATAAGATTTTTGATTGCCTGTTTGAGAGCTCGGCACTAATCGGTGTGATGCCGATTGTCCCGATGATAACGACAGTATTTTTTTGTTGTTTCTAGATGAGGAGGGACCTTTCATGGGCTCAGGCTCTCCGAGTAGACCGGCCTCTTCTGATTTATCAAGAATGGTCAAAATGGATGCATTCAAAGGGGTTACTGAGCAATGTTCTGAAAACCGGACCGGGAGCCAACCCGGCCAAATGGCCGGTTCCTGGTTCGAACGGTTTGACCGGTCTGACTGACCGGTCCGACCGGTGACGTTAGCATGCTGGTTGAAGCTGCATATCTACAATCAGCACCCCTGGTTTTGGAAACTATCAACATTCTACCCTGCGTTAATGTTTGTTAATGCGTCCTCACATTTGAGTATTTGGCACTGGTTCAGACATTACAATGAGTAAACTGCCCATAGTTTTTGTATTATTAAAATAATAACTAAACAAAATCAATAAATATATTCTTTAAAAGACCATTAATTCCAAATCAACAACTACTAGCAAAATTAATGAAAATATTTAATTAATAAAAAATATTAATTAATAATTAATCACAAATCATTCAAAAATCAAAATAACGCCACCCATCTTCACTATCCTTCGTCTTGTCTCTTCCATGGAAAAGCTTCTACTGAAAAATCTTCATCTCTACCACTTTGCTTACAATAGTTGGATATTTTCCATAAAACCAAATAACAACCCACAATTAATAATCGTAATCAAATCACAAACCCACAGCATAGAATAACAAAAAAACGATACAACCTTTCCTAACATCAGAGGTTGAAGCTGGCAGATAGCAGCTACGACCGGTGGCATATGGAAGCTCGTAGATGGCGGCAGACGGCAGCAGATGTGAAGGTTGAAGCTGAAATCTGAGCTGAAATGACTTATCCGGCAGATCAGCAATGGAGATGGTAATGATTGAAGAGTTCACGTTAAAGACTAGAAGACTGGAAGTTGAAGAATGAAGCGTTGAAGCAGAGTAGAGTAGACTGCAGACCAAAGACTTGAAGACTGAAGAGTGAAGACGTGAGGCGCTGAAGCTTAGCTGAAAGCTTGAAGGAGATCTGACTTCTGAGATCTCGAATGGAGGACACGAAGAGGAGGACTAGACTTGAGAGTGGAGGAGATAGTGAATGGCAGTAGCAAACGGCAAACTAGATGAAAAAGTGAAAAGTTGAATAAGGGAGATGGCTTTGTATCAGTGTATCTGTAGCTCAAAAGCAAATTAAAAATGTGTTTTTTAATAAAAATTTTGAGGGTTTGTTTTGAGTTTGACAGTTTGACTTTTATGTGTGGGCATGTGATTGTTTTGAATTTTTAAATTTTTTTTTTTATTTCATGTGTTAAACCGGAAATGTGTGGACCGAAAATTTGTTAAATAACGGTTGGACCGTCAGTTTGCTACAGTACGACGGTCCAACCGCGATTTGAAATGGCTTAATGGCAAATCCCGGTTATTTGCTCTCTTCAAACCGGAAATGCAAGCAGGTGGCGGTCCTACTAGTTCGACCGCTCGGTCCGGTCCGGGTTTCAAAACCTTGTTACTGAGTCCTATTGCGATCACGACGAGGAACTAGAGCATAAGACTTCTTAGGCTCGAACTGAGGTTTCTTTCCTTTTCGTTGATCGTCATTAGCCCATCTGCGATCAACTTTCCTATTTTTCCCCTGACCTGGTGCATTGCCAAAAGTGTCGGGGTCGTGGCGATGGAGCGCTGCCACAGAGTTCTCAATACGGAGGTATTTCTCCGTAAGGTCGTAAAAGCGGGTGAGAGAAACATCGTCCTCTTATTGCAGCTCCTTCCATAGGTCTGTCTGTGGATGAACTCTCGCTATGATGAGAGTCCGAACGGACTCTTCGGGAGTGTGAGCAGTGTGGAGCTCTCTGTGGAACTTATCGATATAAGATTGGAGGGATTTATCCCTCTCTTGCCTTATGTTGCTGAGGTAGCTCAAAGGCATTGAGAACTTCCTGTTTGCTTAGAAGTGGCTCAAGAATGTCGAACTCATCTGATTCCACAAGCTGATTTATCCCGTCGGGAGCGACCTGAACCATCACTTGGCATGAGACGTAAGAGTCATTACCAAGCATCGGCATTTTGCCAAATCAGAAACTTGATGAAGTTCCATCAGGTTGTTGAATTCGTATAAATGATCCTGTGGATCAAAATTTCCATCGAACGCCCGCATATCGGGCATTCTGAATCTGGACGGGAGAGGGGTGGCTAACATAGCTGGAGAAAAGGGAGATGCTTCTGCGATCTGCCCTCGCCCATTTTGCTGAGCTTTTAGCTGATCCAAAGCTTGCTTTAGCTCCTCAATCTGAGGCAGCGGAGCCATCTGGGGATTGCTTTCCCCCATGCAGGTTCGACCCTCGTGATTGCGGTTAAAGGTGGAGCAAATGGGACGGGTTAGGCAGGTCAACCCTAACCTAGCCCGCATTCAAGAGGGTTCAACCTGGACCACCAATATGGCGGGCCGGGTTGAACCCAACCCGCCAGCAACCCCTGGGCGCGCTGGGTTGAGAAATGGCAACCCGGCGACCGGCGGGTTGCTGTTTTGTCTTTTCTAGAGAAATAACGCCAACCCGCCAGGTTGACCCGCGGGTTGGCCGAAAAACAAATAAATAAAAAAGCAAAATTAATTTGTTTTTTTCTAATTACCCTTTTATCCTTGAAATATAGCCGTTTTATAGCCGTTGGAGGGGTCTTTTTTGTCATTTTCTTTTCCCCTTTTTTTCTATGAATTGGCCCTAAACTCTCATCTTTTCTCACAACTCAAATTCTTTCATTTTCTCTAATCTCTAATATCTCAATTATTCATTTATTCTCTTAATCTCTTTGTTATCAATTTGCTCTTATTTTAATTTTTATTAGTTTTTGCAATTTTCAATTCATATTTCCGATTTCCGATTTCCGATTTCTGATTTCCGATTTTCGATTTTAGATTTTCGATTTCCGATTTCCGATTTCCGATTTCCGATTTCCGATTTCCGATTTCCGATTTCCGATTTCCGATTTCCGATTTCCATATTCCAATTCTTTTTCTTTTTCTTTAATTTTTTATTTCTTCTACATCAATTTTTTTTTTTCAATTACAATGGATAGATATTTCTCTTCCATCAATTTCAATGATGAAGAAAACTACTATCCTAGTCCTAGTCCTAGTCCCGCTGATTTTACTAACATAAATGTAGGAGATTCAAATAGTCCCGCTTTCCCAGTCTCAGAATCTGATACAACTCAAAATATGCCCCCGATTCCTCCCTATACAGCTCCCGATGGTTCTAAAAGTCATCCTCGTCCAACTTCATCTCAAGCTAAGGCGAGTTCATCAACTGCCGTTGAAACCGAAGACGACAATACATCAAACTTTTGGGTGCATTTCGACAAGTTTTACGAGACAAAAAATGGCGTTCAAGTCAAGAAAGCAAGATGCAAATATTGTGGAAATATTTATAAAGCTGATTCAGGTAATGGTACTAGTACTTTAAAAATGTATGATAATAAACATATTGCTCAACATGGAAATAGAAAAACCAATCAAACTCAAATAGCTAATATGGGTACTAGTTGGCGTTATAATTCTGATGTATATAGGGAACAGTTAGCTTTATATATTGCTGCAACTGATCAACCTATTAATATGGCTGAAGATAAATATTTTGAAAGATTTATTAAAAATTCATTTTTTCCAGGATTTAAAAGTTATTCTAAAACTGTAACTAGAAATGATTTACTAAAAATGTTTGGAAAAATGAAATTAGAATTAAAAAATAAAATACATAGTTGTCATGTTAGTGTGGCTCTAACTGCCGATATTTGGAGTGGTAGAGCTAAACAAGATTATATTTGTAAGACTAGTCATTATTTTGATAACGAATTGAAATTAAATAAATCTTTATTAGGATTTAGATTAATGGATGTGGATCATAGTGATCAAAAAATTTATAATAAAATTGTTGAAGTTTTAGAATATTATGATGTTCTTGATAAAGTGATAAGTTTAACTTTAGATAATGCAAGTGCTAATACTACAACTATAGATTTTTTTAAAACTAATTATCCTTTTTATAACAATTTGAAGTTTTTTCACCAACGTTGTGCATGTCATATTATTAATTTAATTGTAAAAAGTGGTATGAAATCAATTAAACAAAATATTGATAGAATTAGGGAATCTTTAGCTTGGATTACCCTAGTTAGTAAATACAAATACGACAAAAAAAGGGTACAAAAATTTTACGGGTATAATACGGCAAACAGTAAAAAATATGTTTATAAAAATTCAGCCATGAAATTCGGATACGGGAAAAATACGGTACGGGTTTAATACGGTGCATTGTCAATAATACGTTTTGAAAAATACGGTAACATCAATCTTAGTTTTAATACTTTTATGGATTACTTAACTAAAATCAATATAGTATTTCAAATGCAAAGTATTCAATTAACCAATAACACAAATATACAATATATAAATAATATTCAAATTATAGTCTCCAGACTCAAATACAATATTTAGCCATGATTCTTTACTAATTTAAAACTTGATAAGTTTGATATTAAATGCAACCAATTTTAACTTCCCATTAATCCATTAAATTATTTAAATCAAAAACTAAAATTTTGTCTCACAAATCTATATAAAAAATTAGTGTTACAATAGTCTAACTATTATTTTATACCTATAATATATGACAGTTTTTTTTTCACAATAAATTATTATTTTAATTTCATTAATCCAATCTAATTTATTAGATAGCATGGAAATAATTTAAAATATGAAATGTGTTTTGAGTTTAAAATGTAAAGGTGTCAGGTGTGGGGGAATGGGCGGGAAGTGGATGTCTTTGATAGGGTTATTTTTTTATTCCCCCCATTTTCCAATCTCTTCTCTTACGCCTTACCACTGATTTCTTCTTCCCTACTAAAACGACGTCGTTCCAATTATTATTTTTTTTTTTAAATTCGCGAATAATTCGACAGTCCTTTGTAAAATATGTAAATACACGTTTTGTACGTGAATTATACGGCTGGCCGTATAATTCGCGTATAAAATGCGTATTTACTAACTAGGTGGATTACTAGTAGTAATAAAAGAAATGCTGAATTTCAAGACGCTTGTATAAAATCAAATATGTCTCCTAGAACTTTTGTATTAGACATGCCTGTTAGATGGAATAGTACTTATTTAATGCTTGATTCATGTTTACTTTATGCAAATATAATTAGTTATTTTGTAGCAAATAATAGAGGTCCTCATTATTTGGTAGAGAATGATTGACAGATAGCTAAAATATTTCATTCTTTTCTCAAAAATTTTTATCAATCCACTTTACAACTTTCTGGTGTGTATTATTCTATTAGTCCATTGGTAATACATACAATTATAAAAATTTCTGAGTTATTTACAAAAAACAAAAACAATGAAATTTTAAAGGCACCAATAAAGGCAATGGAATTTTTTTTTTTTAAAATATTGGGAACCCATTCATTTTCTTTATTGTTTAGGTGATATATTTGATCCTAGAATTAAATTAGCAGGTTTAGAAAATGGTTTTGACATTTTAAGTGAAAATTTACAAACCGAAGCATATGCCAATCAAATAGGAGAGGTAAAAAATAGTCTTGCAGAAGTATATTTCCGATATGAAAACAGGTATAGGAACCCGCAAAGAGGCGAAATATCCAGGGAAGCTGCATCAGAAGAAACAAATGAAGACTTCTACTCTTGGAGTGCATTGAATAGGCCGAAGAGGACCCGAATTCGAAGCACAACCTCCTCTTCAAAAGCACCACCACCACCAACAACAACAACAACTAATATACTGTCCTCCATGCAGTCGCAGAGTAATAAGCTTCAACAATATTTGGCAACCCCCAAAATGTTAGCAGCAGATCCACAAAAGAGAGCCAACTTTGATGTCTTAGACTATTGGAGAGCTAGAAAATGTATTTTTTCAGTATTATCAAGACTTGCCTTGGATGTTTTCACTGTTCCTGTCTCAACTGTCTCATCTGAACAAACATTTAGTGCAAGTGGAAGAATTTTAAATGAAAGGAAGACTAAATTTTCTCCAAAAATGATTGAAGTCCTCACATGTCTTTGAGATTGGGAACGGTCATGCCATCTAGATCAATACGAGGTTGTCGACGATACTTTAATAGAATCATTTCAATTTTGAAATATAGATGATACAAATGAGGGAGGTCCTAGTGAACCACCCCCAAATTAGTTGTTTTGCAAAATGTAATTTGTAAATTAATTGTCAATTATTGCACTCATTTTTCTTTACCAAGTTTTTCTCCCATTGGGTTTTTCTTGGTGAGATTTTTAACGAGGCAATAATTGTTGTAATTTCTTATTTTATTTTTTGATAAATGAATAAGTCTAATTTTTCTTATATTACAATTTTATTATATTAAAATTGAATTAATATTTGAAATGTTAACCAAAAAAAAAAAAAAATTAATTTAATTGAATTATTGATATTTGAAAAGTTAACTAAAAACAATTACATTTATAATTTATTCATTTATAAATTGTTAATTATTTATTTGAAAAGTTAAATAAATAAAACAAAATAAAATAAAATAAAAGGGCTAACCCGGCCCAGCCCGGCCTGCAGACTAACCCGGTGGGTTAGGATTGGCAAGCGGGTTAAGACTGACCCGCCAAATTTAGTAACCCACCGCGGGCTGGGCCGGGTTGAGCCGGGCGAGTTACTTTTCCAGCTTTAATTACGGTTGAGGAAAGTCCGGAGGTCAGATTCCTCCTCGCCTCGGCCGACAGTTCCGGTCGCTCTCGACATATGCTGGCTAGAGCCGTGTGATAGGGCTGTGCAAAACCGGGTACCCGCTCCGGTTTTGACCAAAAACTATTCGGGTACCTCTAAAAATGTACCCGCTAACCGAACCGGTTTTAGAATACCCGGTTTTGCGGGTTCGGGTCACAAACCGGGTATCCGATTTTGTTACCCGAATTTCATTAAATTTAGTAAATTTCACAGTAGATTAGCAGAATGCATAATTATATCACTTTGAAATTCATGTGTGCCAATATTAACTATTATTCAACAATGTCCAACACAAATCATTGAACCATACTAATCAAACACATCCCAACAAAAAAGTAATCTCTAAACCATTATCATATATTCCCTGGGACCAATTCTTTTGATGCAGATCATATTGGAAGAATGGAAACAAATTACTTTCTTCAATTGAGCACCAATTTTGAGTCTTGACAAAATAGATCACAGGGGAATCTATCCTGGTAGAAACCAAAAAGAAAATTCTGCATAATTTCATTCCAGCAGTCCTATATATACAGATTCAAGAAATTAGCACAAAACTTCTAATGACTGATGGAGCTGGAGCTGGAGCAAAGTGAAGCCCAATAATTGCAGATGCAGACTGGAGAATTTGAGAGTGAGAGAGATGAGTGCGGCTGTGCGGTGAGAGAGATGAGTGCGGTTGTTGATTAGAAGAGGGCAACACCAACAATGAAGAGGTTCTTCATTGAGTTCATGTTTGTGAATTGCAAAAATGACATCCCCACAGATGCTTTAAACAAGAAGAAAGTAACTATCAGATACATAAAGAAGAAAAAAGACTAGTAAATAGTATAATGAAAAAGAAACCAAGCAAACCCATCAACAAGACCAAACAAAACACAATACACAGCAGCAAATATTGGGAAGGGGATTGATGCAAACAAAGCTCCAAATTTCCCTGCAGGAAAAAGAATTCAACTTGACTATAAAAAAAAACATTGCAAAAACACTTTTTTTTTTTTTTTTTGGTGCTATTCAGAAGAGCTTAATATGTGATAATATATTAAAATGAAAAACAATAGAATTAATTTGATAATGATCTTTAACATAAATTACACAATCCATCTTCCTTGGCTACAAGTCCACATCAATTCCAAATTTAATTTCACAATCAACTGAACTGAAATCTAAACGTGCCCTTCTTAATCTCAAGCCACCTTAAGTTGGGGCCCATGATATTATTAGATCTAACAATAAATCTCAAGAAAAGCGAAGAAATATTGATACAAGGAATAAAAAATGGATCTGAAGAATCCCAGATCAAATCAAGCAAAGATGAAACCAAAGAAAATTCAAATCAACTCAAGCACTCACGATTTGCAAACTTCAATTAAATCTTCAAAAACCAAAAAAAAAAAAAATAAAAAACAGAAACCACGACAAACTTGAAAAAGAAAACAAAAGTAAAAGGAATAAAAATGGTACCTGTCAGTAGAATCAATTCAAAAAGACAGGAATAAGGTGAAGCTGGCTAAGGTTGCTTAAGATCTGAGGCTCTGTTTTACGTATTGTCTTTGTTCTTTGGTTTAGGATGCTGAGTGCGGCTATGCAGTGTGCGGTGCAGATGCAGAATAGCAAACTGGAGAATTTGTCAATTTGAGAGTGAGAGAGATGAGTTTGAGACGAGCTGGGACTTGAGTACTTGACTAGGGCATAAGGGATTTGCCGATTTGGGGCTTTTGCCTTTGAAAATTGAATTATTGAAAATTTGCTTTTTTTATTTTATTTTATTTATTTATTAAAATCGGTTACCAAGTACCCAGTTACCTTAAAGCAAATAACTGATACCCGAACTGAAAATTCGAGTATCACATTATAACTATCTGAAACCGACCCGAATTTTTGGATTTGGTTCGGTTCGGTTAGCAGTTTTTTTTTGCACAGCCCTACCGTGTGATGGCGATGAATGGTCTGGGAAACCTTCCCGACCTCCGCGGTGGTACGAACCGACCCGCGGACTGTAGGAACTTCCCGGGCTACGACGATCAGGGTCGTCATTCTAGTGGTGATAGGAATCGCCCCGCCTTGCACTTTTGTGGGAGTGGGAGTGGGAGTGCTCGTGCGATGTGGCACGGGACAACTCGGGATGTGACTGGTTACCGAGTCTTTGCGCCACGGGTATTCTACCCGGGGTGCGGTCGGTGTTCGCTTGTCCTTCGGGTCCTCTAGGCCCGTTGTTCGCCACCTGTTTTCATTTCCTTTAACGTGCTGCAGTGCACGCGGCACGGGCTATCGCCCTTTTCCATGCGTTCATGTGACCTGCAGGCGTTTTAGGCGGTGGTACCGCCTCATTTGATTCGGGTGGTACAACCCGATCTAAACGGTCCAACCTTTGGTTAATCGTTTGAAGAGTATTATTGAACCTCTCCAGGTAGATCATGACAGCTGGGTCAAGCCGTGAGCTTGAAGGAATATCCTTCATAAGATTTTATGGAATTGGGGGCATTTCGGAAGAAGTGTCCTCTTGTGCCTAGGGGATTTCTCCCTCACCACGGTTGGTTCACTCAGATTCGAATCCGCGAGCCATTTGTTGTTGTAGGATCGATTAATTAGAGATTCACTTAATGAAGGACGAATACTAAATCAGGCCCTTCTTTTAGCGCCAAACTGTTGATGCATGATTTTGACACCAACTAAATGCACATGTGAAATGCTGAGCTAACCTAGAGAACACATGCGAATGGGGGTATGAGAATGGATAAAAGATGGAGAACGATGTTTAAAGTGGTTCGGATGCTTAAACAAGCGACTCCTACATCCATTGATGTTGTATTAATATACTGAGGTCAGGTCGTGTTCAGCGAGCTGACTTACAAGTGATTAAAAAGAGAAAATAAGTATGCTATTATAGAGAGAAATTAGCTAATCCCACAAACGGGAGAGGAGTCCTTTATTTATAGTGCGATGGATTGAGGTAATGATTACTAAATCAGGAAGTGGGTCAGATTTATGTCCAAATCCTTCCTTGCGCCCCGTTATTCACCTGCCCGAGTGATTTACTCAATTCTTGCAGGGGTTGGACACGTGGATCACCTCCAGCCTTTCACCAGCTTGACGCGCACCTACTACACTGGTAGGGGCATGCCTCTTGCATCAGCGCGCAATGTGGCTACACTTGAACGACACCTGGACTTACCTAGGCTCTGACCACTTGCGCTGACAGGGTTCTACGTCAGCCCTACTTTTCCAGGCATAGCATAATTATTGAAAGCAAGTTGAAGTATGAATTAAATTGTATATCTTATAGATACATGACCTCGGTCGTCATCCTCCTTCAAAAGCTATATATGCATGAACCGTTGATTTGAAGTAGCAGCCTATATTATTGAGTAATACTATATATATATTGCAATGACTGACAGAGAAACATAATCGTAAAACGACAATATACATTAAATTCGGCCATGTTTAAATCGTCGGCGTTGACCTTACGTAATCAATTAATCAATGGAAGAAGTGTTATTATTAGAGGAATCAACTTGTCGTATGCGTAACTACCTTTATATTGTATGATCAAGTAATTCGATCAAATTTTTTGAGTTTATTACTCAAAATTTTTAAGTTCGAATTTCTCCTGAATTGTTAATAGAGGTAGTCATTGACAATGATGGATCCAACCTTTATTAGGGTAGGTCTCAGATTTTTTTAAAAAAAATAATAATAATATATGAGCCCACAAAAAATTACTATTAATATATATGCCCAAGACAATTTACATTAAATTCGGCCATTTTCAAATAAGGTGAGTCTGTCTACTTTACATAATCGATTAATCAATGGAAGAAGTGGTATTATTAGAGGAAACAACTTGTCGTATACTTAACTAACTTTGGATGGTCGAGTGATTCGATAGAAACTCTTGAATGTATTACTTAAAAAGTCTTAAGTTCGAGTTCCTCTTGGATTGCCAATAGGGGTAGCCACTAGCAGGGGCAGATTTAGCTTCTTTGAGGGTAGGCCTCAGATTAAAAAAAAAAATTACTAATATATGGGCCCACAAAAAATTGCTATTAATATATTTGCCCAGCCCCAAATTTGTAAAAAATGAGAACTATTATATATATATCTAGGCCGATAAAAAACTTTCTATTAATATATATATATTTCAAACTCACATCATATTAAAAGTTTAAAACTCTCTCCACTCTTCTTCTCCAGAGCTCGCTTTTTACGATTTTATTCTCAAAATTTTTTACTCTCTCATTCTCTCATTCTTTTTCTCATGTTATTCTCTCCTAAAACTTTTAAAGACTAAAATTGTTGAATCTTTCACTACACAAGGTACTACAATTAGCTCCGTTTTCTGTTTTATCAGCTTTAGGTATGTCTATTGCACATTTCAATTTAGTTTATTTTTTGGTTGAATCATGCTTGTATTTTTTGAGTTTTTTTTATTCTAATTTGAGGGGAAAAGACATGGATCTTGTGAGTTTATTTTGTGTTTTACTGTTTTGTGTCTAAGAATGAATCTGTTTTCCCAAATTAAAACCTTAACAATATTGTAAAGGACGTAACGTTATTCTTCACTCTTCATCCACCATTTTCTCACATTTCAAACGTCATCGTTCAACTGCTCAAAATTATTAAAAAATTTGAGTTACTATCTATGTTTTACCAAGAAAATTTCCCTTTTTTTCATTAATTCATATTAAAAATCAACGTAACGTTGACTTGGTTTAAGTTTTTGTTGACTTTAGCCTATGTTAGGTCTGATTGAAGTTATGAAAATTTATATTATAATCTTTCGAAGCCAAAAATAAAAAAATTAAAAGAAAGTTTTGCTCAAGGTTTACTCAAAATTTTGCTTCTCATAGATTTATTTAAGTAGGAAAGTATTGTGTTATTGCATTATTTTATCTCAAGTTCTTAGTATTGTATTATTTTCTTTGCTTAAGGTTTGGTGACATTTTAAAGTTTTCACTAATTATTTGGCAAACAATGGCAGAATTGTGGAGGCCCTTCTCTACAAAAATCCTGGATCTGCCACTGGCCACTGGAGCTCTTACCTGACCAGTAGTTTCAAGGTTATAGGGGATTAATTGAGATGCGAGGAAGCTGGTTTGAACACTCCTGATTATTAAAAAAAAAAAAAAAAAGTAATATTACACATACAATATCATGTGGCAAAAATATGATTGGCTTATTTTAAATTAAAATTAAACTTTCACCCAATCATCTTTTGTCACATAATGTTACATGAAAAATATTGTATAAGAATGTTGTATATGTAGTATTATTAAAAAAAAAAAAAAAAAAAATCCTTGTTGCATACTTAATAATGTCAAGCAATTAATAGGGGTCTTGATTAAGTGCTTTAGCTAATTGTGTTTAGTAATTGGTTAATCATCTAATGCAAGAAAATTTAGGAAAACAAAATTATGAACTGGCGAGATCAGTTCATTTTTATGGGGTCAAAGTGTAATGTTCAATGAATGAAGGGCTAGTAATGTCTTTAAGAGGACTAAAATGTAATAGTTCATTGAAATGAATGCCTAAACCAAAAAAAAGAAACCTTGAAAATTTAAGGATGAAATAGAACTTTTATCTAAAATTTCCAAAAAAAATTGTGGGGCTTAACTCTTTAGGGGCATTTGGTTGGGGGTAATGTGGGATTACTAGGGTTATGTCATCTTATATTACTTGATTATCACACTTGGTTGTCAAGTAATATAACATTCTGGTAATCTTCAAATACCAATAGTAATTACTGTTGGTAATATTGGAGGTAATCTGATTACCTCTATTTTCTTAAGTATTGTAAGATTACCAAGGTAATCTTTTTTTTTTTTTTTTTTTTATATTATATCCCTTATTTAAATTTTAGGGTAAAAATGCTCTTATTTTAAAATTTATTTACATGAATATAGCTTTTACTATTTACTCCAATTAATTAACTTTTGGACAAAATTACCCTTGAATTCAAAACAAATTGTAGCCCACCCAAGCCACCACCTACCGCCGGCAACCACCGCTGTGGCCAGTCGTTGTCGGAACGACGCAACGAAGGCCGAAAATGTCCAGATCGTGATAGATCGGCCAGATCTCTAGCTGAAAATGGCCATACTGCACACGGAGGTCATTTCCTGCCTTCCGTGTGCCGTTAGGTTGCCAGCTGCTGGCGGTAGTAGTGGCTAGGTTGGTGGGGGTGCTTTGTTGATTTTTTAAATTTTATTATGGGGTTGTTTTTGCTAAGTTTTAAATACAGGGGGGTTATAATAATCCAAATAATAATCAATATTAAAAAATAATATAATAATATATTAATAGAGGACAATTCATTAATTTAAATAATGTACTTACCAATTTATTTCAACTAACTAACACATTTTCTTAAAGATTTCGAGTAATTTTTAAGGTAATCCAACTTTTCAGTAATCAAACATTTCTTAAACCAAACGCAGGGGCCACACAACTTCACCCAGCGTCAGAGGGTCAGAACTAGAGCAGAGCCACCCTTCGCAAGTCAACGCCAATGAGTGGTTCTTTGGTAAATTGATATGGCTATTACAAACTACCATAAATTTATATATCGTTTTTTATTTTAATTGTCCATCCTGATACTTAATATAACTAAATCATTGGTTCTCGTTCTTTAATTAGATGACAATTACAATAAAAGCATATCTACTATAGATTTCAAATCTTACATAATTAAGATTTGAAAATTTTCATTATTTAAAATTTTTGGGACCTTGTTCATATTTCTGTCTCTTTTGACAACGCCGGCCAGTTTTTAATTTTAATTTTTTATATTAAAAAAAATATTACTAGTATATTTTACAATTTAACACAACTTACTCAAAAAAAAAAAAAAAATCTATTTTTGTCATTTTACACCTCCAAAATTCATTGTCCTCAAAGTAGAAGTAGTTTTAAAATTTATGAAAACACAAACATCTTGTAAATTATTTTAAAAGTTGATTATGGCTAAAGTTGGCTAAAAAATGATTAAGGGTAAACTACAACAATTCCAAACCAAGCCTTAATCTCTCAGTAAAATGGTAAGGAATTAATTTTAGATTTTCTACTTTTGTGTTTTTTTTATTAATTTATTGGAAATTTAAACTCATAATTTCAACAAAATTTTAATCATAATTTCAACAAAATTTTATTCTTATATTTTTTTATATATACAAATAAAAAATAAGATTAAAATATCAAAAATCTTCTCGTATCAAAGTAAAAGATAAAAAAATTCAAATAGCTTTTAAAATATTTCAAAAATTATTATATATAATATGAATTTAGATGATTCTCATATCATAAAAGAAAGTCAACAACTTGGTCAGAGTAGAATAAGATTTAAACTCAAACCAATGATCTTATCAATCTTGTTTAGACTAGTTAGAAGTGATAACCAAAGACTCATTAGAATAAGATTTAAACATTAACTTAGAATGTGTTTTTTATGAATTTTATGTCTTTGTTCTATTTTTTTTAAATAAAAAATATTTGAAAAATAAAAAATATGTTTGTTTGAAAACATAATGAAGAAAAATAAAAAAAAATGCGAATTGTATCATTTACACAATTGATAAAACATATTTTAAAATGGTATTTATTTTATTGATACAATGAGTTTGTATTAAATATGTTAATAATTCATTCCAATTTATAATTTTGTGTTAAAAATAAATTAAAAAAAGAGAATATGAAAGTATAAAAGAGTAAATATAATTTAATTCCATTCTTAGTTTTATTATACTTGAAGTGAGACCATTCATTCTCTCTCTCTCTCTCTCTGTCCAGTCCCATTTCTTTCTCATTTTCTCATTTTCCATTTCAGAAAAACGAAAATGGTGGGTTAAAAAATAAACGAACAGACAACAGTGCCTTATTCATTTTATATATCACATTTTTCATGCATGAACTGTGCATACGTCGGGCACACATCCCAAGCTTTTAATCCAAACCTCATCATATAGGCCCCACTTTTCCTAAATTTGGTGTATTTGTCTGAATATATATATATATATATATATAAAAGTTTTCCACCGACTAACTTGTTTAGGTTTATTGAATACTTTATGGATAGCAAGGCAAATAAATTATAATATTATTATAATGGGTGGTTGAAGTAGTGAGAGATCCATAATTTTTTTTGTCGGGGGGCCTCTCTGGTTTTGTCATTGTTTTACCAAATAATTAATAAAAAATTTTAAAAAATCATCAAACTTTAAGAAAATGAAATAATATATTATCAAAAACCTAAAAAAAAATAATACAATAATATAATATTTTTTTATTTAAATAAATCTATAAGAAGCAAAACCTTGAGTAAATATATTGAAAACATCCCATTCACAAGAAAATTTTTACGTGGAAAAACCTTTTTAATATAAAGAGAGCGAAATATCACAAGAATCTAGGCTCCGTTTGGTTCACAATTTTGTGTTTTTGAGAAAAGTTTTTTTAAAAAAGTTAAAAAAATTTGAGTTGGACGGGTATTACGATGTAGGATTTACAAATTAGTAAAAAACCTCTTATGTTTGTTTTTTTACAAAATCCCTCATATAATAAAACATTAAAAGTTAATAAAAACACCCGCAACCCACCCTCAAATGCGGACAATCGGCCACCACCGCCAGAGGGTGGTCGGAGTCGCCGTGTCGACGCATGACCGGTTGGATCTTGCCGATCGTGTGCCGATATGATCTTTTCCTGCCAGATCCACGGTGGATCTGGCCGGAAAAGACTAGATATACGGCTAGATCTGGCCATTAATGGCCAGATTTGACCGTATTTGCTCGTTAACGACGGCCAACAAATGGTCAACGACGACCGTTTGTTGGCCGTCATTACCAACGCTAGATCTTTGGCCTTAGATCTGGCCGGAAAAGGCTAGATCGGCACACTATTGGCCAGATTCAACCGGTAGTGCGCCATCCTACCAGATTTCGGCCATTTTTCGGCAGTAGTGGCCGGAATCTGGTAAATGTGGATTGTTGGGTTGTTTTTGCAATTTTTTAAAAAATATTTAGGGGTATTTAATTAAATTAACAAATTTAATGGGTTTAAAAAAAGTTGAATAATATTGTGAGTTTTTGGGTATTTTACTGTTTAACTTTTTTGGGAATACTAAAAGTAGTATTCCCCAAAACCAACCAAACGAAGCCCTAACGATTTACTTAAATTTAATATAATCAAATGTGTTTACAGCAACCACAATCCACCCAAAATATTCCAAACAAATTTCTTATTTCTCCTCTTTTTTTTATTTAATTTTTTGTTTTATTTTTTGTTTCCAAATATTATAATATAAATTTTCATAACTTTGCTCAAATCTAGCCTAAGTTAAAATTAACCAAAATTTAAATCAAGTCAACGTTACGTTGACTTTTAATATGAATGAATAAAAAAATGGGAAATTTTATTGGTATAAACATAAATAGTAACTCAAAATTTCTTTAATGATTTTGAACAGCTAAACAGTTACGTTTGAAATGTAGAAAAGTGGTGGGTGAAAGGTGAAGAATAATATCCAGTAAAATATAGTTAGCTTTAATTTGGAAAAGTAGGAGCATTCTTAGATACAAAACAAAACTCACAAAATCCATGCATTTTTCCATCAAATTAGAATAAAAAACCTCAAAAAAGTAACCATGATTCAACCCTAAAATAAACTAAATTGAAATGAGTAATACACGTACTTAAAACTAATTAAACAAAAAACGGAGCTGATTGTGGTACCTTGAGTAGTGAAACCTTAAACAATTTTGGTTTTCAAAAGTTTTAAGAGTAAACAGCATGACAAAGAGAAAGAGAGAATAAGAGGGTAAATAATTTTTGGGATAAAATCATAAAAATCAGTTGAAAGGGTTTTAAATTTTTAATATGATATGGACTTAAAATATATATATTAATAGCAAGTTTTTTTGTGAGTATAATAGTTTTCATTTTTTTTTTAAATGCGAGAGTAAGTCTGAATATATATATTAATAACAAATTTTTTATGGGCCTATATAAATTTTTTTTTTTTTTTAAATGTGAGGGTAGGCCTAGCCTCAGGCCACCCCTAACTCCAAGGATTAAATAAAAAAACTCAACGAAAATAGTGAACCACTTTAACCGTTTTGGGTTATAAATCATAAATATTAATGAAGCCGAGCTCCCTTCTTCCCTTTTTCTTGAGTTATACAACAGAAAAAAAAAAAAAAAAAAAATCAAAAACAAAACCAGGGATAGAGTAGTTTATTCACATAAATTTATGTAATTTTATATAACTATTTGTAAGCAAATCATTATTATAATATACAATATTACGCTCCACAGAGAAAACATTTAGATTGCTTTTTCTTACGGGCCATAGAGATTTGGTTTTAATCCGACAAAATATCTGAGGAGAATCCGTTGATGATTAAGGCAGGCAATAAGATGATTAAAAACACCAAAGTGGATTGTATTTTAAATAAATTGACACTTATTATTAATATAACTAACAGTTTCTTCCTTGAAGCTTAGTTATTGTTGTTATTGATCTAGAAATGGTACGTAAATTAACAATTGAAATTGTTTATTTAACTTCATTTGTAACGTGTAAATTGTGCATCTAATTTGAATTATAATTTATAAATATATTAGTTAGGACACCTACTCTTTCTTGCCATTCGCTATGTATACTGCTCCCAGTCTTTCTGTCCACTATCTAATAATATTTGGCAGATCGATCATGGCCTCCATATTCATACCAGTAGAAACTTATCTTCCTATCACTCTCTTGCTTCTTGTTCCAGCTTTTTTACTTCTCATCCTCAAAGAAAATTCTCCAAAAATCCAGTAAAACTTCCACCAGTCCGAAACCGTGGCCTATCATAGAAACCTACCCTTATTGGTGACAACCCACATGTCTCATTCGCCCAATTTCCAAGACTTATGGCCCTCTCATTTCCGTCCGTCTTGGAAGTCAACTTGTGGTTGTCGCTCCTCCCCGGATGCTGCAGCTGCCATACTTAAGACCCCGACAGGGAACTCTCACCAGCACGTGCCATGTGTCTCATTCGCCCGAGAGCCTAAGTACAATCGGGACTCAATTGCTTGGACCTTCGAGTGCACTGAAGAGTGAAAGAATTTCCGAGCCCTCATGAAAAATGAGCTTTTCGGTCAAAATCGTTGATAGCCAGTTCCATATAAGAAAAAAAAGATTGGTGAACTGGTGGAGTTTCTGGGTTCAAAGGAAGGACAAAAGGTGCAAATTCGGGAAGTCTTGTTTGTTACCACGTTTACTCCCTTGTCAAATATTTACTTATCAAAAGATTTCCTAGCTTTCGGTAGCGGAGAAAGTAGAGGAATGAGCGGGCTTGTAAGAGACATATGGAGTTATGGACCACCAAATATATCGAACTGTTTCCAATATTGAGTGAGTGGATCTTCAGGGTCTGAGGAAGAGGCTGATGAATGCTTTAAGAAAATGGTGGAATTTGGATAGCACCATAAAGAGAGAAGAGAACGTCGAGGTGGTGTCATCAGAGTAACCATAGAGATTTCTTGGACGCATTGCTTGACAGTGGTTTTCCGATGAGCAAATCAGTTTAATATTCGTGGTAGGTTGTTTTTTCTCACGAGGGACAGTTCTGCCAAATCCCAATTAATTTAGTTCTTTTTAAATCATTATCGTTAAAACTTGACGTAATTAATCCCATATTTTGTCGGGGGCATACAGGAACTCTTGGCTGCAGTGTCTGATAGTACAACTTCAACAGTAGAATGGGCATTGGCGGAACTCCTGAAGAATCCGGAAGCCATGAAGGGATTCGCGAAAGCTTGCACAACAAGTTCTCAGAAGATTTTGTAACAGAGGAAAATCTAGCCAACCTTCCTTACTTGTATGCATGCGTCAAGGAAACTTTGAGATTACACCCTCCAGCGCCGCTTCTGCTTCCACACAGAGCGATCGAAGATTGTGAGGTGATGAAATACACCATTCCTAAGGACTCTCAGGTTTTCGTGAACGTATGGGCAATTGCAAGAGACCCTACCATTTGGGAAAAGCCTTTGAGTTTCAAACCAGAGAGGTTCCTGAATTCTAGTTTGGATTACAAAGGCTATGATTTTCAGTACCTGCCGTTTGGTAGTGGAAGGAAAATTTGTGCAGGAATGCCGATGGCTATAAGGCAGGTTCAGTTGGGTTTGGCATCTTTAATTCAGCACTTCGAGTGGTCTCTTCCAGATACAATGAAACCTCAGAAGCTAGACATGAATGAAAAATTCGGTGTGACATTATTAAAGCTGCAACCTCTTGTTGTAATTCCGAAAGCAAGGAAATGATTCAGCTTGGTTTTCAGCCTGGTGCAAAATAATAATAGAGAAAATGTTGAGATTATTTTAGACAAATAAGGCTAGTTTCTTAAATGCTCTGGTCCTGGTTAAGGTACGGTGTCTAGCATTGCCCATATGGTCCGCACAAATTACTTTTGCATTTTAGGTCGAAATTGTGTCATGTTTCCACTTTCCAGGTGTACTAACAGTCAAGAACATGGTACCATTTCCATTAGTACTGCCCGCTGTAGCCCTTGGCAAGTGAGTAATTGTGTAGAGCCCATTTAAGAATTAAGAAAAAGGGCTCCTAAAACTGTATAATACTAGTACTATTCCCAACATTTCTTATACCAAATTATATGTGATCATATGTGGCATTGGCATATAAATAAAATAATGATATATTGAACAATAGGATGGTGCCCATATGTGACTCAGTCATTTGGGATATAAAATTCTGGATAAGTATTTAGGATGTGTAGTGTTAGTATCATTCTTAATTTATTTACATCTCAAGGCACATATGGTAACACATCATTTGGAATGTAATTTTTGGGAAATGTTTTAGGATGAGTTGTATTATTCAAAAATATGTTATGAATATTTAATAAGACAGTAAACAATTTTAAATATTAAGTTAAATGTTAGGATTTATTAATGATATATTATAATTAGCCCTTAATTCAAGGGGATGTCTAACGCCAAGACATAAATTTATTCTTCCATTTAAACTTACATAGAAGTCACACAAACATAAATTCTTCCATTGATAGACGACTCTGTTATATATACTTTCAATTCGGTCTCTCATTTTTGAATACACAGTCCCCAAACCTCAATCAATAAAAAGAAAAAGTTCCTCTCAATTCTTGCAGATTTTCCAACTAGCATGAATCCATTCAGCAATGCTATCTTGTTTCTGATTTTGCTGGTGCCAATGCCATGCATAATTATCTGCAATGCTTCTTTGTTCCATCGACCTAGAAGAAGTGTAAGTATCCTTAATGGTTTAGAAACGACTGGCGAGAACATTATTGCGGATTTCAAGTTCGTTTCTTTTGCTTACAAGCCAGTCAAGCTTCTGAATATTACAATTGCTAAGGATCAGACTTTCACTCTTCATTTTCGAGACGGCCTTCTTGGAACAAGTAAATTGTATTGCAGTTTTCTATTTTCTGGCCAATCCCATAATGTCAAAATTTTCGACTCGAAAAGAGATGACTGCAGACAATGCAACTGGATTATTACTTCACTATTTAATCTTGCTTGCATGCTTCCTCTAGATGGAAATCGTACTTGTCTTCCTTGGAGCTAGTTAGCCCCTCCTTACTTTACGTAATGTAGTTTCTTTTTGGTTAATATATCCTCGTTCCAGCGAGGTTATCTTAAATAAAATATAATTTTTTTTTTTTTTTTTGAAGGGTGTTTGAGCCAATTTGCACACATCTTAATTAATTCTCCGAAACCTGAAGTGAATGACTGGATAAATTCATTCAATGATCACTCTTATTAGTGTTTGAAGAGACTCGAACTCAAGACTTATGTTGACTCGTTTACTCTTTTAACTTCATGTCACAAAATGGTGGTTAAAATATATACATTTCATATGCATAGTTTACTTCCAAATAAAATCTTCAATAATCTTTTAAAATTTTTTAAACTAATATTAATATTTCTTATTAGAAGGTTAGATTTTGATTTCCACTCCTTTCATAGTATTCCATCTCTAAACTTAATATTATACGTGGTATTGACATGTAAATAAAATAACGATGTATTGAATAATATGACAATGCTCATATCTAACACGTCATTTGGGATATGAAATTCCGAAATAGTATTTAGGATGTGTAGTATTACTTTTAATTTATTTACGCATACAGTAACAAATCAATTAGAATGTGATTTTTGGGAAAAGTTTTAGGATGAGTTGGTAGTATCCAAAATATGTTATAAATATTTAACAAGACAACAAACAATTTTAAATATTTAGCCTTTATTACCGAAAGTAATAAAAATTTTGGATTATTTCGTTAGTATTAATTTAAATATTAGGATTTATCAATGGTATATTATTAATATTTAGGCCTTAATAAAACTTACCATAAAAACTTCCATATGTAAAATACTATAGATGGATAGACGACTCTGTTATATTATATATACAGTACTTTTGAATCAGTCTCTCATTTTCAAATATATAGTCCCCAAACCTTTCCTCTCAATTCTTGCAGATTTTCCAGCAAGCATGAATCCATTCAGGAATCCTATCTTGTTTCTGGTTCTGGTGGTGCCATACATAATTATCTGCGATGCTTCTTTCTTCCATCGACCTAGAAGAAATGTAACTATCCTTAATGGTTTGGAAACGACTGGCGAGGATATTATTGCGAATTGCATGTTGTTGTCTTTTGGTACCAAGCCAGCCAAGTCTTATACGGCCATTACAATTGTTAAAGGTGAGACTTTCTCTATTCATTTTCGAGACGCCTTTCTTGGAAAAACGGAATTGTATTGCAATTTTCTATTTTCTGGCCAACCCCATTCTGTCGAAATTTTCGACGCAAGAAGAGATGACTGCAGACAATGCAACTGGATTATTACTTCACAATTTGATCGTGCTTGTATGCTTCCTCTAGATGGAGATCGTACTTGTCTTCCATGGAGCTAGTCCGTCCTTACTTTATGTCATGTAGTTTCTTTTTGTTCAATAAATATCCTTGTTTCGGCGAGGTTATCTTAAATAAAATATATATATTTCATATATAAACAACTATACGTATGATCTGAGATGAACCTAACTATAGATGAGTGGGGGTTGTTGACCTTTTTTTTTTTTTTGTTGATCGAGAGTATTTGGATTAGCTTGTACGTATTCAACGCATCTTTTGTGACCCTGAAATTAACGGCCAAACAAACCTCCAATGATCACTCCTATTAGTATTCAAAGAGGAACTCGAATTCAAGATTTCTTGAGTAATACACATAAGAGGTTCTTATTAAACTACTCGACCACTAGGGGTTGATTGGGTTGCTGACCTCATTCAAAAGAAAATTTTCTTTATTTTGTTTTATTTTTTCTATTTTGATTGCTAACCTCCTAAAACTATATATTGGAAATTTATATACATATAAATTTTATAACAGCATCATTATTGATATTTCAAAGTCAAATTCATCTTATTTAATTAAAATTTTCAACATTATTTTTAATCTCTAGCCATCAATATATAAATACACCATTCCTAAGGAGTGGACTCTCAGGTTTTCGTGCACGTATGGGCAATTGCAAGAGACCCTACCATTTGGGAAAAGCCTTTTGAGTTTCAAACCAGAGAGGTTCCTGAATTCTAGTTTGGCTAGTTTCTTAAATGCTCTGGTCCTGGTTAAGGTACGGTCTCTAGCATTGCCCATATGGTCCGCACAAATTACTTTTGGATTTTAGCTCGAAATTGTGTCATGTTTCCACTTTCCAGGTGTAGTAACAGTCAAGAACGTGGTAACATTTCCATCAGTACTGCCCGCTGTAGCCCTTGGCAAGTGAGTAATTGTGTAGAGCCCATTTTAAGAATTAAGAATAAGGGCTCCTAAAACTGTATAATACTACTACTATTCCCAAAATTTCTTATACCAAATTATATGTGATCATATGTGGCATTGGCATGTAAATAAATTAATGATATATTGAACAATACGACGGTGCCCATATGTGATTCGTCATTTGGGATATAAAATTATGGATAAGTATTTAGGTTAGTAATATTCTTAATTTATTTACACCTCAAAACACATATGATAACACATCATTTGGAATGTAATTTTTGGGAAATGTTTTAGGATGAGTTGTATTATTCAAAAATATGTTATGAATATTTAATAAGACAGCAAACAATTTTAAATATTTACAGAAAGTAATCAAAAATTTTGGATTAATTCAATAATATTAACTTAAATGTTAGGATTTATTAATGGTATATTATAATTAGCCCTTAATTCAAGGGGATTTCTAACGCCAAGACATAAATTTATTCTTCCATTTAAACTTACCATAAAAGTTGCACAAACATATATTCTTCCATTGATAGACGACTCTGTTATATATACTTTCAATTCAGTCTCTCATTTTTTAATACACAGTCCCCAAACCTCAATCAAACCTTAATCAGCTGAAGAAGTGTTATTAGTAGAGGAATCAATTTGTCGTATGCGTAACTACCTTTATATTGTATGATCGAGTAATTCGATCAAATTTTTTGAGTTTATTACTCAAAATATTTTAAGTTCGAATTTCTCCTGAATTGTTAATAGGGGTAGTCATTGGTAATGATGGATCCAACCTCTTTGAGGGTAGGTCTCAGATTTAAAAAAAAAAATTACTAATATATGAGCCCACAAAAAATTACTATTAATACATATGCCCAAGACAATTTACCTTAAATTCGGCCATTTTCAAATAAGGCGAGTCTGTCGACTTTACATAATCGATTAATCAGTGGAAGAAGTGGTATTATTAGAGGAAACAACTTGTCGTATACTTAACTAACTTTGGATGGTCGAGTGGTTCGATAGAGACTCTTGAGTGTATTGCTTAAAAAGTCTTAAGTTCGAGTCCTTTTTGGATTGCTAATAGGGGTAACCACTAGCAGAGACAGATTTAGCCTCTTTGAGGGTAGGCCTTAGATTTAAAAAAAAAAAATTACTAATATATGAGCCCACAAAAAATTGCTATTAATATATTTGTCCAGCCCTAGATTTTTAAAAAATGAGAACTATTATACATATATCTAGACCCATAAAAAACTTTCTATTAATATATATATTCTAAACTCACATCATATTAAAAGTTTAAAACTCCCTCCACTATTCTTCTCCATGGCTCTACTTGCTTTTTATGATTTTATCCTCAAAATTTTTTACTCTCTCATTCTTTTTCTCATGTTATTCTCTCTTAAAACTTTTAAAGACTAAAATTTTGAATATTTCACTACTCAAGGTACTACAATTAGCTCTGTTTTCTGTTTTATCAGTTTTAGGTATGTCTATTGCGCATTTCAATTTAGTTTATTTTAGAGTTAAATCATGCTTGTATTTTGGGAGTTTTTTTATTCTAATTTGAGGGGAAAAAACATGGATCTTGTGAGTTTATTTTGTGTTTTACTGTTTTGTGTCAAAGAATAAATCTGTTTTCCCAAATTAAAACCTTAACAATATTGTAAAGGACGTAACGTTATTCTTCACTCTTCATCCACCACTTCCCCACATTTCAAACGTCATCGTTCAATTGCTCAAAATTATTAAAAAAATTTGAGTTACTATCTATGTTTATACCAAAAAAATTCCCCATTTTTTTATTAATTCATATTAAAAAGTCAACATAACGTTGATTTGATTTAAGTTTTGGTTGACTTTAGCCTAGGTTAGGTCTGATTAAAGTTATGAAAATTTATATTACAATCTTTCAAAGCCAAAAATAAAAAAATTAAAAGAAAGTTTTGCTCAAAATTTTGCTTCTCATAGATTTATTCAAGTAGGAAAGTATTGTGTTATTACATTATTTTATCTCAAGTTCTTAGTATTGTATTATTTTCTTTACTTAATGTTTGGTGATTTTTAAAAATTTTCACTAATTGTTTGGCAAACAATGGCAGAATCGTGGAGGCTCCTCTCTGCAAAAATCCTAGATCTACCACTGGCCACTGGAGCTCTTACTCGACCAGTAGTTTCAAGGTTCTAAAGGACTAATTGAGATGCGCGTAAGCTGGTTTGAACACTCCTGATCATTAAAAAAAAAAAAAAAAAGTAATATTACACATAAAATATTTTTATACAACATCATGTGGCAAAAATATGATTGACTTATTTTAAATTAAAATTAAACTTTCACCCAATCATCTTTTGCCACATAATGTTATATGAACAATATTGTATAAGAATGTTGTATGTGTAGTATTATTTAAAAAAAAAAAAAAAAATCCTTGTTGCATACTTAATAATGTCAAGCAATTAATAGGGGTCTTGATTAAGTGCTTTAGCTAATTGTGTTTAGTAATTGGTTAATCATCTAATGCAAGAAAATTTAGGAAAACAAAATTATGAACTGGCGAGATCAGTTCATTTTTATGGGGTCAAACTGTAATGTTCAATGAATGAAGGGCTAGTAATGTCTTTAAGAGGACTAAAATGTAATAGTTCATTGAAATGAATGGCTAAAAAAAAATAAGAAACCTTGAAAATTTAAGAATGAAATAGAACTTTTATCTAAAAGTTCCAAAAAAAATTGTGGGGCTTAACTCTTTAGGGGCGTTTGATTGGGGGTAATGTGGGATTACTAGAGTTATGTCATCTTATATTACTTGATTATCACATTTAGTTGTCAAGTAATATAACATTCCGGTAATCTTTAAATACCAATAGTAATTATTGTTGATAATATTTGAGGTAATCTGATTACTTCTATTTTCTTAGGTATTATAAGATTACTAGGGTATTTTTTTTTTTTTTTTTTTTTTTACAATTATATCCCTTATTAATAAAATTTTAGGGTAATAATGCCCTTATTTTTAAATTTATTTACATAAATATAGCTTTTACTATTTCACCCAAATTAATTAACTTTTTGGACAAAATTACCTTTGAATTCAAAACAAATTGTAGCCCACCCAAGCCACCACCCCCACCCACCTGCCGTCGGCAACTGCCGTAGCGGCCAACCACTACGACTGCCGCCGTCGAAACGGCGCAAGGAAGGCCGAAAATGTCCAAATCGTGATAAATCGACCAGATCTCTAGCCGAAAATGGCCATACGGCACACAGAGGTCATTTCCTGCCTTCCGTGCGCTGTTAAGTTACCGGCTGCCGGCGGTTGGCAGTGGCTAGGTTGGTGGGGGTGCTTTGTTGATTTTTCAAACTTTTATTATGGGGTTGTTTTTGCTAAGTTTTTTAATACAGGGGGGTTATAATAATCCAAATAATAATTAATATTAAAAAATAATATAATAATAATATTTAATTAGAGGACAATTCATTAATTTAAATAACATATTCACCAATTTATTCCAACTAACTAAACACATTTTCTTAAAGATTTCGAGTAATCTTTAAGGTAATCTAACTTTCTTGTAATCAAACATTTCTTAAACCAAACGCACGTAAGTGGCCACCCACAACTTCGCCCAACGTAAGAAGGTCAGAACTAGAGCAGAGCCACCCTTCGCAAGTCAACGCCAATGAGTGGTTCTTTGGTAAATTGATATGGCTATTACAAAATTACATAAATTTATATATCTTTTTTTATTTTAATTGTCCATCCTGATACTTAATATAACTAAATTATTGGTTCTCGTTCTTTAATTAGATGACAATTACTATAAAAGCATATCTATTATAGATTTCAAATCTTATATAATTAAGATTTGAAAATTTTCATTATTTAAAATTTTTGGGACCTTGTTCATATTTCTGTCTCTTTTGACAACGCCGGCCAGTTTTTAATTTTAATTTTTTGTATTTAAAATTTTTTTATTTAAAAAAATATTACTAGTATATTTTAAAATTTAACACAACTTACTAAAAAAAAAAAAAAAATCTATTTTTGTCATTTTACACCTCCAAATTTCATTGTCCTCAAAGTAGAAGTAGTTTTAAAATTTATGAAAACACAAACATCTTGTAAATTATTGAGAAAATTTAGCTGCCCGGCCATCCCAAGCTTCGATTTAAGAAAATGGCCTTGAAACTGTTTTTCATTTTTTTTTTAATTTAGAGAAGTTGACGTGGCATAGTTAGGATTAATAAACACGTAAAATAGGTTAAAATGAAAAGATTAAAACATATGTGGGCCGAATCAGAAATAATAAAAGTTTTTAAAATTTGAAATTTCTCAAAACAAGCCCCACTAACTATTCACCTCGCTTAATCGAAATTCATTAGGGCAAAAAGCGATTTCTTAAACCAAAGGGAGACAATGTGATTTCCGATCGAACCCGCAAATTTCCACACCATATTCAATCGTAAACTTAATTTCTTGAACCCTAAACGGAATATAGTCGCAATTTCCGGCGATAAGTCACGATTTTCGATCGCTTTCTTGAACCCTAAAATCGATTTCTTGAACCCTAAATGGAATCTACGCGATTTTTGGCAATACAGCACACATTTCCGATCCAAACTACAAATTTTCAAACCAAATTCAATCCAAAACCATGGCTGACACTCACAATGACGAGGAAAACCCAACGTCACTTCGAATCCTAGATTCCGGTGGCGCAAGCAGTTCAATGACTACTCTGGTGGATCATCCAATCAGTGAAGGTGGTCGACAGACAGAGTAGACACCGGCGGCACAAGAACAGAGGGAAGAATCGGCAAACGGTTCTGAAGACGAGGAGTCAGGCGAGAATTCAGGCCAGGAGGAGGATTCCAACGAGAATTCAGGGCAGGAGGAGGAGTCCGGGGAGAATTCAGGCCAGGAGGAGTCTTCCGAGGATTCAGGCAACGAGGAGGAGGCCGACGAGAACGAGTAGGCCACCGAAGAAAGTGTACGTTTTGAACTGTCGCTTAAGCGATCATTAACCTCTTTTACTCCATCTGCCCAGATCTATGATCGCTATCCTTTATATCGCTTAAGCGATTGATTAAGTTGACTCTTGGTCGCTTAAGCGATTTCAGATCGCTTAAGTGATCTTTTCGAGGCAGAATCATAGATATAAGATCGCTTAAATGATCGTTTGTGTCGCTTAAGAGATTCTTTCAATTTACTCTTGGTCGCTTAAGCGATTTCAAATCGCTTAAGCGATCTTGCACGAGGCAGAGTCAAGATCTCTTAAGCGATCTGAAATCGCTTAAGCGACCACAGTGGTAATTTTTTTTTGCTGATATTTTGTTTATTAGTTGTTTTGGTTTATTTTTATTGCTGATATTTTGTTTATATCGATTGTGCAGATTGTGCTGACCATAAACTATACAGACTACGAGTTGGACCTTATAAGCGATAAGGTGCCCTACTTCCTTGCAAGGGTGACGGTCAGGTCAAGTTGGAAAGTTTTTAACAGAATAAAGGACATTTTAGATGGAATTACGCATGGTAAAAGAGATTTCAATCGCACTTGTTTTGGTCGGTTTTTAGGACTCGGAAATCATTGGAAAAAGGCATTTTGGGGGCAGGGAGTGCATTACATATTGCTGCACTCAGTAAAATGCAATAAAAAGAAAGAAATGTGGTTTGTGGTGGGCGGAAAGCCACTACGTTTTGGCATGATGGAATATGCCCTGGTGACGGGCTTAGGATGTGGGGAAGTGCCAGATAAGAAGGTAGAGGCAGTAAGGAATAGTCAGGGAGCCAAACAGTTTTATAATAAGGTTTTGCAGGGGGATAAGTCTATTACAGCACAGGTATTAGAGAATAGGCTAGAAACAATTGAATTTACTGATATAGAGAAGATAAAAGTGTGCTTGGTTTTGTTTTTACATTCGATGTTATTGGCTGGTGACTCAACAAAAGCTGTT